>NC_137619.1:19913542-19916042 GCF_963280865.1 Gymnoscopelus braueri
GATGTGTCTATTTGATGTAATTCACCGTGTCGCTGTACTATGTAATCTTGGTTTTTGTATGTGCATTTTTCTGTGTTGATGTTGTGTGCTGTTTTAGTTTTCCTGAATGTTTCTTTTTGTCCTAGTTGGTGTTCCGGTCGCTTTTCATGGGGGGCGGATTCTTTGTGGTTCTTTTGAAATATACGTGTTTGCGGAAGACGTTTAGTGTCTCCCGTGGGGGGTCTGATGTGTATATTTCATAAACATAGATATAAATGTAAGCCATATTTCACAGGGAGCATACAGACAGAAGAAGTGGATTGAGTCAGAGAGAGGTGCCGGTTTGTCTGAGCGGGGTGGGGGTGCTCTTAGCATTTTCTTTGTCTTACCTGCAGGAGACAGAGAGCATGTGTTCCCCCTTCCTGCCCTAAACAGTTGCAAATGTCTTGGGCGGGTGGGGGGCTCACCTTTGAAGTCTGACACACCCATTCCTGTACCTCCTCTTTCACTGAATGGGCTATAAAGACTATGACATGTAAGCTTGTAGTGGGTGTGCCACTCCCGGCCGACAGGCTGTGGAGCTGGCTGTGGAACTCTGTACTATGCAATAAATGGAAGCAAAGTAACCTCACTTGCTGGAGTGATGACTCAAATTCATTCTACCACCATTCATTCTCACCACTGGGACATCAAACTTAACTGCAATATGGCGTTGTTGGCAACTCAATAGAGCCTTTAAGGCAGTGGAAGAATATACCTCACTCTTTTTCTCTAAGCACCTTAACGTCCATAAGTATATCATGCACAGTATACATACATTGCTGCTATGCTCAGGCACCTTAGTGTTTTCTTATCTCAGGTACTTTGTAAATATGTAGATAACCTGTCTGGCCTTTTGTTGTTCTCTTGTTTGATCTCCTTCCCACTTGCCCCCCCACCCCTCTTCTTCTTCCTCCCCCCCCTTCTTCTTTCTATGGAAATTAACGTTGCAATGGGAACGATGTACAAAAACAAATTTCACACACTTTTTTACCTTGTAAACCTGTGATGTGACAATAAACCTGATTCTGATTCAATATGAAAGTTATGTTAATTGTCACATCACAGGTTTACAGGTGTAAAAAAGTGGGTGAAATTAGTTTTTGTGCAAGCTCATACACAATAATGCTACACAGAATATACAGCAGATTATTCACCACATGTTGGTGTTATAACAGATTAACGCTAAGCTAGAGAGACGTACGTTACAGCATGGTATTGATGTTATTGTGTTATAGTGGGGGGGAACATTTGCAGGCTTCACACAGGGAAATGACGATTTCTCATGTGCTGGCCCAGACCAATTTTGGTGTTAACTCCGAAAGTGTAACACACTGTTGAAAGCAGAGCGGAACAGTATGGCTGGGCAAAACCAAATAGAGGGGTGCATTGTTGGGGCACACCTAACGTTTAGTTTTTCAAATACTTAAAACATATAAATTGGATTGTGGTTTTTAATATTTTGTGTTCTATAAAAAATACATACAAATATATATTTTTCAATTCTTGAAAATAAATAAATAAATACAGGCTTGGCAAACGCCCCTCAGCTTCATGGTGCCCTAGGCAATTGCCTAGTTCGCCTAATGGGGGACCGGGTCTGCGATTTCCAGATATCCCAAACCCCTATGGTTCAATTCCCCTGCAGGGGAACATTCATTATGCTAGTGTATGATGGCTGTGCTGTATGTGGTTTTGGAAGGTGTTCACCTAAGCTTGGAAGGCAACAGCTTTTCAGCATTCGCTCTCACGCACGCACGCACGCACGCACGCACGCACGCACACACACACACACACACACACACACACACACGCACACACGCACACACGCACACACGCACACACACACACACACACACACACACACACAGACTGACAGGTGAGTTGCTATCCATCTCCCGTGCAAGGATGACTTCAGCCTTTGAAAGCCATT
Source organism: Gymnoscopelus braueri (assembly GCF_963280865.1). NCBI lineage: Eukaryota > Metazoa > Chordata > Actinopteri > Myctophiformes > Myctophidae > Gymnoscopelus > Gymnoscopelus braueri. The sequence continues at coordinate 19,915,494 of NC_137619.1, forward strand.
TTTTTTATTTGGTCCTTTGGTCGGCTCTCTGTACACGCGCGTCTTTCTCTCCCTCTGCCTTGTCATTCTGTCATCTCCATCTACCTTCCATCTCACCGGCTCTGATCCCTCTCTTTCTCTTCCTCTCCTCCAGCAGCTCTCGCCACGCCCCTTCCTCTTTTTCTATCTATCTATCTCCCTCTCACTCTCTTCTCCCGCTTCTCCTGAAGGGATAAACAGATCCATCCATCATATACCTGGCTGCTTATGGATGCAGAGCAATAGAGCCAAACCTTTGTCTTCTTCCTCTACCCCTCACAGCACTTTCACTCATATTCATTTAAACTTTGACAGCCCTTCTTACCTAGTGGCCACAAGGCCATTACTATGAATCCTTTACAAGGATTTGAGTTTCCTCAAATTCTTCTACATCTAAAAAGGTGACAGCTATGTTCGGCCGACAGCAACACAGCACCCATGTTAAAATAATGCAGAAGGCACACCAGAAACTGAGCCCCAAGACCTTTACAGCGAAGGTTTGATTTTTTTGTTTATTTATTAATACAAGAA
>NC_137619.1:19921042-19956042 GCF_963280865.1 Gymnoscopelus braueri
CATCACGGGGGAGATTTTAATCAGCCAACGGCCGAGACAGAGGCTGAGTGCCCACAGAGGTGTCAAACTGAATAAAAATTAATCACGGCTTATCAAATTGGTTTGCTTGTGTGTGACTGTGAGAATTTCCATACGGGTGGGGGGTTATAAAACAATTGCATTGTTTGGTTTCTGGCATCCAAACCTAACCAAGCAACACTCTGGAGAGGCCTTGCAGCTCATCAGGACATCTGACTGCAAAATGAGATATTGATTCTCTCTCCAACTCTGATGTTATCTCCCTTTTTAGTAGCCCACGGGTTGCTTCCTTTCACCTATAACCACACACTCTCATTCTCTCTCCCCTCTCACTGCTAAAATGCAGCCAGAATATCAAACATTCCTTCCTTTTTGTAAGTGGTAGAATGACAAACCCACTCCCTTCTGAACACTTTCCATTATAATCAAGGTGATGTATAGGCGAGCTGAGCGGGTGACCCATGCCAGGGATATGTGGTGTGGAGGTTAGTGTATTTAATGTTACACCATTGCACAGTCAATTAAATTTGTACTCCCTCAAAGTTAAATGAACACTGAAGATTTAACTGTTTGTCAAGTTCTAATATTGTGTTCATCTGTCTTGAGAGTCGAGGCCATAGTACACTTGATCATGGGTAGATTCCCCTCTTTCTGTGTGTGTATCTTCTCTTTGCCAAAAATAGTCGATCTATAAGATCCACATGTCACATTGTGAACTCGTAGATTGGCTTGTAGATCTGACTGACCTTGTAGATCTGCTATTTCTGCTGAATGTTTGCCCCCCAAAAATGATGTTAGGGATTATGTGGTTAAATTTTGATAATATTGACTCAAACTATTCTATAATAAATTCAGTATAGAGCATTGAAGTCTAACATCATTACCGCGAGAGGCCGCTGTCCCCCGTCACTGATATTTTTTTTGTATCAGTGGAAATCTTAGATCGCGTCATATAAGAACTGTGTTCCAAAAATAAACAAATCACCCCAGCGATTTTACTTATATGGATATGAAACATCAACTGGCGGTGAAAAAGGACTAATTTATCCAAAGAGTACGAATATTTTCTTTCTTTCTCCAAACACAGACTTTATCAAATGTAAGTCAATATAAGACTCTCTCTCCCTCCCCCTATCTTTTTCCTTGCTTCTCTTTCTGTTGTTTCTAACTTCCTTTTCCTCGAGCCCATGCACTTCCCTCCTTCTAATCACATTGGCCGCGTTTCCCAACGAGATTCGTAGAGATGCTGCGTTGAGCATCTGCGCAGGTTCTACGACGGGTCTTACGTGTGTCCACACAATCTGCGCAGTACCATAGCAGCCACGTAGATTTCAGCTCATGCGCTGCCTACGCAGCCTGCGTAAGAGCCTGGGACCCGGCGAAACCAACGCTCTACCCTCATTAGTAGCAGCTGGTTGTACCCAACGTGCAATCGCTTCCCACGTCCATGGCGTTACGTTTCTGCTAAAACTACATTTGGGAGACAGAATGGCGTATCCTACTCTCCTCCTACTTCTGCGAGAGGCGTAGCCCTGCAGTGCTCTCCTACGAAGCATTTTGTTACTAGCGCCCTGGGGCGGTAGTAACACCCCGTAGCGAAATAGATCTATGAAAAGACCGACCGACCGACCGACCACACACACACACACACACACACACACACACACACACACACACACACACACACACACACACACATTTAATTTATGTATATGTATATGTATGTGTATATATATATATATATATACACATATATATATATATATATATATATATATATATATATATATATATATACACACATATATATATATATATATATATATATATATATATATATATATATATATTGCGGCCGGGCCGGTGCGTAACGACAGCTTGCAGATCTTTTTTTTTTGGGTAGGGTGAGCGTCCTCTATGCATGAACCCGAAGTTTACAAATTGTACTGTACTCTCACGAATGATCTCTGATCTGATCATCTGATAAAAATATTAAGCAAGCCAAGTTAACTAAAGGACGTAAGACCCCAGTTCCCCTCACAAAGTCACAGCTGACGTCTGCAAGATATAAATGTATATGAAAAAAAATTTAACTACCAAAAGTAACGGCTTTCTATATGGTTCGTCCACTAGCCTAGCGGTCTAGGCGTATATCACACAATTTGGGAATCCAGCATGATAGCTGTCGCGGGTTCGACTCCTAGTACCGACGACCTTTACTGTGTCTCTCTCCCCTTTTACTGTCCGTCTATTGTCCTGTCCAAATAGAGGCAAAAAAGCCCCTAAATATATATATTTTAAAAAGGACGCAGAATGTCCCATTTCCCAAGTTTAATATGTATAAATATATTTTTAAAATAGCAGATTGCAAGCTTTTAGATCTGCTATTTTCAAAATATTTGTATACATAGTAGACTCGAGAAATGGGACATTCTGCACAATGAGTACTTTTACTTTTGGTAGTTTAAGTATATTTATGTACTTGCATAAGGGATACACTTTCATATTTACCTTGCAGACATCACCTCACCACCTCAATCTAATTCATGAATCTAAACGTTGTATTTGGAGTGGACAGCTTTATGTTTCCTTAATTTCGAAGTTTTATAGTTACAAAGTGACAGCTGTGAATGGTTAAAAAATCTTTGGAAAATAGCAGATCTACAAGCTCACAACGCCTCTTAAGCTTGTAGATGTAATTTAATGCATAAATATATTCAAACGTTGTATTTAGAGTGGACTGCTTCAGGACATCTGACAGTTGGCTCTGTCACCTCTTATGAGATGATCGGAATTTACTAGAATTTATAAACACCGGATCCATGCATATTTAGGGTAGCAGTGAGCTGGGATTGAACCCGAAACTCCCACTCGCCAGCACGACACGTTACCAGTCATGCTAATAAGCCTGAGCTCGATAGCCAGGTCTTTTGCACGCCCTTTCTCGTTTTGTGTTGTTGAAAGTCTATTCTCGGAGGTGGGAAGCCTCTCAGCACCCCACCTACTCTGTAAAATACACTTTTTGGGCAGAAAATAAAATATGTCAGCGAGACGGAAATTATTTTTATTTACTCCACAGTGCCCTCTACAGATTTTGGTTAATGGTAAGTTCAATCCTACAGATCTGTAGAGGGCACTGTGGAGTAAATAAAAATAATTTCCGTCTTGCTGACATATTTTATTTGCTGCCCAAAAAGTGTATTTTACAGAGTAGTTGGGGTGCTGAGAGGCTTCCCACCTCCGAGAATAGACTTTCAACAACACAAAACAGCCTTTGCTTTGGTGAGTAGCGAAATGGTTTTGTTTATTTTTACTACTCTTGAGCACTCGCAGGGCAGCGGAATTCCTTGTACAATCGCAGAGCGAGGGGTCTTCCAGGGCGTTAGAGGGAACACACTAAAGGTCCTTGCACACTGGTGCGTCTTTTCGTTGCGTTTTTTTTTTTTCATTGTTTTTTTCAATTTTTTTCATTGTTGTAAAAAAAACGCAACGAAAAGACGCACCAGTGTGCAAGGACCTTTACGCTCTGAACCAGGGCTGCGCTGCTTAGTCCTTTATGCATGAACCCGAAGTTTACAAATTGTACTCTCACGGATGATCCGATCGTCTGATAAAAATATTAAGCATATGGCAAGTTAACTAAAGGTATATAAATGATGCTGAGCTAAACATGTTTCCTAAATTTCGAAGTTTTATAGTTAAACGTTATGATGAAAGTCCCCAGTTCCTCTCACAAAGTGACAGCTGTTGCGCTCAACATTTTTATGAATGGTTAAAAAATCTTTGGAAACTAGCAGATCTACAAGCTCACAACGCTTCACAAGCTTGTAGATCTGCTATTTTCAAAAGATTTTAATACATATTAAATTTGGGAAATGGGACATTCTGCATACCTTTACTTTTGGTATTTTAAGTATATTTAATTTACTTGCATAATGGGGACACTTTAGTGTTTTATTTAACTTGCAGATGTCAACTCACCACTGTAATTTCATTCATAAATATATTATTCAAAAGTTGTATTTGGAGTGGACTGCTTCAGGACATCTGACAGTTGGCTCTGGTATTTTTATGATCCATTTCACTTTCGCAAAGGGTGTTTAAACTGCAGTGTAGCGGCAGACAGCACTACGTAGTTTACGTCGGCTTTACGTAGACTTCGTCCAGGAGGTCTTTACGTCTATGCTGTCTCGCGAATGTAGTTTTAGCACACACGTAATGACAACCTACGACGATGGTGCCTCCTGAAGCCAGTTTAGATGCCACGTAGAGCACACACAGCTGCCACTAATGAAGATAGATCGTGGCGGGGTTGCTACTGCGCAGGTGCGTGGAGGCTCTCACGCAGCTTCTAGGCTGCGTCTGAGCTCAAAGTCGTTTGGGAAACCTGGCCAATTCTCTCTCTGCATTTCACTCTTATTCCGCCACTCATTCCTATTCCCTGAGTTGTTACCTCCACCTCTCTCTCTCTCTCTCTCTCTCTCTCTCTCTCTCTCTCTCTCTCTCTCCCCCCCCCCCCCCCCCCCCCCCCGCTGTGTTCTAAGCGATAAGGCTCTGTACAGGCCAGCTGGTTCTTCAAACCAATGTACATGAAGGCGTGTGTGTGTGTGTTTGTGTGTGTGTGTGTGTGTGTGTGTGTGTGTGTGTGTGTGTGTGTGTGTGTGTGTGTGTGTGTGTGTGTGTGTGTGTGTGTGTGTGTGTGTGTTAGGAGTTAATCAGTTAAACCCTTGCATGTAATGGGCTGTCAAGCATGATTCCTCATGCGCGCACACACAGCCATACTTGCCCAAGCATACGTTTGCACACATGCTCATATCAAACACATCCACATAGCTAAGCACATAATCGGTACATACATGCATCCAACTGCACAAGCATGTTCGCACAGCACTGCAGACACACACACGCACGGACACGCACACAAACACGCACAGGCACAGGCACACGCACACACGTACACCTTACAGCCATGTTGTGCTATATTGTCACTGTGTCTAATATAAAGGTTAGGGTTACAAAATGTCCACATTGTGTCATAAAAATTAGCAAATGTTGGTCCTAAACATCTTGGGTTCAACTATGCCGTCGATGAAATCGAGTTAAGATAAGATAAGATAAACCTTTATTGATCCAAGTGGGAAATTCAGGTGGCATAGCAGCAGTAAGAGTGAAACACAGCATACTGTAGGTACTTAACTGGTAAGAGTAAAGAGATAAGAATACAAAATTATAATAATTTAAAAAATAATAATACTTATTGAGTCTGACACTGGTCAACTGAGAATGGTTTGGGTTAAAATAGTACATTCTGTCAACAGATTTAAGTATAAATGTACAATCTATCACCTGTTATTATGCATGAATGTACATCCATTGCCAATGAATATATGAATGGAGATACGTATACTGTACAGACTATGAACAGTAGATATGAGATTTATGTACAGTCTACATCGACAATGAACGTGTGGGTGAATATAAGGGAGTCTGAAGCCTGGTAGAGCCTGGCGATCTAAGATTTATGTACAGTCTACATCGACAATGAACGTGTGGGTGAATATAAGGGAGTCTGAAGCCTGGTAGAGCCTGGAGATTGCTGCTGCTGGCCTGGTGGAGTCTGGGACAGCAGGCTAATGCTGGGGCCTGGGCCTCATCCAGATAGACCCTGATGAAGACCTTCTAGGTCGAAACGCGTTGGTCATACTCAATTGCCTTGCTCTAAATAAATTCATATATTTTTTCACGTGAGACGGAGTGCCTTGGAATTATTTTCTTTGTAAGTCTGCATTTCACACCTTTTTGGCAAGCAGTACTTCTTTGGAAATCCTTTTTGCTTATATGACCCTACCTGTGTCACCAAAGAGCACCTATCTCAGAGCCACTGAATGATCCCTGCATGCAGCGCCTCTTTCTTTTTCTTTTTGAATCATCCAGATAGTAGTTGGAGCTTGGGCTCAATCAAAATTTCAGTCTCGAATTCCCCTTTTAGTCCAAAATAATTACTTTGTGTGTCATAAGGAAACACTTACAAACCACTAGTATAACTTTGAACGAAGAAATACTAAGGATTGTTCCGATTTTTTAATGGATTGTTTCCACACAGAGTGTTACTGATGCCATTGATGTCGGCCATCTTGAGCTCCCTCAGAAGAAGTCTCATAATAGTTATCCTCAACAGGCAATCTAATGGCTACCGGCAAGAAGGGCTATCCAGGTTAGTTCATGATGTGTCGAGGAAGGAAAAGTCTGTCACTGAATGTGCTCCTTAACCCCACAAGAGAGGGGGTGAGAGGGATTAATAAGAATAGTGTCCAACTTCCTCCTCGTACTCCCTTCCGCAACCACTTCCATACTGCTAGTGTAACTACTGAGCTGCCTTCCTCAAAGTCTGTCTGACAGACAGAAAGACAGACAGACAGACAGACATACGGACGATGATGGAAAGAGTTGCCCTTTGTCTACTGTACTCCAGTCATAACCTGCTGTCACATCCGAGTGCACTCCATCACTTTGTCTTACTTCACTCTTTCATGGCTGGGTCTCTCTCTCTTACTCTCCACCCCCCAGCCCCATCACTACCCCTTCCCTCCCTCTCTCTTATTTGCTCTCTCTCTCTCCCTTCATCCCCACTTCCCTCTGTCTGGACAGGATGACGTTGAAATGAGGTAGCTGTCACCACAGATGAAGGATCTGTCTTCCTCTTCCTCAGTTCCGAGGCCAAACGTATAAAACACAGAATCACAGACGGACACAGGTGAGTAATGTCCCTTGTCTTCAGAATCCCTCCCCCCGCTGTCATCATTCTATCTCCATCTTCTCGCTCTCTCTTTCTCTTTCTCATTAAGCATCTCTCTTTCTATGTCTTTTAGGTGACACCTATCCCCACCCATCCATCCCAACAAACCCATTCTACCTCTATCATCCTGGTTTCACTCCCCTCTCTCTTTCTCTCTCTATTATTTCCCATCTCACCTATCAGATCCTTTTTTGCCGCCCTGTCTATCTGTCCTCTGTCTGTATCTCATGTGACTTCCACTGATGTCACTGATTTCTCACATGCACAATGTGAAATGCCATTATGCTTGTATTTCATATCACACAGTGACGATTAAATCTGAGTAACAGTTCCATAATTCAAACTCAACCCATTAAAAGCCACAAAATGATTAAAGCAAGCATAAACGTCTTAGTTAATAAATTATCTTTACTTATAAAATAGTATTTTGGTGCTTACAGAAGATACATATTTTTTTCTCCATGAACAGATGCTGGCTACCGCTATTATGTGACCATTACAAAAACAAATGCTTGAAGAGGAGTTCTCTTTTGATGAAAATATTTTCCACTTTCAGGGCTCAGTGACCATGTATGACATGAAACAGCATGCCCTTCCCATTGGAATTAAAATGCTTTGTTATAGAAAGAGGTTCCTGATACACAGTAAAATCCTCAGTGTCCATTTATCTATCTATAACTCTGAGTGTAGAAATGTAGCCACATTTGTTACATTAACACTCAGAGCCCTATTCATAGGAAGTATGGCACATGCATTGGGGGTATGTTCGCTTCTATTTTAGCTAGTAAAACAGCATGTTATCTGGCCACAAAGCCTCTGAATTAGTCATGGGTGTGTATTGGTTATAACATAAATTAGATAAATCAGAGAGCCTTCTCCCACTCCAGCTAGCTAGATGTGCTTGAACCATGGCGCATTGTTATTTAAATGACGGATTCGACAATTTGGAGATGCAAAACATTGTCTGCAGAGGTAAAGAGAAAGCGTGCGGCTATCTGAGCATTACTAATGTGATATAATGATTTCAGGAGATGGGGAAACAGTCATTTTGGGCATGGGAAGAATCACACTTTCCTCCCGTAATGTCACACATCTGTGATATCTTGACATAATTATCAAGTAATAACCACATGCTCATTCTCATGTTCTTTATTTAACCCACGTATGACAGAGGCGTTGGATCCCGTGCGTCATTGCTTCAGAGCTGCAAAATGGACATTGATGACTGTTGCTGCATGCTGTCCATTGATAGATAAAGAAAGCTATGGCTTCACAACATTCTTACAGGACAAGAGGTATTTCAAGACATTTAATAACCATAAGTATACTTATTTAAATAAAAGCTTTTTTTCCCTTTTCTCTCTCCCTCTCACCTCACTGCTCGTCTCGGTGCAGAGAAAACGAGCACTCGCTCAATACGACATAAATCTGGCCCAGATGTCAGTGCTGAGTCTCTCATAAAGGTCATCTACCATTTTGAATGAGTTGAGTATTGGGTTGAATTTGGATGGATTTTGATTGCAAGCAGTGTGTGTGATTGTGAATCTACCTACGTAGACAGACACTCATCTTAATAATGTGCTCCCTAAATAGTAAGGTACTATTTAGTGCTCTCTAAGTAGCTTAGGGCTGGTTTAAAGTGCAATCACTTCTCACTGTGCCAAGATAGCAATGCTCCAGACCACACCAGATTTGAAGACCGACACAGCCCAGATGAGCGCAATTACATGTGGTACGGCAGCTATACAACATGGGTGACTGCAGCGGTTTTGAAACTAATAATAACATCCAGCATTCCATTTTTGCACTGATTTGCCCCGATTTGCACATGGTTGCAAGATAGGGCCCTCAGAGCTAACACTGAGGATTTGACTCTGTAATAACCAGGATCAAAAAACGCTGTGTGTGTGTGTGTGTGTGTGTGTGTGTGTGTGTGTGTGTGTGTGTGTGTGTGTGTGTGTGTGTGTGTGTGTGTGTGTGTGTGTGTGTGTGTGTGTGTGTGTGTCAATAAAGCACAGTACCGTTAATCTCCATAATGGCTAATCAACAGAAAGGTCACATTGAAGGTCCCACATAACGACCCTTTGAATCCTTGACAGTGTCTTGATTTCACACACACACACACACACACACACACACACACACACACACACACACACACACACACACACACACACACACACACACACACACACACACACACACACAGTGTGTGTGTGTGTGTGTGTGTGTGTGAGAGAGAGAGTAATGTGCTTCACTTACTGATATCTAGACTCTGTTTACCATATTTCTGTTTCTTTCTTGTTTAATTTAGATTCATTTGGATGTAATATTATCTTGGTAAAAGGTTGCAGTATTCAGGTGACATGAATAAACAAGGACAGAACAGGAGAAAAAAAGAAACAAAAATACATTTATTGGCTAGTCTGTTGTTAGGTCAACTGGCCGCCCCATAATGATGTAACTACTATATCACTCAGTGACTCACACAGATAGTCATCTATTCAGTGACATTTACAGGTGTAGGCTTGGCCCTGCTGGTCCAGCCAAACGTTGCCAGACCAAAAAAGCTACAAAAGGGCTGGTGCTCAGAAAGACAACCAGATAATGTTGGTCAAAGGCATTCTGCTGACAGAATGTATTCTACAAGTCCCTGGAGAGAGAGAGGTGCAGAGATATTGTAGTGGAAGAGAGAGAGAAAGGGGCTGGAGCCAACAGTGAGAAAAGCTAGAGAATACAGAGAAAATAGAAAAAAAAGGGGGGGGGGGGATAAAGAGGACGAAACATGGAACAGGGGAAGAAAGGGAGTCAGAGTGTCATACAGAGACAGAATCAATACAAAGAATGTGTGATGTCAAAGGGTTTTGTTAGAAAGAGAGAGAGAGAGAGAGAGAGAGAGAGAGAGAGAGAGAGAGAGAGAGAGAGAGAGAGAGAAGTTGAGGGGGGTGGGTAGTTAAACAAGTTGTGAGGGACAGCGAGTGCATTTTCCGGCAGCGGCAGCCGCCGCGGAGCTGCCGCGGAGCTGCCGGCGGCGCCAGCTTTGGGAGTGTGCTGCGTTTGTGTAACGCAGTCCCCACCAATATCGGCCGGTCGTCGCGGGCACTCGCGCCTGGAGGCGCTCGGGCGCGACTCCTTGGCCTCAAGGTCTGCTGAGTCGGCGCGCCTCCGTCATGGTCCAAAACTATACTTTATCGGCGGAAAAAATAAGTGACCGCTCCTCCACCGGCAGTTCCGCGGCAGTTCCGCTGCTCCGCCGGCAGCTGCCGCTCCTCCACCGGCAGTTCCGCGGCAGTTCCGCTGCCGCAAAATGCACTCGCTCCTTCTGGAAGTTGTTGACCGCTAACTGACAAATTCTGTAACTAAAGGGGTGCTTCGCGGATTGGGTTGCAGCCACAAGGACGTGAAATTGTGTTTCTATGACATACAGATAAACATTTTGCAGCCATGTATGGTCAGAAGTGAAAGCGCTTGGAATTGTGCTGCACAATGAGGTCACAATGTCTTTTTTGCGCCCGTTTTTTGGGTCCGTCCCGGTACGACCCACCAATTGGGCATTATCGACGTTTTAAGCCAAAAAACGTAGATCTACAGTACAAGCACCGGCCAGCGAAAGCCGCCTGCGTGTCTGCTTTGAGGAGCGATGTGGCCAGCCCGGAACACTGCCGGCCAGATTATTTGGTAACACACTAGCATCACTTGCTAACGTCTATATGCTAAAACTATGCAACCACACATACCTGAGATATACAAAGATTTTGAAAGCCTGCAGACGATCTTGCGACATCTCATGACATCGCTGCTATTATTATCCTGTTCAGTGAAATGTGCAATTTCTAACTTCACGGCGCTGTGCCTGCCATATCGACAGCTGTGACCACCCCTCCAGAGCATGGGAACTTGGGAAGCGATAGCAAACCAGGGAACTTGGGAAGCAGGGAATTTGATTAGCGAACCAATCATCAAAAAGTCCACATTTTGAAGAAATTACCCTTTTTCACCAGCTAAATGTACTGTAGGACTGGGGATGTTATCCCAGTCAAAAATCACAAATCCTCGTAATAATATGGAAGAAATTATAACACAAATCTCTTATGGGGGTCCCTGGCACAAAATCTTTTCAGATGGGAGTCTGCGGCCAAATACACATACCAATCTTGGGGTCTGCTTTAGTATAGGGATCCTAGTTTTCTGCTCAAATGCTCCATAAATTGTAAACCGTTCTGGACAGAATCATCAGATAAACTGCAAAATCTAGACTGTAAAAGGACAATGTAGAGAAACAGATATAGAGAGCAAAACGCTCAGAATAAAATGATATGTCAGGATTTGTTTGAGTGTTAATACATTTCCCACTGATAAAAAGATGAACTTACTACACACAGTATATCTCCCAGGCTCTCCCATTCATCTTCCTTTGAAGATTTGTCATTAAAATACCAATTCAGTTTTCACTCGAATACCATCCATTACTTTCCATTCATGCAGTGACCTTTAGAAGGTCTCTCTCTCTTGTTGCAATCATTTTCAGCACTGTGCACATTATTAATTTATTTCATTTCCTGTCAGTCCGAGGTAAAACAAAACAAAAAATGACTTTTTTGGGGGTCTTTCTTTTCACAAACTGGATCTGTTGAAAATTGTAATTGTTTACTGTATGTCCACCATGATGCCAGGTTGTAGCTGGAATCCACACCGGTAGCCCACAACACAACGCCTCTGGCCCTGCTCTAATTGGAAAAATGGAAAATCTGTTTTGCATAATAGGTCTTGAGGATTGAAGAATTGAACACAGTTGCGCTGGTTGGTTTTCTGTTAGTGTGATTTACTACCCTGTCCAGGAGATGTGCACAAACACGCACACACGCACGTATGCACACACATGCACACAGTGTTGTAGTAGTAACCAAAGCTTTGTGTTGGTGCATTAAATGGTAAATGACCGTGAATTATTTAGAGATGAGACCCGTCCCACAGTCTGTTTACTGTTTGGAAAACCAGAACCAGGAAAAAGTGATCCATATGTTCTGTGTTTGTGTGTGTGCGTGTGTGTGTGCGTGTGTGTGTGTGTGTGTGTGTGTGTGTGTGTGTGTGTGTGTGTGCGTGTGTGTGTGTGCGTGTGTGTGTGTGTGTGACATTAAAATTTCAATTCACCTCTAGAACTCACAAGGCAGACAACAGGGCGGACTTCTGCTGGTTCATTACGGGGCCAGAGCTCAGCTCTGGACCTGTTTTAAGATTGGCAGTATTCCGCTTCTGCCACTTTTCGCAGTTCTGGCTGAACCGTGCAGTCGCTTTTTACAAAACTCGGCCATATGGTAGATGGTCATGAAAAACGATCAAGAAATAATTCTCACAATCTTTCGTCCAAAGGTGGCGCTATAGCACTCAATTGAAAATGCCAACTTTGAACAGGTACAACTCATGCCCTGTTTGACCTAGAGCCATGAAACTTGGATACACATATGCGTCTCCTCATGTTGAACAACTTTCACCCTCTGACTTTTGACCTCTGACCTTTAGATCTCCCACCATTTTGAATTATATGAAAAACAGTCATTGGCTCCTAACTTCTGCATTTTTTCACTTATGGAAAATCCGCTACTAACGTTTTGTCGGCAGAGGTCCAAAGTTCATGTGTAAAGAATTTCGCGCAAATTACTAAAAAATCCCAGGAGGAGATAGATTTTAACTATAGCAGTTTTATGAAAATTATTCATCTGCCCCTAACACATACATGCAGACTCTCATTTCTTTGAAACTTTGCAGAAAGGTTGAGGGTCATTCCAAATATCACTGAAACCAATCTTACTCCAATTGGCCAAAGGGGGGCGCTATAGCAATTTTTTTTAAATTCAAACTTTAAACAGGCCTAAGTCATGCCTTGTTTGGCCGAAAGTCGTGAAACTTGCTTACACTTGTGCCTTGACTCATGAGGAACACATGTATCACTTTGACCAGCAAGCTCCGCCCTTAGATTTTCCGCAATTTTGAGTAGTTTGAAAAACACTTGTTTTTGGCAGTTCTGGCTTAACCGTGCATACGCTTTTTACGAAACTCGGCCATATGGTAGATGGTCATGAAAAACTATCAAGAAATAATTCTCAAACTCATTTGTCAAAGGGTGGCGCTATAGCACTCAATTGAAAGTGCCAACTTTGAACAGGTACAACTCATGCCCTGTTTGACCTACAGCCATGAAACTTCGATACACACATGCGTCTCTTCATGCCCGACAACTTTTGTGGTCTGGCAGTTTGAAAAACATTTTTTCAGCTATTTGCGTGAAATTGTATCATCTGTCTGAAATCAGGTCTGTTGGTCCAATGGCGTTCAAGCCTCACTTGGTGCAGACTTCATTTAAAGTGCATTGCAAACAACAAGACTGTATCAATGAATAGTCCTGTAGCAAGTCCTCAAAAAAGCCCTTAGTTTTTGAGATACCCCCACCCGAGTTGGAACAAAACACAACCATGTTTTTTCTTATCTTTAGGGTCTCCCATTAATGAAATGGATTGTTGTGAATTTTTATTTTGGGGCAAAATTAGTTTTTTGGGCTATTCTTTAGAACTACCCCAATCTCTAAAAAAGGCAAATCCGAATAGGGCAAAGGTGACATAAATAAATACTGAAATATAGTCCTTTAAACATACCTTTAGTTTAGGCGGAAATTGTACTTTTGTAGTGAGGACTCCTCTACTTTCCCTCATTTAGAAAAAAAATCACACCCTGTGTGAAGTGGGCAGTGTCTTGCTAGCTAATCACAATACTGAATGGAGTCAACCAATCATGTACAAAAAATAAATACATTTATTGAAACACTCTTTATGATGGAAGAAACCATAACTTGAAAAAAACCAATTTATGGTTTTTTTCAAGTTATGGTTTCTTATATAGGGCTATGCACATGTGTCATGTGACACTGGCCAATCACAGTCCTGAATAGACTGTGATTGGCCAATCACGGTGCAGGGTTAGGCGGGGTACATTTTTGTACATTTTTGGCCAATGCACTTTCCTGCATATTGTACAAATATCCAAACCTCACTTATAGGGGCGGTTTCACCGCCCAAAAACATACATTTATGTCAAATAAGCTGTTACTGCATATCCTAAGATGCTATTAAACAATAACCAGTGGTTGTGTGGAGAGATCTAGTACAGTTTTATTGCAAATGAGACTTCTTTAGACATACCCCTTCTCTGGAAATAAAACATTATAGGTGGGTGCAAATATGATTTGACCCAAAAATAATTAGAACAATAGGTTTCTCAATGGTTTATTGTAGTATCAGGTGTACTTAATAACATATCAAAAGTTTACCAAAATCTGATCATTAGAAATGTCAAATTTCCAAGATGGCCGCCACCAGTTCCCTAAAAGCCCATTACTCCTTCATTATTTGCCCTACACAAGTAATTTTGGTGCCTAACCCCATGTTTTGGTGATCTAGGAATCCAATTAGCATATATAAATTATAGTCAAGTGATTTTAAGTACAATTATATATTAAAGCAATTGGTTATAATTATATTTAACAATGTAATTTGACATTTCTCCCTTTTCTACATGCCATAATGCCCAGGATTGGTGAATTCATCAACAGTAGATATATCATATGTAATTCACATTCTGTTGAAGCTTTCAAGATTTATTTTGATACCAATAAGGAATAAATTAATTATTACTGGGTGGTACTGTGACATTTGTAAAAACATGGCTGCCAATGTGATAGACTGGCTATAAAGAATACATCACATGGATGCACCTGGGATGTATCATCAGTGTTGTAGCCTGGGGTGTTTCGGGTCTCGCAACATACACCCTCGCCCAGGTGACCCAGCCGGGTTTGATCAAGCCCCAACTTACATCCCAGGTAGCTACCCACGGTCAGTCCTATAGGGAAAGACAGGGCCACTCCGTCCGCTTCTCTGCCTGAACACGGGGAGGCTCTGGCATGTGGAGGGACTAGGCTCTGTGGGTTGTCTCCTGGCCAGGCTCCTCCTTCGTCTCACCAGGTCCAGGACCTGAGCGCTGCGCCAGATCCGGTGCACCGCCCCGATCCAAACATTTCCTTCTGGCGTGATGGTTCCTTGGGTCGATACCACTAGATTGGGCCGTCTAATGGTATTAGCTCCACTTGCGGTTTGCTGGAATGGCCCTCCTAAAGGCCTCACTTGGGTTTGTTGGGTTTCTTCCTCACGGAAGACACAGCCTGGGGCACTAACCCATACTGCTCCCGGTATATAATACAAATCTATACAATGGTTAGCTTGATGTGCAACATTGTTTTCTCACTCAACAGTAAACAAATCAACATACAGTATAAGTGTATACAGGGTATCTGCACATTGCTAAAGTTACAATTGAATTACTCTTAAGACTCAATATTCTCTCAAATATTAGGTAAGAAAGTAAGAAAATTTTCACATTGTGAAAATAGCCGATGTACAAGCTCACAACGCTACACTCAAAAAAAGGCAGGGGTGGTGGAGGAGTGTGACGTGGATAAGGTGCAGATGTGCTTGTTACAAACATCTCCTTATTCCTGAGACTTACGGTGCGTTTTAACAGCGGGCGATCAGCGGGCGATCAGGATAGTATTTTCCGGAAGTGCATTATATGTCTATGAGAGCCGGCGACTACTGGCGATAGGGCGAAGTGGGCGGGGGGGCGATGAAAGATGGATTTTCTTTATCTTTTGGACGATGTCGCCCGGGATCGCCCGAGAGTCGCCCGCTGTTAAAACGTACCGTAAGAGGAGAGGAGAGGGGAGAGGATGCTCTGAGCCATAATGATAAGTCACTGGGGGCCCCTGGGAATATTAATGGTCAGCCACCACCGACTCTCCTGTGAGCCAGTCCGACATACACCCTTGTCTGCCTGACACACAGTCATGCACCACCACGTGGAGGTCTTACAACCACCACTATGGGGGGGGGGGCGACCCTCCTCACGAACGCCTATGCCCACTCACGAGTGCCTATCTCGGGCATAGGAGCCAGCCAGACCCGCCAGGAGGTCCATTTGGGGCCAGCATACATACATATGTATATGACACAGGCTTGCAACATGTGGAGGTCTTACAACCACCACCACTGGGGACTGTCCTCACTACCTATGCTAACTCTCCCGAGAGCCTATCTCGGGAGTGCCTATCTCGGGAGCCAGCGTGGAGGTCCACTTGGGACCAGTGGGACTATCCAGTGAGCCAGGCGACATAGGGTCACTTCTCTCAGCCTCACGCATTAGCTAAATTCCAATACCTTAATTTCTGCCTCCTCCTCACTCCGTCCTCCAGCGTGCCGTGACTTAGAAATTGTTTGTATCCCAAATGCTAATTTGCTTTTGGAGGAGCTGAGAACGAGGAGAGCGCAGGCTCCCTAAGCCACTTGGAGTGAGATCTGGCAAAGATACAAGTTTATCTTTCATGTATCGTTTGCAAAACTGTCTTCGTTGAAATGGTGAATCATTTCTGTTGGAGGTTTTGCACGTCGGACATGGGGGACAGGAGAAGCTAAGGGTCTCCTTGGCTCCTAACTTTGCTCTTCTGCGCTCCAAGTGCCCAGGGAGCAATCCAGTGACCCCATACTCCCCTCTACCCACCTGAGGGGAACCCTAGGCCCACTAAACTCTAGACCAGACCCACCCCCCATACTCCCCTCTGTCTAGGCACCCAGTAGATACTCGGTTCTGACAGCTCTACACTAACCTCCATAACCACCCCCACCCCTCTTTGCACACTCACACTGATTGCCTTCCTAAACATCTATTTAATGTTCTTCAAAATCTTGTGTCTACAAGATGACACTGCGCTTGTCCACGAGAAAAATAAATATTCTCGTGTATGTAGTTTGGGCCAAATTTGATCCACAGAGCTATCCAAAACCTTTCAATATTGAAAACAATACTATCTATTAACTGACAATATTCTCTGCCACCACCTTCTGAATTACTGCAAATTGTGACTATTAGTTTTGTTGTGTTTTGAGGATATATAATATCTTGAAGCCTTGTTCCAGTAAAAAAGAAATATAAGTAGTTGGAGATTTATTATATAATTAGTTAAGCGGGTGACCATTTCAGAGTGTTTTAATAGAGTCACAAAATATTGGATTTCACAATGATCTAATTGTATCTCTGCAATTTGGTCCAGTGGATGGATTCCCAGGCCCCCAAAACATGGGATTAGACACAAAACGTACTTGTCTAGGATACATAATGAAGGAATTAAGCTATTTTAATGTTTTTTTGGCCATCTTGGACACCATCTTGAAAATAACACCTTAAAAGTGGTCAAACTTTGGTAAACTTTTACACCTAATACTACAAAAAGTATTGGAATAACACTTTACTTTTTGTACTTTATATATACCAAATAAAAGTCCAAATCAAATTAAAAGTCAAATTCCTTCTCAGTTGGCATTGTTTAACCCTTCCTGAATATCTATTCTTGTGATTTTGGGGCAACATTTCAGGCAATGTTGAGGCAATTATGTATGTGAGCAAAGTACAGCACCATATTCAATCACACTCACACATGATTGCTGTGTGTGTTTCATAGTTTCATGTTTCATAGTGTGAAGAATTGCAGGCCTCAATACAGAGAAGCATTACACAAATGGAATACTGTGATTAGGGGTATGTCTAAAGAAGTCTCATTTGCAATAAAACTGTACTAGATCTCTCCATACAACCACTGGTTATTGTTTAATAGCATTTTAGGCTATGCAGTAACAGCTTATTTGACATAAATGTATGTTTTTTTTTTCTAAATGAGGAAAAGTAGAGGAGTCCTCACTACAAAAGTACAATTTCCGCCTAAACTAAAGGTATGTTTAAAGGATTATATTTCAGTATTTCTTTATGTAAATTACATTCTGACTCTTTGGTGATGTAGGGTAGACACCTGGTTCATACCTCAGCAAATTTGATGAAGATAAGAGTGAGCATTCTCAAGTTATAGCATTTTTGGTCACCTTTGCCCTAATCGGATTTGCCTTTTTTAGAGATTGGGGTAGTTCTAAAGAATAGCCCAAAAAACTAATTTTGCCCCAAAATAAAATTTCACAACAATCCATTTCATTAATGGGAGACCCTAGAGATAAGAAAAAACATGGTTGTGTTTTGTTCTAACTCGGGTTGGGGTATCTCAAAATCTGAGGGCCTCTGCTACAGGACTAGAATACATGTGCAATTGATAAAGATAACATGAAATGCTTATTTGAGAGTATGTTTTTTCAATGTATGACATACTTCATTGTGAAAATATCTGATCTACAATCTCACAACTTTTCAGATAGCAACGTTTTGTGAGCTCTCTCTCTCCAGTTTCCATGTCTGTCTCTCTCTCTCTGTCTCTCTCTCTCTCTCCAGTTTCCATTTCTCTCTCTCTCTCTCTCTCTCTCTCTCTCTCTCTCTCTCTCTCTCTCTCTCTCTCTCTCTCTCTCTCTCTCTCTCTCTCTCTCTCTCTCTCTTCAATCTATTCCGTTTCCATGTCTCTCTGAAAATAGCCGATCTACAATCTCAAAACTTTTCAGATAGCAACGTGTTTCTGAGCTTGTAGATCGGCGGCTTTCACTGTTTTCGGTTGCGAGGAGACATACAATTTCTCTATTGGTAAATGGTTTGTGAACGAGTGATCTTAGTGTTAGTGAAACAGGGGCTTGGTTCGTGACAGAAGGCAAAAGTTTATGATCTTCAACAGACAAATTCAGCCTGGACGAAGCTATGGCACTACAGGTAGTGTCTCAGCCTGTGAGTCCGAAGGTTGAGAGTTTGATTCCTGTTAATGGCAATAGGTTGAGATGTCCAATCAATCCATTCTGTTTCCTTCTCTCTCTCTCATCAATCTATTCCGTTTCCGTGTCTCTCTTCAATCTATTCCGTTTCCATGGCTCTCTCGCTCTCTCTTTCTCTCTCTCTTCAATCTATTCCGTTTCCATGTCTCTCTCTCTCTCTCTCTCCAATCTATTCCGTTTCTCTCTCTCTCTCTCTCTATCTCTCTCTCTCATTCACTGGCCCCGTATTATCGCTGCTTGCAGCTATATTTTGTGCTTGCATTTGTGTGCCTGTACATGACCAAGTTCACAACACATCTTTATTTGCAGCAAAGCATAACAATTCAATGCATAATCACACAGAAAAGTTAGTATAGAGAGATGTGGCTAACCAAAAGAGGAATACAAAGTGTGTACTGTCACCAAGATAATTGGATCTTGGAGTTTAAAGCAAGTATGATGGTATGATGAAAGAAAACATTTGAGTCTGAGGATGAGAATTGAAAATGATTTAAACTTTAAAACCCTACATAAATACAAATACACTTTATTTACATTATTTTGTGAAGTCAGGGTCCTGGGCAGTTACGGGTCTGTAATTAAGACTGTACAAATGGTTCAATTTGCACACTTTATAGTTTATAGTTTAGATAGGGGGCTCAGAGATAAAACATTGTATCAGATGGGGGTCCGTAGCCTAATGCATATCAAACTGGGGGTCCTTGAAACTAAAAGGCTTGAGAACCACTGCTGTATAGATGGTCATTGAAAGTCAATGCTTGCAGGGGGGAAAAACTGTCTCCACACACAGTCAGTGAGATTTCAGTACCATGGACAGTTCTGCAGCACTCAGACAAAAATAAACCCACCAAAAGAGCAACAAATCTTTTTCTAATATTTATGAATAATATAGTACGTATTCAGGGCAGAAATTTCAGGGAGGCCACGAACGTCATGGCCGTCGTTGCCCCTCAGTTTGGCCTTGTGCCCCTCAAAAAAATGGCATGCCCTGAGGCCACAGTGGCCTTAATGCCCCAGCGGACTGTACCACTTTCTCCTCTGTCTCTTTCTTAGTCAATTTTACCAGTGTCTTTTGTTGCGATTCTGAATTCTCAACTCCCCTGAGTCCCCATCTTTAAACCAATCCAGTAACTTTGATTGGTGCAGGGCTGAGCATGGATACCATCATTTACAGATAGTCTACATATTGAATTTAAAATCATCCTTAACCCTTACATTCAATTCATTATTTCAATGGACTAAAATCTTGTTTTATTTGATGGCCTTCCTGCTCTGGCATTTATTTGGCCTTTGTGCCCTCAGAAAATGGACAACACCAAAGGCCAAGCGGCCTTGACCCTGAAATTCCAGGCCTGTATGTATGTATATTTCACATTTGTTAAAAAATATCAAAATGTTGGTGGGGTACTGGCCAGGCTGAATGGAGGATGTTCAAAGTTTAAATCCAGTATAGTTCAGTATATTAATGTCACCTCCTCATGTGGCCAAGAGAGGCTACAGTATGTTTCATTAGATTTAAGTGGTTGACTACCGGACTCTTTCTGTCAACATTTATGATGGGTTTATTGATTACTTTTGGAATTACCCAGATGTGTACACTCGTATCTCATGAAGTCAAAAGGTGTCATTCTTTAAAATAAATCTTATCACCACAGCTGAGAACTCTTTCTAATGGTCAGAAAGAGTGAGCATTGGCTACTCTACTGTATATGTTTCCCCCCAGATTGAAATAGCTGCAGCTGTATGCACCAGCCCATTAGCTTGTCTCAGAGCAGTGATGGAAAGTAAAATTATGCTACTTAAGTAACATTTTTAGGTTTTTTGCAATCTTAACGGCCGACTCGGCCTTGCCGTTTGCCCTGGGGTACCTCGGGGAGGATGTCACATGCTCAAACTCCCATTCAGAGGCGAAACGAGCAAACTGGGCCCCAAACTGGGCCCCATTGTCCGTAATTGCCTTGTCTGGCTGGCCTTGACGTGCGAACTGCGCCTTGCAACGTCTGATAACAGTCTCTGCGGTCAGATCAGAGAGGAGTTCAATTTCCCAAAAGTCTGAGTAATGATCAACAATGAGCAAATAATCCTTTCGCCCGAAACTGAAAAGGTCCATGCTGACAATCTGCCATGGCCTGGTTGGCAATTCGTGCGAGAGCATGGTCTCTTTTTGCTGGTTCTGCGCATACTCATTGCAAGTAGTGCAGGAGCTCACAAAGTCCTTAATCTCTGCCTGCATGTTTGGCCAATATAAGGTTTCTCTAGCTTGCCGATAACACGCCTCTCCCCCTATATGGCTGGTGTGTATGCGTGCAAGCATCTCCGGGCGCAGTGATTTTGGGATAATAACTCTTGGCCCTCGGAAAAGAATACCATTCTGAGCACTGATTTCATCCCGATATGGCCAATACCCTCTGATGATGAGAGGTGTCTTGTCTTTGACATCTGGCCAGCCCGCCAGAACTGTAGCCTTCAGCGTCTGGAGACTTTCGTCCCAGTCAGTGTGCTTCCTGATTTGTTCCAGCCGTTGGTCACTTACATTAAGGAAGTCTGCCTGGTTTACGTGTTGCATGTCCTCTTGTGCTTGTTGTAACGAGCAGATAGTATGCCGCTGGTAGGCCGTCCCCCTGCCAGTACATTGTGTTGTAGCCCTGCTGAGCGTGTCGCTGATGAACATCTCCTGCCCTGGTTTGTAGACGACTTTCAGACAGTAGTTTTGTAGGGTCATAAGCATGCCTTGAAGCCTCTTCGGCGCACTGAGGAGAGGCTTGCTAAAGATCGATATTAGAGGTTTGTGGTCCGTTTCTGCTGTAATGAGGTCGCGGCCATACAAATAATGGTGGAACCTTTGGCAGGCAAAGACAATGCTGAGGCACTCTTTCTCGATTTGTGCATAATTTCTTTCTGTTTGAGTGAGAGCTCTAGATGCAAACGCGGTGGGTTGACCCTCCTGCATAAGGCAGCAGCCAAGCCCACTTTGGCTGGCGTCACTCTGAATAGTGACAGGCTTGGTCACATCATAATAGCGCAATAATGGCATGGTTGTGGCCAGCGACTTGAGCTCTTGTATTGCCGCCTCATGTTTAGGCAACCAGTGCCAAGGAGTGTCTTTGTCCAAGAGGCGCCGCAACGGCTCACAGACACTTGACAGGTGCGGCATGAATTTGGCTAAATAATTGGCAAAGCCGACGAGGCGTTGTACGCCTTTTGCATCAGTTGGATTGGGCATGTCAATAATGGCCCTGACCTTTTCTGGATCAGGCTTCAGCCCAGCAGCTGAAAGGATGTGGCCGTGAAACTGGACTTCAGGCACTCTGAACTGCAGCTTTTTTACTCCTAAGCGCAGCTTGACCTCACGGCAGCGGTCCAGCAGCGCCAGGAGCTTGGTGTCATGGTCTGACTCCGCCTCTTTGTCCGTGTTACCGCAGCCCACGACCAGTATGTCGTCAGCGATGGGCTCTATGCCTCTGAGCCCAGCCAGCAGCTCATGCTGTTTCCTTTGATAAACTTCGGGTGCCACCGACACCCCGAATGGCAACTTGAGCCACCTTTTCCTCCCCCAAGGGGTCCAAAACGTGGTCATGAGACTGCTTTCAGTGTCCAGTTTGCATTGCAGAAAGGCATCTCTGGCATCTACTAAGGTGAATATTCTTGCTTTTGGTAATTTGTAAAGTACATCCTCCAGGGTGGGCATGATGTAGTGGGAGCTCCGCAGAGCTTTGTTTAGAAACTTAGGATCAATGCATATTCTCAGTTTTTCCGGTTTACTCACTATTACCAAATTGCTGATCCAGTCAGTTGGCTCTGTGACAGGTGTAATATGGCCTTCAGCCTCATACTTGTCCAGCTGGGCTTTAACAGCTGCTTTCATGGCGATGGGAACATTGCGGGGAGCACACTGAACTGCCGGAATATCAGGATCAAGGTCAAAGTGTACTTCCCCGGGCACCGATTCCACCGGTGCGGTGAACACATCATTATATTTGCTGATAAGCTTTTCTTTGGTTAGAGGTCTGGGCAGTGCCTGTTGGACTTTGTCGACTGTCTTTTCCCTAGTTAGAGGTCTGGGCAGTGCATGTTCGACTTTCAGCACCTCCTCAGGAATGGTGAAGTGCATAAACCCAAGGCGTTCACTGGTGTCGCCCGATAAGAGAGGATGCTGTCCCTTTTTCACGACCTCAAATGAAAGCTTTTGTTTGCAACCCCGTACTGTACATTCAGTGTCGAAAATGCCTAAAGAGCTCACTAGCCTCCCAGAGTACAGCCTCAGACTGGTTTTACTTGGGCGGAGCTTTGCATGGGGTGCAAGTTTTTCCTTGTCTTTAAGAGTCATTACGTCACACGTGGCCCCCGAGTCCAACTGACATCTCTGTGCTTTGTTGTTAAAACGCAGTGTCACAAACCATTTCTTTCCTTTAGTTTGTCCTACTGCGCTTACTGACTCCACAGTGTATAACTGTGACTCCTCATCACTGCTCTGCTCTGAAAACTCCTCATCCATGCAGTGCACCTTTCCTGTAGTGCTTCCTCGTTTGCTTTTTTGACATACTTGTGCAAAATGATTGTTAGTTCCACATAATCTGCATTTTTTTCCAAAGGCTGGGCAGTGCTCTCTTCCCCGAGAATGAGTATTGCCACAGTACTTGCATGCATAGGTAGCGTCTGACTTTTTGGGTGAATAGCTCTGCCTCGATTTGTTATGCCTGGTCTGTTGCTTGGCAACGGAGTGAAGCGTCTCGCTGTGTGGAGCGTGTGTACTAGCAGCCGTTTCCATCACTCGCATTCGGATTTCAGTTAGCTCTGCTGCGCGACACGCTTCAATAGCTGTGACCAACGTGAGATCCTTTTCTCTCAACAGCCTACGCCTTGTGCTCTCATTAGCAATACCCAGCACTATTTTGTCACGAAGCATTTCATCCTTTAACTGTCCGTACTCACACGTTGCTGCCTTCTCCCTCAGTCTGGTCACAAAAGTGTCTATGGCTTCGCTCTCCTCCTGTTTACAGCTCCCGAACAGATATCTTTCATAGATGATGTTTCTTGCGGGTTTAAAGTACTTTTCCAGTGCGTCCAGTATCACTTTCGGGTCCCCTTGTCCTTCCTCCGTGAGGTTCAGGTTATGACGGTAAATATGTCTGCATTCACTCCCCATAACGCTCCGTAGGGTTGCCGCTTGGATCCTTTTGTCCTTCTCCGATATTCCGGTGACGAGAATATAATCCTCAAACTCGGCACGGAAAATGTCCCAGTTTGTACTCCAATCGCCAGTGAAACTCATTGCAACCGGCGGGGGAATGTTAGCTGCCATGCTAGCTAGTTAGCACGTTGCCGTCCGACAAATAACGTAACTCGCGTCTATGAATTAAAAACGCGAGCCACCACTTCTGACGCCATGTTTGAAAGTAGTGTATGCAATATATAAAGAAGGATGACAGACACAGTGTGGTCAGGTTCAGGCTCTGTATTAAACTGAATAGTGAATGAATACAAGCCCCATACATCCGGGGTATGCTCTCAGTGATACATGCAGATAACCGATCACATCGATATGTTAAACCTGTAACACTTTGACTTTACTTGAGTACATCTAATTTCCAATACTTTTACTTCTACTCCACTAAGGCAAATATTGTACTTTTTACTCCACTTCTGCCCTATTTAAACGTTGGCTATTTTCTAAAGATTTGAATACATTTTATACATATGATACCTTGTGAAACGGGACATTCTGCATAACGAGTACTTTTACTTTTGGTATTTAAGTATATTTTGATGCCAATACTTTACTGTACTTTAACTCAAGTAAATTTCGATAACCGGAACTTTTACTTGTAACGGAGTGTTTCTCCATTGCAGTATTGATACTTTTACTTAAAGATGGAGTGCCATGATATTTTTCAACCTTAAAACCTGATCATAAGGTATTATTATTATGTAAGGATTTTTTTCAAAAAAAAAAAAAGTGTACAGTAAGTGTAAAATGTTGTTTTTATGTGGACACGCCTCCAGTTCATTAAGTATACCTGGTTCTCACCTTAGCACCTCCTCCACCACCTTAGCACCACCCACCTGTCCTAGTCCCTCCTCCTCCTCATGCCCACACCTGTTGTGTTATGATAATGAGGGGGAGGGTATGGCATTGTGATGTCACAATGCCCCTGTTTCTCTATTGGCACTTTTGACCCTCAAGGTTTCAGCCTCCAGGAAGAAACTCCAAATAGTCAGAGAAGACATAAAACACCATAAAAACACCACCGGGGGGCTTAATGAAGTTCTATCAACCTCATAGACACATGAAAAACAGAAAAAGTGCAAAACCATGGCACCACCTCTTTAAGTAAAGAAATGTAGTACTTTTTCCACCACTGTCTCAGAGTCACTGATCTGAGGTCAGGCAGCCATGGGCAGATGGCCTGGGACCTCTGCACTACTGGAGAGAGAGAGAGAGAGTGTGCATGCGTGCGTGTGTGTGAACAGCTTGGACAACACGGAGTGTGTGTGTGTGTGTAGCGTATGAATGTGGACGTTTGTGATGACTAATGATTGAGCAGTGCGTTTTCAGGTGTGCACGCACGCACGCACGCACGCACACACACACACACACACACACACACACACACACGCACACGCATGCATGCGCGCACGCTGTGACAGTTCCCTATATTAGGTTATGTGTTGTGTAGTTGCTATATGTATTTCACCTTCATATGTTTCACTTAGGTTACGTGGTTATGAGTTGTGTTTGCTTTGCCCTTCTAATTGTTGTTTCTATTTGGTTCCTAGGACTTGGGGAGGAGAGTGATGCAGGTCATCAGGATAATTGGCGTGCACCTGGGCCCGGGTGCTCACGCCCCAAAGCCTGCTCCCCGGTCGTTCTGCACCTCCCCTACCTGCACTCCTTCCAACATTTGTGTTAAGACATACAACACTCGCACCCACACACACTACATAATCCACTCATGCATACACACTCTACATTACTGACTTTACTGATTTCCACACCTCATCTGTTTATTTCTAGCTTGTTTGATTTGAGTTTTGATCATTAATAAACACAAAAGTTCCTTTTTACACTGCGTCTCCCTTGTTTTTGCTATGTTCCCTGGTTCCCCTAGGCCAGGGTCATAACAACACACACACACACACACACACACACACACACACACACGCGCGCGCATGCACGAACACACACACGCATGCGCATACTCTTTAATGACTTCAGTATAATTCATTTTTTTACCATCCGGCCTAATCCTGCCTGCTCTCTCATCCACACAAAAGAAGCATCCAGCTAGACTGTTTATGTCCATGCTACGGCTGTCATTTATGCTTGGCTGCATGATACCCTCCTCTTGCTGAGTTGTTACCCAACTGAGCCCACAAGTGTTGTTTCTGCCAGCCTGAGGGACCAGCTGTGCTGCCCACCAAGCTACAGTGTAAATCAAAAGCTATGCTTTCTGACTTTCCTGATAGAATTCAACAAACCCCATAACAACAATGTGTGTACTGCCTGTATATACACACACTATGTACTGTACAATGTCAGCACAAATTGCCACTGTTAGGCAACAAGAGAGAAAGAGAGGGGGTAGAGAGGTATTAACAGAGGTTTCCAATATGCAGCATTGGCTGGGGTGGGTTTATTTATTTATTTCCCAGTGAGGTAATACATGTACATTTCTGTGTTTATCCGTAGATTTAAACATTCCCCATGATAAATCTACTATAGCCTATAAATATCCTATCCTAAACATAATATGTGAGAACATAATGACCTGGTGACACATCTCTAAATTTAAACCTTAACCCTACCTAGCAGCAGGAAATCTAAACTGAGGAATGTATGCATGCACCACCCCATTGGGAAATGTACACATTTGAAATTTGATTTGGACCAATTTGTTATCATTTGCAACTTGACCATATTTAATACCTCTGTGCCAACAATTTTACAGAAAAAACAAAGATGCAGTGTCCTTTAAATTAGCCGTGTCCTTCACAGCTGGCTTACCGGAGACTGGAGTTAGCACTCATAATAATACAGTAATATATAACCCCCTCCAGTGGGAGGATTTATTAATATGAGCCATGGAGCTGCCTGAGTCCCCTCAGCCCGTCCCTGCAGACCATGGGTTAGGATTTCATGGCTGGGTGGAAAACCATATTATGGTTGTGTTCCTCTATACGCATGCCACCACTCAGCCTCTGTGACTCTCAAAGTCAATTAGAGCACAGGGCCACACGTCTATAAAAAGACAAGCATGCAGAGAGATTTGTTCACTGCATGTGACAAGTCCGATTGAGGCTGCAGAGGAATTAGTTTTCCTTCACTTTTCACCCCCTTGTATGCAGGCAAAATAAATTGTCTACAGCACATCAGGGGGGGGATTGAAACGATGCTAAGAGACATCGTAAGCTTTATAGGACACTGGTTCTCAATGTGGGGACTGGGGACCCCCCGGAGTCCTTGAGGAGGTTCCATGGGGTCCCCTGCTAAATAACTGATAGTTACAGTAGAAATCAAATGGAGTCTGTGTGTGTGTGTGTGTGTGTTTGTGTGTGTGCATAGATATATATAAAGGCTAGATGACTCACCCGCGCTGCTGGCCAATGGAGTACGACGTTGCCACATGGCGGCCATCTTGGGATGGTCTTTCATAACATTATGTCTATGGTGCATGTACTTTGAAACAACCATAGCGTGCTCAATTTTCATCCGATTTTCAAACGGTTTGGTGTGTTGTAAACACCAAAGATGTATTTATGATACTGCATACTTAATGTTAAATTAAAAAAAAAACATGATTATAATTATAAGTATGCAGTATCATAACTACATCTTTGGTGTTTACAACACACCAAACCGTTTGAAAATCGGATGAAAATTGAGCACGCTATGGTTATTTCAAGTACATGCACCATAGACATAATGTTATGAATGACTGTCGCAAGATGGCTGCGGTTGAGCTACGCTTGCGACGCCCCCTTGAGCCATCTAGCCTTTATATATATCTATGTGTGTGTGTGTGTGTGTGTGTGTGTGTGTGTGTGTGTGTGTGTGTGCGTGTGCGTGTGCATGTCCTGGGCATGACGTTAAACTGCCCCGTTGTAACTACCATCGCCAATGTAGTAGGTGCAGTGGATGCATTTCCAATTTCTGTGGACTATGCAGCCTGCAACATACAAGAAGGCACTACTCACCGGTGGAATCTACCAACAGGCGACGCTACCTGACGGCCCCTCCCGTGAATAGCTACCCTGATCGGCAATAGACCCGGCAGCCTTCCAGCGGTATGTCCGTCCGCTGTTGGAATAGCAATGGGTGAGAACACCCTGCAGCAGTGCAAGCAGTGGCGGGAGCTTATTTTTAACTCTATGCGGGAGGGGTAGCAAGCGATGCACCGTGGGGGCCCAGGCCCCCGGCCCACCCGCCCCTCGCGTTGATACAAACCTTTTTACAGTCTGATACAAACAAGAGCATGTTGACAACATTTTGTTCCGTTTTTTCAAAATAAAGAAAATTATAAACCTTGAAATTGTGGTTAAAAACTAAATTAAATGTAATTGAAAAGATGGTAAATTGAGGATTTGCCCCTTCCTCACGGAAGGTGCTCATCCAGGCTCTTGTCATCTCCCGCCTGGACTACTGCAACTCCCTCCTTGCAGGTGCTCCGGCATCTGCCATCAGACCTCTGCGCTTGTTCAGAAAGCTGCGGCTCATCTGGTGTTCAACCGTCCCAAGTTCTCCCACACAACTATCCTTCTCCGTTGTCTACACTGGCTCCCCGTAGCGGCTCGCATCCAGTTTAAAACCCTGGTGCTAGCCTATAGGGCAGTGAAAGGAACAGCTCCTTCTTACCTCCGGGCTATGGTCGACGCTTACACCCCTGCCCGACCACTTCGGTCGGCCACCTCGGGGCGACTGATTGCATCGTCGCTCAAGGGTCCTTCTGGCCGATCTACACGGTCACAACTTTTTTCTGTTCTGGCCCCACAGTGGTGGAATGAACTCCCCACTGATGTCAGGACAGCAGAGTCACTGCCCATCTTTCGCCGCAGGCTAAAAACCCACCTCTTCAGGAAACACTACCCTTCCTCTTCACCTTGCCTACTTGTTGTTAACTAGTTGTACGAACTCTTGTTTACCTGTTTTATTGGATCTTGTTTATTCGATACACTTATTTTTTTTAGCTCTTGCTCAGTTGATTTTCCTATTTTGTCTCATCTGTTTATGAAAGTAGGTAGCTGATATACTGCACTTTTACTTCAGCGCTAGGTATACTCTTGGTTGCTTGTTTTAGAAGAGAATGCACTTAAATGCTTCTGGTGATTAGTAGTTTTGTTCCCTACCTATGTTGAATGCACTTATTGTAAGTCGCTTTGGATAAAAGCGTCTGCTAAATGACTGTAATGTAATGTAATGGTAGGCCAAAATCACGAATCTTCCATGACAAACACCAGGCTGTCACCTGTCACCTGACTACAAAAGCAGTGTGTAGTCACATAGCAAGTACATGGCAGTGGATGATTAAAAAGGAGCCCAAATGCATCTAGAACATCAGAGAAAAAAACGAAATATAGCAAAACTATACCGAAACTGTCTTCAATATTTCAGCCAACACAAACGGATGTTACTGCAAGTCCCCGTGCGGGGCCCCCGTGGGATGCAGTTAATATGGAAACCAACGCTGGAGAGGTGGAGGTGGACGCCAGGCATGAAGACGTGTACGCACCGGTGTATAGACCAATTATTTTTAACAACATTGAGACTGGATGCACAGGTGATTGTTTTATGCAATCAATTCTCAACTTGTTGTTCAATTCTCAACCCCTCTTGTGTGTTGGCTAGTGAGGCGTGTCCTAGCGAGACCTGACAGAATGGGTTTCATTTGGAGCCAGTATGACGTTTGGAGCCAGTGTGACGTCGTCTGTTAAGGGGTCTATCGCTCCGGCTGTTAGCTCTCCCACTGAGGCAGCCTCAGTGTTTAAGAGAGAGCCTAAACACTGAGCTGTACATGTAGCAGCGCCAGCATGTAGTCTAGAGCAGTGTATATCAACCTTTTTTGTGCCAAGGCACACCTGGCATACCCAAAAGATCCCAGGGCACACCTAGATATACGGTATATATATATATATATATAATTATATATATATATATATATATATATATATATACGGTATATATATATATATGCAAACTTGTAGCTTGTCAGACATGCAAACTTGTAGCTTTTCAGCTTCCACTAGCCGTTTTGAATCCAAATAGGGCAATAGTGTTTTTTTTTTTTTAATTATATTTTTTCAAACCTTCTTCAAACGGCGCGGCACACCTCAGCAGTAGCCCCGGCCCAAAATTGGGACGTTTGCCAGGGTTGATATACACTGGTCTAGAGCAGCAATTCTAAATGAAATAGGCTACCAAGATTTTCTTTACATACTGTAAAAGATGTCACACAAGTTTCCTCATCAAATGTAAATACGAGAGCTGCTCACATCCTACTACTGAAAGAGTGACAGCTTGTGTGTTTTCCAATGTTGCTCTCAGAATGTATAACCCAGGTCCAGAAAATTGGTTAAAATAGACTGAATCACCCTTTACAATAAAGTGAGATAAAATGGGTTAAATCATCCTTCAATATAAATAAATAAATAACTGTTAAAAAGTGACAATTCATTAATTCAGTCATATTCCCTCAGTACCATAAAAGATACACAGAACCCCTCAGATCAGTTCATCCAACCACCCATTTCATTATATCAGTTTGATTGAACAAGGGCCTGTTGCCTGTGTGTGCAGAGACAGCAGGTGGAATGAATTCCAATCAGAGTGAGATCAGAGAGTAGCCACTTCAGCAAACTTTAGCTTGTGAACCCTCTCCTTTTCTCTTGCACCAGAGAACTTCAGCTTAAGAAAACTGGGTGCGTGGCGCTGTTCCGACGCCTCGCAGCTCCGACAGCCCGCGAGTCCGACAGCCGTCCCTGGGAGGCCTCGACCCGGCCCAGGGAGCCTCAAAGCTGGGTACTCCAGTCCGGGGGACCCACGCCTCCGGGGGACACCCGGCTCTCCAGGCGGTCCCGTGGACCCACTCTTAAGCACCCCTCGGCGGGCGTTAAGTGAAGTGGCAGGCCACGGCCAAAGCACCGCGTGGACCTGGTGGTACAAACGGCGACGAGCGCCCATGGGACTATTATGGACTTAGCGCGTTGGACCCGGCTCACCGGCCGGTCCCGCGGACCTACTCTTAAGCACCCCTCGATGGGCGATAAGTCGGGGGGTCCCGCGGCCTATGGACCGCAGGCACCTGGTGGTACAAGCGCTGCCGCAAGAGTTTTCATGCCCATTAGCAGGGTCTTATTTCCTCGCTGAGGACTGTCTTCTTCACTCTACGGCTTGAGCCGATGTCATTTCTCTTGGCTAAAGGTTTCGCTGGGTAGAGGACAGTGGGAATCTCGTTCGATTAACTCGGGCGATCCCCGCGGCGTGCGGATCTCCTCGCCGAGCCCCGTGATGGGGCTCGAGGCGAGGCCGGCCGCGGTAGCCCTCGAGCGGTCCGTGGCAAGACAGTGGGAATCTCGTTCGAATTAACCCGGGCGCAGCCACTGCCGAGATACGGGACAACCGGGCCGCAGGGCAGCACGACCAGCATAGATACGTAGCTGCTCGCAGGTTCATGGCAGGCTCCCCCACCGCCGACACCATCAAGGTAACTTGACTTGCGGGTCGGGGGCTCTGGTTTACTCGACTCCTGCGTGCCCCACACACTATGTGGTCTGCACCCATTCAAGGTACTGTCCCGGCGTGGACACTTGGCAGTGCCTGCACGCCCAACTCACACAAGTCTGCTGTGCCCTTTAAGACAAGCATATGCTACTGGCAGGATCAACCAGGTAGGCCTCCTGTTCCGCCGCGGACGTCGCGCCCAGCTGAGGCGCGCGCCGTGGGGTTGCCGGTCCGCGGAGACCGCCCAGGCCCCCCGTGAGGAGGGCGGCGGTGTGGTGTCTCCCGGAGGCGCGCACTGCGTCGGTCACCACTTCTTCCGTTGCCCCTCAGCCGGACGAAAGCGTGTTACAGGGGATTGGTGCCCGTGGCCCGTTACGCAGCTGTTTGGTCGGTCGCCGGAGTACGCGACGCAAGCAGGGTTTGAGAAACGGAGTCTCCGGAGCGCGCCTTTGCGCCCCCGCGGCGTGCAGATCTCCTGCAGCGGGGGCCCTCAGGCGGTCCGTGGCAAGGCAACTAGGGCAGACGGTGCGTCTCGGTCTCGCTCGGCCGGGGTCGGCGGCGGAGGAGTGCGGAGGACAGGCCACCGAGGCCTCTCCGCACGTGGTCCCTCCGCGCCTGGTCGGGCCCGCAGGCTGCAAGCAGCGTCCACCGAAGCACACGAGGTGACGGCGGGGCCCTTGCAAGAGGCGGGCTACGAGTGCCTATCGGTCAGGGAAAAGCAGCGGGTTCCACGGCCCTTGCCTGCCGTCCGTGGTCCCAGCGTCCGCACGCTGGTCCTTATATCCGGTCTGGGAAAAGTTGGCGATACTCCCGGGAGAGAATTTCAAAGGAGGGGGCCAGGGCAGAGCCCAGATCCTCGTGGGCTCCACCAGGACCTCCAGGGCGACCGTCCGCCCGGCCGTGCCCGAGCGGAGGCCTCTCTCTTCCCATAAGCCCGCTGGCAAGAGGCCTCCGATTTCATGGTTCTCTCCCCCCTCGCGGGGAGGGGGGAGAGGGACCCACGGCCAGCACCACCCGGGCACCCCGCTCGGGCACCCGGGCCGCCCCGAGACGGAGCCTCGCCCCGGGCTTCGGGACGGCCGAGCTCCATAGGTACGTTCTGGAACAAGTCGGCGCCTCGCCAGGGAGACTTTTTCACAGGAGGGTGGCAGGGACGAGCCAGGCGCCTCCTGGGCCACTGGGAGGGGACAGGGAGGTACGACGCGGAGATCCAGGACAAGGGACCCCTCGCGGCCCCGACACTGCCCCAAGACCATGCCCCGGTCCCGGGCATGGTCCCTACCTACGAGATGGTACAAGTGGCCACTCTCCACCCATTCGAAATTTCCAGCAGAGGACAGGCCTGCAGCCCAGAGCTTGCTGGGAGCTCTGGACTCTGAAAAAAAACATGGCTTTTTTCCGAAACCTCCAGGATTTGGGGGTTTTTCGGCCGCAGTTTCCCCGGGCGGCATCCATGGGACCCGGGGGGGGCACCGACGCGTGCGCACCCCCGCCCCGGATCCAACGAGCCCTCCGCCGGCCCCGGGCGACCCAGGGACAGGGAGGTACCGGCCGTTTTGGCCCGAAAAGCCGAAAAAGAGCAGATCGACAAGCTCAAAAAAAATCTCAAAAAAATTGAGATTTTCGGCCGGGGGTCCTCCAGGGGGTCCCTGGGGACCTCTGGAGCCCATGCAGACACTTAGAAACATTTTCGATTTTTTTTTTGTTGGGAGAACCAGGATTTTGGGCGGTCCGTGTCGCCGTCTCGGCCCCAGGCAGGTGCCTCCGTGCTGGGCATAACTACCCGATGGCACGGGTCGGCCTTTCAGGCACCTCCAGGAAAATTCCTTGAGGCAGGAAGGCAGGGGCCCACCTACTCCAGGGGCTCCTGGAGTTATTTTTTTGAGAACCAGGATTTTGGGCGCTCCGTGGCCCATCGCTGCCCCAGGACGAGGCCTCTTCCTGGGCATGGTCCCTACCTACGAGATGGCACCAGTCGGCCCTTCTCCCTGGCTCTCCCTTCCACACAGGCCAGGGGCCAGGGAGCCCAGTCCCTCACAACACAGTGCCGGGTGCACACTCGCCCGCTCTACCCGCCCCGGGAGCCACCGTCCCTGGGTAGGAGGTGGTCCATGGACCCCCGATGGGGACCAGGGACCGGGGACGGCGCCGCCTTGTGGACGCCGGCGGTATTGCGCCCCAAGACAACAGCCTTTTACAGGCTTGTGGATCTGCTCTTTTTTCAGCCGTTTTGAGCCCAGATTCCGGCTGTCGGACCCGCGGGGCGTCGGAACAGCGCCACGCAACCAAGAAAACTATAGAATAATACATGTCAGTTGTGTACAACAGAACACAGCATTAATGACTTTAACCTGTTGTGAGGAGCAACATCGAGACATCTCTAGACAGTACTGATGTGCTGATGCTGATTTCATTTGCAAACCTTGTGTCTCACTCACATGGTATTTTGCTGGACCCTGCCAGTACTAATTTGAGTGTAAGGGATACACCACCATCGGTCAGGTTTTTTGTTTAGATACATTTGTTCTGATTCAGCCCGACTCTGGTCGACCAAGGATGGCGAGCTAACCTGTGTTGAAGATTGGAAGAACCGCCAGACCGTGATAGATTTCTCCTTGGACAGACCCAGAGCTGTGGCCCTTGTCCTCAGTGTGGTAGGAAATTATCACACACACACACTGCCCTGCAAGGAGCAGTGCAGTATTGGACGGTGATCAGGGGCGGGCTGGGACCAAAATTCAGCCCTGGCATTTTGGTTCCAGTCTGTGCACTAGGAATGATTTAGTCATGCTGCTTCAGTTGAACCACATAATGATTACGGAGGGGGGGGGGGCGGGGGCGGGGCGGGGCGTTTCACTGTTTTAACCCAGCAACCCTATGTAAATTACGCCACTGCTGGAAAGCATCCCAGCCCAATCATTAACTTAACAAATAATTGGGCTAGGGCCGTTCTGGAATTGTCCCAAATTTCCCAGTGGTCAGCACGTCCCTGCATGGCAGCCAGTTCCCAGCTGATGTCATGTGTGAGTTCAGACTGCTCCACACCGTACTGAATAACTGCTAGCTTGCATAACATCTTCAGATTAGGACTTAAATCTAAGATATACACATCATTAGGTTGGCCTTTGTTGTATTCTCTAAAGAGGACGATACGATCTCCCACCATGCAACAACCCATCCAAGACATCCAACATGGGGCTTTCCCTTTGGGCTTAATCTTCTTCCATGAGAATGTCTGTGGATTGAAGTTCCAAACATCATTTAAGCTCTGGTTGTTGTTGCCACCACACATGTACAGCTCTCCATTGTAGGCAAAGGCTGAATGATGACAGCGTACTTCTGGAAGAATCTGTGCAGAAGGTGTGCTCAGCCAGTAGTTGGTCTCTGTATCAAACACTGTGATGTTGTTGTATCCAGTATCCCATGGCCAGTATCCCTGCCCCCCCCAGCCCCCAAATACAAACATCTTTGTCCCGATGATGGTGGCAGAGTGACCTTTTAATACGGGTGGTGGAGTGCCTCTGGTGTTAATTAAAGACCAGACCATTGTGGTGGTGTCCAACCTATACATGTCATTAGGGTATTCAGTCAGCTGGGTCTTTCCTCCATGAATATACATGACCTTCCTCAAGACACAGGCTGAGTGGTCCTGCCTCGCCTCTGGAACAGTCCC
>NC_137619.1:19961042-19991042 GCF_963280865.1 Gymnoscopelus braueri
TGAAACTTTGCACACACACTCCTTAGAGACCAAGAAAAAAACTCTGCTTTTTAAAAAATATTACTCCTACAGATTTTGTCCAAACATCACGCAAATTGGTACACATTATCTCTATAGTCATGTGATCAAGACGGATCTGTGCGATTTTTCATATTCCATCCTGATTGGATAAGATTGCAATCTAAAGTTTGCAGGAGTGCACGCACAGTCCCACTAGGCCGAGGAAGAAATGCCACCCTTTTCACATTGGCCTGTTATAGTGCCACCAGGAGGATTTTTGCTAATCCAATTTTTTTACATTACTCCTCTACAGATTTTGTCCAAACATCACACAAATCGGTACACATTATCTCTACAGTCATGTCATCAAGGCGGATCTGTCGGATTTTTCATATCTTATCCTGATTGGCTGAGATTTACTGCGGAGACCTTTACTCCGAGGAGTACAATTTTTTAGTTTTATTTACAGTATAGCACAGCAGTATACACATTTGGATTGTTTAGTTGTTTGTTGTGCCAGTTGTTTAGTAACAAGTATTCCCATGCACCCATGCCCCCATGCCCAAAATTGCATTTATTCTTCTTTTTATTAGAAGCTGGATAGGTGCACGAACTTTAAACAACCAACACATTTTGCCCACCATAAAATGTTGAGGTTAATGGACCTTAGTATGAAGG
The DNA here is from genome assembly GCF_963280865.1 of Gymnoscopelus braueri. Lineage (NCBI taxonomy): Eukaryota > Metazoa > Chordata > Actinopteri > Myctophiformes > Myctophidae > Gymnoscopelus > Gymnoscopelus braueri. Next base: position 19,961,721 of record NC_137619.1, read on the forward strand.
TCTCTCCATTTTCAACACAATTCTACAGAGGCTTGACTTAAGTGCATTGGGGCGTAGGAGAGAGACTGTGTGTGTGTGTGTGTGTGTGTGTGTGCGCATCAGATGCGTGCGTGCGCGAGCGCACGCACGCATGCGTGCATGCTATTTATATCCTATACCCGTTTGCTGCCCCTTTGTTTGTGAGTGAGGATGTTTCCTTTGTTGTTTATGTCAATAATCTGCACACAGTTTGACCTCGAGTTCTTGGAGTTGAGCGTGCCTAGCCTTTGAAGTGACATGCAATTTATATCGTGCCACTCTACTTGTTTGCTGCCAGATTGTGCCAGTGTATTACCCATGCCTTTCCAGTGTTATTGTCTGTATTATGATTACCTGCTGTGACCCTTGCCTCTGCTTCGACTTTCGATTCTGACTGCTGTCCCGTAGAACCTACAGTATTTGTTACGACCCTGCCTGTTTACTAGATACATGATTTTAGCATGCTGGCTCTAGGTATACTTTATTCATCCATAGGGGAAATTAAGGATTCTGTTTGCGGTTTTGAACGCTGCCTGTTAATCCCAACTATGTATTTGCCTGCTGTGTCTAACTCTTTTAGCCTTGGTCTTAACGCTGTCTGTTCGCCCGCTTTTGATGACTGTTTTCGCTATGACTGTGGATTATTGCTGTGGGTTTATTTGGTGTTGACCTTGCCTGTTTACAAGTTCTGTTAATAAAACCTGCTTATCTGTTCCTCCTGGTCTGACTGTGTCTGCTTTTTGAGTCCAATTCCATTATCTGCTCTGCGGGAACAACCATTGTAAAGCTTTTCTTACTGTATGTACTACTACACTGATTACCATATCCCTCAGAGCTGAACAATACATTTTCAGCCAGTCTTGATGTAAATTTGGAGAGTCTGCAAACAAATCACACAATGAACTGTATAATGTCCACATGGCTGCAGGAGAAAGCAATCATCTTCAAAGCTGCAATTTATGATAAACATGGGGAAATACAATAACACTGGAGCTGTGTTTCAAAACCAAGCTTATCCCTCTCCCGTGTGGTAGTACTTTCACCAGGTTCTGTGGCTTTGTCTATCCAGCACCACCACATGCATTCAACAGACTACGGCAGCCAGAACACATGGCTTGGATCAATGGAACTAACGTACAGTAGTACTTTAACTTCCTATTTATCTGTATCACAAGATGTTATAGGAACATTCAATTATCAATACAATCTTAGTGTTTTCCCAATTATTTAGGGGCCCACTTCAATTCTCACAGCCCACCAGTGGGCTCCAGCCCACAAGTTGCCTTAATATCAGAGCATCACAATGCAGCTTTAAAGCTATGAATATTGCATGTTGCCGACTGTGTGTTTTGGTTCAACTAGTGTCCTGGGGTGCATGATAAAGCAGAGGATCAGTTAAATAATAGATGATGTCAGTGTTTATCCAATTACAGCTCTAATCATTTAGCCGCGTGTCAATCGTCCAAACAGGTCTGCTTAGTGCTTACAGAGGGGCAGGATCAATGGATGCCTTTTCCATACAGGGGGCATGGATGGAACACAAGAGAACTGACTGAGTAACTGACGGACGGACGGACGGAGGGAGGGAGGGAGGGAGGGAGGGACGGACGGACGGACGGACGGACGGACGGACGGACGGACGGACGGACGGACGGACGGACGGACGGACGGACGGACAGACAGACAGACAGACAGACAGACAGACAGACAGACAGACAGACAGACAGACAGACAGACAGACAGTTTTGCTAACAAAGTGTTATGGATAGAGGCAATCGATGGACAGGCAGGGAGAAAGTGAGGGACAGAAATGAATGGACAGACAGAGAGATAGGTAAAGGGGAGATACATGGACGGACACAGTTACAGGGGGGGGGGGAGAGAGAGAGAGAGAGAGAGAGACCAGATACTTATATTTTCCTCTATGTATGGATCTTGTGTACATTGTCCATGACACAAAAGCTAACAAGTGCTTGGTGATTATATTGATTATCCTGGATACAAAAAGTCACAGGTTTGATCCCTGGTGACCCTAAAAGCTTCCACGTGACCAGAATCGAGCGCCGCAAAAGAAGAAGAAGAAGAAGAAGAAGAAGAAGAAGAAGAAGAAGAGAGAGAAGTCAGTGCCGTCAGCGGTTTAATTATTGACAGAGACAGAGCCATGGCAGCCACAGCTAACTCCTTATCTCCCTCCACGCAACGCTCTCCTTCCTCATAAAAGTTTTGTGTTGTAAAGGTCAGGAAGAGTACAGGTGAAAGTTCAAACAATTGGGTGTGCTACGCCAGGGGTATCGCAGTGGCTGAGTCTGCCATTTTGAAGTTTGTAGGTTTTTTATTTTACTTTATCCTGGTAGGTTTGCTTTGCAACATCCTGCTTCACACTCAGTTACTGAGTGTGCTGACCACACGGCACATCAACACGTCTCCCTGTGTCCCCTAGGATAGGTAACCTCACAAAAAAACTGTGTTGTGCTAGTTACAGAAAACCAGTAACTAGTTACCATTACTAGTTACTTCATTTTAAAGTAACTCAGTTACTTTACTAGTTACTTACACCAAAAGGTAATGCGTTACTGTGAAAAGTAACTTTTTAGTTACTTAAAAAAAAAAGGGCTTCCATTATTGCCCTTATAGCCTTCATTTCAGTACTGTTATTGCATTGGAGGGGTGAGTATTGCTCATTCAGTTCCCTGCTCAGATTTTTCTGGCCGAGCCGAATAATAGACCCAGGAACCACAACCAGAACAGCCCTAACTAAAGAGAATCAAATGCTGCTGCCACCAGAGGAACAAAGGTACTGAATATGGCCAACACCCAGCATTTTATAAGGCAAACTGGGAGCACTGACCAGGTGCTCCCAATGCACCTGATTGGAACCCCAATGCCCAGCCTACAGGACCTGTGGAACAGCGTGATCTACTCTGAGAGTGGCCTCGATCTCCAGGCTTTAATTGTTTAGTTCTGCTAAAAAATTAAAGCCTGGAGGAGCGTGTCGGTGTACCCGGTATAGGAAGTGTTTCCAACCAACCAGAGTGCAGTGGGCGTCGCTCGTAATGTTGTGTTAACGGGGCGGGGGTTGACGGACAGATCGGTGAACCAATGGGATCAGGCGTAATCTTTCCTCGCCTCTATACACCCGCCCCCTCTATACACGAAAACAGGAGCACTAGTGCAGCCTACTATGAGAGTGAGGACACTAGCATAGACTCCCATTGTAAGAATGGAATGCGGAAATGCTCTGTCTATCTCAATGAGGAAGTTCCAATGTTTGGAACAACTATAGCCCATAGCGGCACGCTTTGCGGCGAGATCAAAGTGTGACGGAACTCTCTCTCTATGGGTCTGCTGTGGAAGACACAGACAGACAAGAGATTCACACAAACACACAACCCAGGGCCTCGTACTCCCGACTACAGATGTCCATCCATCCATCCATCCATCCATCCATCCATCCATCCATCCATCCATCCATCCATCCTTCCTTCCTTCCTTCCTAAAGTTATCTATGTTCTTTCTTCCTTCCCTTCGTCCATCCCTCCATGTTGATCATTAAACCTCATAGATGTGACCAGTATCTTACTGCATCTCCTCAATCCACTCATTGTTATTCTGTACACTGCAGAGGGGAGATGCACAATGGCTGTCCCCCGCTGTGTATATAAGTGTGTGTGTGTGTGTGTGTGTGTGTGTGTGTGTGTGTGTGTGTATACGATACGCGTACATGCGTGCGTGCGAGAGAGAGAGAGAGAGAGAGAGAGAGAGAGTTCTGTCATGCAATGGTGTAGTATTGAACAGGTCTCTCTCTCTCGCTCTCTCTCTCTTGCTCTCTCTCTCTCTCTCTCGATCGATCAACTTCTCCCTCTCTCCCTGAAAAGAAGAATAAGTTTGTTCTTGGACATAATCTGCAGCAATAATCCATCCATCCATCCTCTCTCTGTCTCTCTGACCATCTCTCTCTTTCACACAAGGGCAGGCAGAGAGAGACCGACACACACACACACACACACACACACACACACACACACACACACACTCGTTAACCTTTCCTCTCCAAGCACCCACGCAGATGTGTCTAGTAGTGTTTGATCTTTCAAAGCATGGTCTCTGTTCTCTGTCTCTTTTCAGTGAGCAACATTCTGCTACATCCAGCTTGACAGCCATGGGCACACGTGTGTGTGTGTGTGTGTGTGTGTGTGTGTGTGTGTGTGTGTGTGTGTGTGTGCGTGTGCGTGTGTGTGTGTATAAAAAATAGACATTTTGAGGATTATTTTCCTGGTTCTCACAAGGGAAATGGTTGTTTTATTGTTAACAATTATTTGGAGAGTTCGGGGGAGGTTGGGGTTAGGATTAGACACTAAGAAGACTTGGAGTTATAGCTGAATCATGCTTAGTTGTGTGCAGGTGTAACGCACGGAAAATAGCAGATCTACAAGCTATTACTGCATGTAATACATGGGGAGCAGTTAGGGTTCGTGTGCCTTGTTCAGGGATACTTCAACACAGCCTCTAGGCTTTGTGGCCTCATGTTTTAAATGTTTTGTTTCAGTTTCTTAGATGCCATTCCCAGTGTGTGGATGGTTAAAGGACTCACATCTAGAGGTGAAGCTACACTGTGCGCAAGAACTGCATTTGAAATTGCCTGTTGGAATGTTGTCTAAAAAGGTTCGAGGTCTAGGGGGTTGTGATCTGATCTGACCAGCAAAGTACTACTGTTGGGTGCTCTTTTATACACAATTTGTGGTGGTCCTTGATAGCTGACTTCAGTGCATTATCAGAGTTAATGATATGCCAATGTTTACACAAAATGTTGTACATTTCCTTTCCGAGTGGTGAGTAGGTTTAAAAACACTTAGGTCTTTTCAAAGTTCTTGGTACTGAAGCTTAGACACTCTGACTGGGAGATACGATTAACTTTGTACATTGCTTCCTGTATCCATTTGTCAGGGTATACTCTGTGTAAAATGTAAAACTCTTTTTCTTGACACTGTTCCTTGAAGGCATCCTCTGTGCCGCATATCCTCCTCACATGTTGTGACCCACAGTTAAATATGGGGGGTGGGTCACGAAACATTTCACCTGATGAAGGAAGGCATGTGTGGCCGGAACGTTGTACCACCTGTACCACTTTCTGTGTTCTAACTAAAACAAAAACTCCTTTTAGGAGCAATGCTGCTGTGCAGACTTTTAAACTGTTACTCTGTGTCCATCACCAGCGACGAACTGAATGTGCGCAACCCACTTCTGACCTAAAGAGAGACCATGAGGACATGGACACTATGGACTACATCCGTTTCTGAGGACAGCATTGATTTTACCCACTAAAAACAGCATGCTGCTTTTCTAACAGCAAGCCCTGGATCAGTGGGACCATTATAGCCCTCTTGAACAGGAATAAAAGGGCTCTCATCCGCAGGGACACTATAAGGGGATCAAGGCTGTAGAAGGAGCTGGCGGGGAGCAAGGAATGTAACAAGGACACACTGGAGGGAGGGTAGGCCACAGGCGAACAGCTCAAGAGAGAGGTGTGTGTGTGTGTGTGTGTGTGTGTGTGTGTGTGTGTGTGTGTGGGGGCACGTGTGTGTGTGTATGTGTGTGTGTTTGGGGCACGCACGCACGCACGCACGCACGCACGCACGCACGCACACACACACACACTCACACACACACACACACACACACACACACACACACACACACACACACACTAACCCATCATATCTCTCTCTCTCTCTCTCTCTCTCTCTCTCTCTCTCTCTCTCTCTCTCTCTCTCTCTCTCTCTCTCTCTCTCTCTCTCTCTCTCTCTCTCTCTCTCTTTCTCTGAGCTTATGTTTCACCTCCACTATTGTTTTCCAACCTTCAGACACACAACAGTGAGCAACTACTGTACATCAGGAGATAGATGTAAAACTGCAGGTACAGCATCTACTGTAAGTACAGTACAGTATGTCTGATATTGATGATTGTGTTGATTAGTTCTCAACTAGGTGAAGACATATGTCACACATACAGTGTTAAATGATGGCTGATTTTGTGTGTGCATCGATTAGCTTGATGCATAACAGGTGTGTGGTCCTAGTCCTAGTTGTGTCCTATTATGTGACTGCTTAAATCAGCCCTCATACATCCATAAATACATAGGCCTACATCCATACATTATAAACACAAGTGGTTTATCATCAGTTTTGAATGATTAAAATGTTCTTAGTTGGTGACAAAAGTGTCTGTCTTGTGATTATTACTATGGCAATATTGTATATTCTCAACCTTAGATGTTATCTAAGTATTATTTTGTAATGGGACTGATCAGCTTATCGTGTGTATTTTTCTATAATTACGTCACTATTTGATGTCAAGGTCGGAAGTTGACCCAACTCCCCTGAGGGAGATGGCACCCTCCGACCACACAGCAGCTCACTAATGCAATGACAAGGACATGATCCCCTGCCAGCTTCCCACCCGCAAGCCGTGATGACAATGTTCACTGGAGCGCCACACCAATCTGGAGAGACTGCTGCTAGGGGGGCTGTCTGTGAGTGATCTGATCATTATTGTGTACACCAGGTACACCAGTAATTAATGTTGATGATTGTCTATCTTGTAGCAGCTATCAGCTCTGTCTTTTTGTTCCTGTCGTGTCATGTACCGTCTCATTATCCTGCATGGCAGCTCCTATTGTCCTTTCTCTATGAAAAATACTGCAATATGCCTCCGCATCAATCACATCAAGACACATTTATTTTATTTGTATCTATTTTTTGTCAATACATTTACCATGAATGTAAATAGATTGTGCTTTAAGATGCAATCAATGTTCAAATTGCTTTTTTCATTCCCACAAGGTGAACCAACCCTCCTCAGAAAACATCTGCTTGCACGACATCACTCAATAATGAGGTTAGCAACAAACCTAGAATAATGCCTGTAAAGATGAGATACAATTTATTCCATAATAGGAATTGATAAAGGCTTGAAAAAAGGGATTGCAATTATAATAATCTCATATGACCTTGAGTTCAGTCACAAAGCAGACAAACAACACGGGCACAAGTCTCTGTCTCATGCTAATGCAACAACAATTACACCATTGTGATTAAAAATATGACAGAGCCCCTGTAACTGTTGTCGTGACCTGACCTTTAAATTACATCTAAATTACATCTCAGGTGGGGTTTGCCTTATGGAGCATGACAAGAGAAGAAAGCAACACTCCACCCGGTCCCTGATCTGCTTCCCTAATTGGTTATCAGCCATGGCCCAAGGCATTGTGTTACATCGCTAGATGATATGAGTTAATAGGACCAGCGCATGGTGATCTTGCAGCATAAAACCAACCAAACACGTAGCTTATCTTAGGTCAGCAGTGGCCTGGAGGTTAGAGATGTGGACTTGTGACTGTAATGTGTCAGGATGAGGATTCTGGACACAGAAGCGGACAGAAACAGGTTGAAGATTAAACAGGTTTTATTAAAAGGGTTTTAATGGGAAATTAGCAGCTGGAGAGTACAATGTCAGAGTCCACTACAGAAACAAAAACCCTGGCAAACAAATCCAATATCGGGCAGACAAAAGGGAGGTCAAAATCCAGGCAAAATATTCGAAAACACAGTAAACAAAATGAAATGCAGGCAAACTGGTGGGACTGTGGGACTGCGAGCCGGCGTCACCATAATGTCAGAGGGTTTGGAGCCCATCCCAAAGAGAGTAAACTCACTGGATGACGGGATGTACCTGATACAGGAGGAAAGAAGCCTATAGCAGGAAAGGGAACAATTAACTACTTAATAATGTATATAGGCTTGGCATGCATGGAACCAACCTGGGCTGTGATCCAATTGATCAGGAGGGATTTGTGCATATATTTACAGTACATATTTGCAGCTTTAGAAGATTTTTTTATCAATAACACCCAATGCGATGCGAGAGTGCGGTCTAGCCAACACCAACTCGGGACACCCAGCCACCACTTAAACCACCAGCAATTGAGCATACCACATTCGAAGCCATGAATCTTTGGGCATCTAGGACCATTGAACAAACTGGTGTGATGTCCGTAGCGTATGATGCTTAGGACCATGTACCATTGATTTTGAGGATAGGAACATGAACACCAGACTCAGCCGCAGAAGTGGTGGTGCCTATTCTGAGTGAAAGGCTGGTGATGGTCAGGAGGAAGGCTGCAAGTTTTGATGAGAGCGTAAGTGGCAAGAAAACCTGTTTTGAGAGAAAGACCATTAGGCAACAAGGAAAGATGGAAATAACCCAGTGTACATTTGTGGATTTTAAGATATTGCAGCATAGAAAGAAAAGGATAGAATTCACCTGATGCTGAATTTGATTCAAGCAATTATAATAAATCATCCACAACCTTAATTTTACAGTGTTTCAGAAATAATTGAAAGCTTGTGGGCTGGAAGGTCAGGTCAGGTCAGGTCAGGTCAGAGAAGCAGACGTCCTTAGAAGTGGAGGTGTTGTAGCCTGGAAACCAGACGAATCTACCATTGCAAAAAAAAATATTGCCCTCTGCATATTTGGTCTGGCACCGCTCAGTTGTGATTGGATTTCACTCCCTCCGAAGTAGTGAGGGGCCAATCAGGGCCCAGTATGCAAATATGGGGCGGGTTTATCACCAGAGGCATTTTTTGAATTCGCCCCTTGGAAATGCAGGTTCCACACAGAGATTCCAGACTAATATCTACGCAGTGATATTAGTCTGGCCATGCCAGGCTAGAGGCGTTGCGAGTGGAGAGGTTGCAGTGAGGAGCATGGCTTCAAGCATAGTATTTTTTTTTTTACTCAATTTTTATTGGAACAAAGGATTTCAAAAGACAGATACACATACAAGAATACAAGACAGAACATAAAAGTGGGGGGGGGGGGGAACAGAAACAACAAAACAGGACAGTACAAAAAGAAAAACATGAAAGAAAAACAAAAACGAATAGGCTGCATTCTACAATTGTTAGTTATTTTTCTATTCCATATTGGTTATACATTGTCCATGGGCTGAAAGAGAGATGACCACTTTTCCCAGTATTTGTGTAATTTGTCCTCTTGTAGTCTGAGTATGAAAGTCAGTTTTTCCATAGTGTATATTTCCCTTATTATGTCCATCCAATTGTCTTTGGTTGGGGGATCCTGTTGATACCAGCGACGCGTGATCGCTTTCTTGCTTGCTGCTAGAAAGATTTTTATTAAATATTTGTCATGTGTCAAGAAATCTTCAGGAATATTTCCCAACAACAACAAAGTACAAGTCTGAGGTATATATAGGTAGACGTTTATCAGGTGCAGGGGTGAAAAAGAAAACTCGGAAAGTAAATGAATAGTGCGGTTAGAGAAGAGGCTGGGAAATGTGGGATCCTGTGCATTGAAGTGAATACCAACTAGACCATGAAGAGACTGGGGTTTGAGATAAAGGGGTTCAAAACTGAGAATCAGGAAAGCATTGATGATAGTGATTAGTATTGGGCGCACAGGGTTAGTGTGTGAGGGTGCAAGCTCTTGAAAATGTAGGGATAAGTCTGTGAAAGCTGGGCAGACCAGGGAGAATAGATTTGCTGATGGACATCTGCTACGGAACTGCTAGAATTTGAAGCAAGATACACAGTCAGCCAGGTTACTCCTCTAGCCAGGAATATGCTCAGCTGAAACAATGAAATTGATATTGGCACATGTCCATGTTAAACTGAATGAGATGCATAATGTCTTGACAGGAGAACAACCTTTGTTTAATATGCGGGCACTGGGCAGTTGCATGTGAGAAATGCTATGGCAATAGGATACAGTTCGTAAAGAGCTACATAGGTGGTATAGCCTTCAGAAGGCTTGAGCTGGGCCAGCCATTTTTCTGCAAACCATTCTTCCTGAAATATCCCCAAAACCCAAGGAGGGCAACCAGTGGGATGCCCTGTGAATAAAAAATGTCCATGTTTCTGAAGAAGGCAGAGCTTATCACGTTTGCTATTGGGCTGTTGCGCTTTCCTCCTCAAATCCAACTGACTTGGACAAGGCCTTAGCTGATCCAGTCTGGGTCTTTTGTTAGCATCAAGCAAGATAAGACTCCTGCAAACCCATTGTAAGTTGTGCTGAGAAATGAACTTCAGACAACCTTCCCCAACATTTTTGTTGCTCTCAGGCTTTTTCTCAGACTGCCTGTATCAAACTGCGAGGGAGAGATGACATTTCCACTACTGAAACTGATAAAAAAAATGAACTCAGAACAACAATGGGTTAGAAAAGGCTTTCAGCACTCCGATCAAATCTGAGCTGGTGAGGGAGCTGAATTTTGAGGACTTGATCACAGATTTGAAAATGTCAAGAAAGAACTTCCAAACCTTGATTATGCATTAAGCAGTAGTGTTGTGATTGTGATTGTGTGTTACTGCACATTTTGTGGATGGGTTTATTTGATATGCTGTTTGTATAACATGTATTTCCTCACTGTGGTGTGATACTGTTTGAGTTTGTCTGTTTGAGTTTGTCAAGTTAATTATATGTTGGCTTTTGCAGTTCTGTATGAAGTTGCCCAGCTCAGTTAATGAGATTTATTTTGAAACTTGCATTATGCAAACCTTAGGATGGCATTGTTGAGCCTATTCCTTGTTAGTCACTTTATTATGTAATAAAAATAAAGTCTTTGCTTTGGGTGTTTTTCAGTTAACACAATTGTTGTCATAGTTTAGTCATATTGCATTGGAATGATTTAAGCCACTGTTATCTGATCTTGTAGTCTCAGATGGTCAGAGATGTGCCTATACTGATACGTCTGGGACTGGATCTGGATCCATTGAGTGTGTGTGTGTGGGTTGTGTGCTTCAGTGCACAGGGTACTAATCCAGCCTTGGGTACTGGGCCTCTGAGGACCTGTCCTTCATTTGGATCTAGCCTTCCCCTTTCACTCGGTAGACTGTTGGAAATCCTTTGGGCCAGAGAAGTGCCGAGCTCTGCTAGACTGGATAGTATTCTGGAAATTGGACAGGGATTAAACATGCCCAACGTGGCGTTTTCTGGATCAGACACGCACGCACGCACGCACGCACGCACACACGCGCGCACGCGCACACGCACACACACACACACACACACACACACACACACACACACACACTCACACACATCATGGTTTAAATGCTATTCATTGTTGGGTATAAGTTGCATTGGCAATGGGAACGCATGACAAACACACGCACACACACACCACAGACATGCTCATGCTGTACCACAGTATGTCCATACTGACAGACAGTATGTCCTTGAAACAGCTATCAAGGTCATCCATCAGACACACATGTGCACGCATGCACGCTAGGCCTGTCCCCGACTAAGGATTTGTTTAGTCGAATCTAATTGGCGACTAATTGCCAATAGTCGACTAATAATTTATTTTTTATTTTTTTGGGACAAAATACATTTATTTCAAAGGGGCAAGTCTACACAGTTTGTTTTGTGTCTCCAGCAGAGTTTCTAGTGTCTCTATCTCTCTCTGGAAGAAGTTGCACATGAACTCTGCAGCCGCATTGAGGCACTCCAACACAAACAATACCAATACAAAGACGAGGAATAAGAAGAATAAAGTGGAAGTTACGTGTGGTTGCAGGTGTAGACTTGGCCAAAAAACAATTTAAAACATTTTTGGCCGTTAAAAAAAAAAAAAAAAACTCGTCGACTCGGACCCCCCGCGACTAACCAGTCGACTAGTCGACTTAGTCGAGGTCAGGCCTAATGCACGCACCCACACACACAAGCATGCACGCATGCGCACACGGACACACACACACTTCTGTCTTGGTTTGTGAAGGCCAGCACCTGTCGTCCCTCCCTGTACCCCCAAACTCCCCTGTCATCCTTCCCTTCCCCTCCCCCTTTATCTCTGCTTCACTATACCGCGAAAGGGCTGTCATGATCATGACATTTTACTTGACGATTAATTGTCGTCATGTGTGCATCAGGGTCTCTCTCTCTCTCCGATTAGATATCCTACTCTTCAAGGCAGTGTCAGGGTCCACTAAACAGACTGCCTCCAGGGAGGGAGAGACATGAATAAAAGAGAAAGAATAGAGGAGAGGTCATAGGAATGACAACTTGAAAGCAAAGAGAGGGAGAGAGGGATGAAAGGATGGTTGCATACAGTATATAGAGTGAAAGCAGGGAAAGGTATGATTTTGATTAATGGAAGAATGGAAAATAAGACACAAGAGGATGGCGTATTAAAAGGGAGTATGGAGAGGGATAGAGAGAGAGAGAGAGAGAGAGAGAGAGAGGGGGGGGGGCAGGTAGGTGCACTCTCACCCCTTACATGACACTGTGCACACGTTGCGAGAAGGAACACTAGGAAATCTTTTCTGCCTGCTGCAATAAGACTGTAACTCCTCCTCTGGTTGGCTTGTTCAGGCCGATTAGGAAGTGGGTGTTGATTTCTTAGATGCCTATTTTAGATAATTTTATTATAATGTTTTTTATGTATGTCTATTTTTATTTTTTTCTCTCGGGGATGAATAAAGTTAGCCTGGAATCCAGGCTGATTGCTACGTTCGTCGTTTTTCCCCTTCACTTTGCTTCTCAGTAGCGAAATGAGAAGAAAAATAATCTGCCGAATGTAGCGAATTCATCAGTCTGGATTCCTGTCTATAATAACTACTACTACTAGTACTACTACATACCTACCTGCCTACCTGCTACCAGTGGTGTGTTCTAGTTTTTTTTCGGAGGGATACGATAATGATTCCCTGCACGACATGCGCGTGGTCGTGGAGATACGCTAGCAAGTTTTCAATGGATGAAATGGTTAGTAGAGGGCTACGCTTGGCTATGAAATTTTTCTGCAGGTCACACTACAGATTAACATGGTAGAACACACCACTGCTACCTACCTACCTACCTATTTAGAACCAGCTCTTCCATTGAGGACAGAGCGAAGCTCTAGCTGCTGCATGAAGTGAACTTGAGCACTTGAATAATTAAGGCAAGAAAGAAACTCACTACGATGCAATTAAAGTACGAGCAAATTGAAACAACATTAGCGATCGAGCAACAATACTCACAACCGGAAGTTCATGCCATCGTGAAGCAGAACAAACCAGTAAGTCAAGCAAGCACAAATGTACCTATTCGGTGGTGATGGCAATGAGTGAGTGAGTGAGTGAGTGAGTGAGTGAGTGAGTTGAACTGAACTGAACTGAACTGAAACAAATTTTATTGAGTGAAAGAAAAAATAAGGAAATATAAGTGCAAGAGTAGAAAACAGAGCAATAGAGAGAGAGAGAACAAGAGATACAGTACAGTATGTGTAGCTACTGTATGGGCACATGACAGAGTGAATGTTGGAGAGAGGAGGGAGATACCCACAGGGTGGGGAGGGGAGAGCGGGAAGAGAGGTGGGGAGGAGAGAAAGGAGTGATGAAAGCCTGTTTCATGGTGGAAGTACACCGCCCCCATGCAGTGTGCTAGCTCAAATGTTCACACTCCCCCACATTCACTCGCCGATAATCTCCGTCACCAGAAGTGTTGTTGTGGTGAAAATAGACAGGAAACCACCTCCGAAAAGACCAACAAAATTGATTTACTGTATGTGTAGTTTAAGAACAGCTATTGGCTATTTTTTTTTTAAAGAGCAAAGTATAAATAGTACAAGAAGGTAACAGGGTGAATTATCTTCTCTTGTGTCTCACAATCGTGGAATAAATAGGTGTATTTCCATTTATTTTGGATGTCTGCAAATAGCTCTGACGATATCACACACATATACATGCATGGCCCTAAACAGTGATAATAAGTAGAAGTGGAAGCTCTAGAAGTGATGGTCTACTGCTCCTTTGATTTATGAAACATGGATAATATAATTGTGACTGCTGCATTGAGGGTTTTTTTAAAGTTATGAGATGTGTCATTAATAGATTAAGTGTTTCATACCATTGACATGAAACAGAGTAGAAGCTGACTTAGAGTGGAGAGAGAGAGAGAGAGAGAGAGAGAGAGAGAGAGAGAGAGAGAGAGAGAGAGAGAGAGAGAGAGAGAGAGAGGGACATCTGGAGCTCTCACTCTTGTCACTGTTCCCTGGTGTGGAACACTTTGAAGTTGAAGCCCAGAGCTTAGACTTATTACACACTCACTTGTAATGCTTGTATACGTGTGTGTGTGTGTGTGTGCGTGTGCGCCGAAGGACTGACATCAGGGATGCGCGCACATTGTGTACACTACAGTATATGTCTTGAAATCCACTCTGTATTTGGAAGGCCTTTCAGAGTATAACAGACAGTTAACAGACAACACATGGCAATATATATGTATATGCATTTTTGCAATAAAAACATCAATCGTATATTCATTTCCCCTGCCCTCGCAAGAGCCTGTGTACAGCCCTGGTGTTGAGTACAGTGTACATTTTCTCTGGTGACAATTTTAAAATTTCCACTGTTACGTTTCCAAGTTTGAAGGCAACAATATGATCAACACTTTGAGCTGTGGGAATAGTCTTTTCAGGCACAGACGATGTCTATAACTCATACTAATGGCCTGTGGAATACATTCTTATTTCCAAACCCCTGTCATAATTCCTGGTTTGAGCTTAGTGCCAAAAGGATATTGCCTGTGTGACATGACCTTACATAAGTCTGATGTCTGGCCTGGTACTTGAAAAATTGCACGGTTGACAAAGAGGAAATACAGTATGAATAGTCTGTGAAACTGGTGATGTAAAGACTTTGATATCTGGCAGTCTGCCTCCAAAACATTAACAAATATTTATACATCGATGCGAGGATTATGGGATATTACAAGAAGCCAATTTGGCTTTAGCCAAAACACTCATAAACAATAATAAACACGCCCGCACGCACGCACGCACGCACGCACGCACGGACGCGCACACACACACACACACACACACACACACACACACACACACACACACACACACACACACACACACACATACACATACACATACTCACAGAGTCTGGTTACTTAAGCTAATGGTGTCTAATGGTTGTGTAAATATAAGTGGTACAGAGCTCTCTGTGGTTCCATTGTTACCATTAAACTGCTTATCCATCAGAACTCACTCAGGGACCCTGGACACATCACAGCTGATTAGTTCCTTTAAATAACACTCACCACACACACACACACGCATGCGCGCGCATGCACACACACACACACACGCACGCACACACGCACACACACACACACACACACTAGGCTTGGGCGATATTGATTTTTTAAAACCGGTATTTTGATTTAAATTTTACCGCGATTTTCGGTATTACCGACCAATTAAAAAAAGTTTTAATAGCGCCAGTGATAGACTGAATTTCCCCATGATCTGAATGCTATATTTCTTATCCACCGCTAGATGGCAGCAGCGGGCATTGTCCGCATGCATGCGATGCGATATAAACATTTTTATAAACATTTTTAAAATAACGAAACAAGCCAAGGACAAAATGTATGATAACAACATTTATTAGTCTTCACTGTTTTTAACCTCAGTTAAAAAACAGTGTGCATAAATCCTGAGTGCAAAATACTGTGTGGGTATTAAACTAAAGTAGAACCCATACTGCCGTCCAACATTAGGCCTAACTAACCTTATTGTAAACATTAAACAATGAATTAAATGACCTTAGGCTTAGAGTGCAAATACAGTAACTTATACTGTAGCCTTACTAACACCCGGAACCGAAGACCCGAGCCCCGAACCGAGAACCGAGCCGGTTCGGGGCCAAAATATTGACATGTCCCTCGGGCACGGGTCGGACTCGGATCAGTTCCAATTGCCACGGTTCTCGGTCGGATCCATTTGAAATGGATGGACCTGCCGACGACCAGCTTTGTATTATTATTATTATTATATTAATCTCTTTAACCTTCGGTTTTAAAATGAGACCAATGCGTTGTAAATTACGCTCCCCAAATCATATCGCCTGTTCTCTCAACAGCCGATTGAAACGCAGCCAATCTCACGCGCACCGCACTGCAGTTGCCCCAAAACACAGTCGCCCCCTAACCTCAGTAAACTATTAGCCTGGTATCCAGCCTGCTTCGCTACGTTCGGCTGACTTTTTTTTCTCTCTTCGCTTCTCAGTCTGGAAAGCCTCCCATTGGAAGGTTTTGCAGAACTACACTGGAACTACATCTAACCTACAATCCCGATTGTGGCTGAAGAAAGCAACGACCAAAAACCCACCAAAAAACCCGACCAAAAAACCCGCTGTTGCCAGATCGTGCGCGAGCAACAAGCAACCTAAGCGAGCAACAAGCAACCTAACACACAAAGCTGCCCACTGCGCATGCGTCGACGCACTTTCTCTAACCAATTTACACCCACTTCACGCTTACAAAACCTGGACATGGCAACGTCGCTCATCGTTCTGTGATTGACAGCAAAAGCTGGCCAATCAGGTGGCGAGTTCGAGTGAGCCCGAATGGCTCCGAGTGCAGCCGACAAAAGACGAACGCCAGCCATTGTTTTGTGCGAGTCAGGGTGCGAGTGCCTTCATTTCTTACTTTAGCTTATAAAACGCTCTCAAACTTCTTCTCTGAGGCACGGAATTTACTTATAACATATCGTTTGGATAGAATTTAGTTGTTTCACTTCATATGTGTGCTCAATTATTCATGACAGAGCCTATTTAAAAATACAAATTCAGAGAACCGGCAGGGGTGGCCAGTCACACGCATTTTCGCTGACGGACAGAGAGAGACAGAGAGAGAGAGAGAGAGAGAGAGAGAGAGAGAGAGAGAGAGAGAAGAGAGAGAGAGAGAGAGAGAGAGAGAGAGAGAGAGAGAGAGAGAGAGAGAGAGAGAGAGAGAGAGGAAGACAGGGAGAGAGAGAGGGCCAGAGGGGAGAGAGAGAGAGAGAGACACGGAGATGGAGAGAGAGGAAGGACGGCAGGAGGCGATGCGCTGTTAAAAATTTAAAAACTTTTTTGGGGGAAATTTTTTATCCCACGATTTTTGAACCCCAAAATAAGCGAGCCCTTGCTTATTTTTGCGCGGACGTCATTTGTTTGTCATTGTGGTGAATGTTTGTGTGTGCTGCTGATGTTTGTTGTGTGAAGCTTAATGTCAGAGTGTTTGTGTTGGAGCGCCTCAGTGCGGCTGCAGAATTCATGTGCAACATCTTGCATGCGTGGCTGTGGCTTCACAGTTTTCCTTCGCAGTGTCTGTAGGTCACGGCCTGGAGACCCCAGGGTCTCCAGGGACCCCTAAGGGGGGGGGGGGGGGTGAGACCCTCTGGGTTTTTTTTTTTTTTTTTTTTTTTATCCCATGATTTTGTACCCCCAAACGACATTTTCTTTGGGGGGGGTAGGGGGGGGGGGTACTAGAATTCTGCCCGCGTAGCGGGCAGAACTTCTAGTATGTTACGTTGGGCAACGTCGTATGTTACGTTGGGCAACGTCGTTGCTGATTGGATGTTGTTCAAACGAATGACGAATCACAACGATCACACTGTTTTTTTGGTCCCGCCCCGCACCACAGACCAATCAGAAGCCACGTTAGGTTTCGAAGCTTTTGGCATGTCCCGCCTCCCTTGGAGATAGGAGGCTTTCCAGACTGAGAAGCGAAGAGAGAAAAAAAAGTCAGCCGAACGTAGCGAAGCAGGCTGGATACCAGGCTAAGTAAACTATGCCTAAACCTAACCTTAATCCTAAACGTAACCTCATTAAAACAGTGCCAAATCTAACCTTATTCCTAAACTTGACCTCAGTAAAACTATGCCTAAACCTAAACTTATTTCTAACCTTAGCCTCAGTAAAAAAAAATACAAGAAAATGGGGGCGAGAGTGTTTTGGGGCGAGTCTTCCGGGCGGCTACACTGCGACCTGCGTAGTAACGCCATGGAGGTTTTTTGGCTGGTGAAATGCAAACAAAAGCCACCAGGAAGATGCAATTTGGAACGTCGTCTGTGTGGAGCATGTTTATGGACATAATCTGCGGGGACAGACAGACGGTATAAAGTCGGGGAAATGTTGTCTGTCTGAAACACAGAACAGAATGCACGTGACGCAGCTCGTCTGTGATTACTCTGTTGGTGCGGGGGGGGAGCAGGAGTTGACTGAAACACATGGCTAATCTGAATACCACGGTGATTTTAAATGAGCTCCGGGTCCAGTACGGGTCTAGAGACCCGGTCAGACCGGGTCTAATACATTTAAATTATCCTCGGTTCGTTTCGGAACGGGTCCAGTTTCCCTCGGTCCCGTTTCGGCCCGGGTCCACATAGCACGCGTGGGTCCAGTAATTAGGATATTTTCTCGGTTCCGTCCGGTCCAATTATCCACGGGTCAGTTTCGGTTCGGAATAATGTAAGTAGAAAAAAGTAATTTAGACGTTTATAGGTAAAAAAAAAAAAAAAAATATCAAACTTTTTTTCTTTTTTTTTTTTTAATAAAATACAGTATAATGACGGTATGCGGTATTTTTTATAATACCGGTATTGTCTTTTGATATCGAGATATACGATATTACCGGTATATTGCCCAAGCCTAACACACACACACATACACACACACACACACACACACACACACACACACACACTTGAAGATGCAAGGCACATTCGCACATACAATACAATACAAGTTTACCAAAATATACGAATTAATTAAGGCACAATTTGGAACAATGTTTTCCTCTTTTCTAGAAAACCTAATCACCAAATGATACACTTAAACTTTATTCACAGAACATACTACACCCCTCGCAAACTATTTAATATGCAACAAAGACAAACGCCTAATTGTTTATTTTGCTCATGTAATTAAATAGGCTCTCTCTTGCACATGGTGTGGGCATGCCTGGGCGTCTCAGACATTTTGGAGGAGGGTCTCAAGTTTTCTCTATCATAGTGGGTAAAACTATATCCAACTAAGAAATGTTTGTGCTTCTTAATTATATACTTCACATTTGGAGCTTCCCATAACAGTAATGAGAAAATAATCCTCCTGGAAGATTAAACAGCAGCATAATGGTTAGATGGAAGTATAGTGTAGTGACAGGAGGATTTTTATTTATTTTTCTTGTCTTGTCCTTGTGACGCGTACATGAAAAAAGTTGCCTAATAAATAAATAATCACAAAAAGGAACGAATATCAATAGATAAAGACAAAGATAGATACTGTATCTCTTGACATAAGAAATTACATCAAGACGTACACTTTAATTAAGTGCTAAACAATGGTACTGTAGGGCTAGCCTACAGTACAATATTATATGATGAGCATGGCTGTATTAAGAGAACAGGAGATGAGTTTACAGTACCTGTGATGCTTAGTGGCAGAAAAGAGAACTGCCTAATTTAATTTAATGAGGCAGTCTTCTCACTGCTGGAGCGTGATCGCTCAACGAGCAGCACATAATGCGTTCCACAGCGCTGATATGGGGTAAACGTCTGAGGTTTTCAAAAGCCACCACTATAAAAAAAAAAAACAGCAGGTGCCACATGCAGGTAAATTTAGTCTTTTACCAAGTGGGAAGCTTCTGGTCTGAAAAATGAAGCCAATTAAATTACTTAAACCTGCATGCTCTCTAATGGTCAGAATGGGGTGACTCCACTGGTTGCAAAATTATTATTCTGATTATAGAAGTCAAAGAGAAAATTAACCTATACTTCTCACTTGATTTATTACATTACTAGAAAAAAAAATCAATTGCATGATGTTCATATTATTTTGTAAGTTATGGCACCATTTAGAGTAAAATAGATGATAAATCAGGGTAGGTGTGGCTATGTTGTGATTGACAAATTGCTACCATAGACCAGTGGTTCTCAACCTGTGGGTCGGTAACCCCCCACATGACTTTTTGGGGGTCCCCAGATGACAGTGAAGTGACAATTTAAGGACTTTTAAGACCTTCTTAATAGGAAAAAAAAGAAAGAAAAGAAAAAGACAGAGAAAAAGATTACTGCATCAAAAGTAATCAACAAACTATACTAGAACAACTGGTGAAACATTGGCCAATTTGTCAAATAATATAAGAAAGAGGCAAACATTTTGAAGCAGATCTACACAACGCCTCGCAAGCTTGTACAGTAGATCTTGTAGAACCGAGTCAAACCCTATGTAATGCTTCAACTCCTACAATTCCAAGTGCTTGTCAGGGTGGGGGGACCCCAGTTCAAATATGATTATTTTGGGGGTTGTGGCCTAAAAAGGTTGAGAACCACTGCCATAGACTACCATAGAAATCAGGATAGAGACGTAGCAATGCATATCTTCGGCTCTACTTTCTCATCCAAATATGGTCACTTCTGAACAAACCATTGCCCCCTTTTTTTTTACAGTTTGCCTTTGGTGAGAAGTTACGGATACCATCCGCCACTCTGGCGAGTAAGAAAAATGTATTCCCTACAATAAGCACTGGAAAAGTTTGCTGTCACTTCAATCTGCTGGATGCAATGCAGCATGTCGTTATGCGTAGTACATGATTGCCTCAGTTTATTGCAAACAGACTTTTAAAAGCTTTAAAAGCATGAATGACTTTCTGCAAATCAGTAGAAGACAAGAATGATTAGATTTTAGACATTTTCTTTAGCTAAAAGGAGCAAGACTGGACAACGTTCTATGACCCTTAAAACAGATCAGCATGAAAAATGTTCTGGCAGCCTTCTTAATATTTTAGTCAGTGAAGCAAGTTTACTGTGAAGCTGGTTTAATGTGTTTGACCTCAGATTTGTTATCATTCAGTTTTAAACAATTTATATAATCTAGGCAGGCAGGAAATTATCTATATTGCTGGAGTTATTAGATTAGAAAGATAGCTGTGTATAATCCACAAACCAGTGTCGAGGAATCAGTAACAGCTTTTAACACAATGGAAAAGGTTCTGTTGGACAGCTGTTCCACTTCTTAAGCAATCTCAGTCATTCCAAAAATGTCACTCTAAATTCAATGATAGATTACAGTCCTGCACGCACGCACGCACGCACGCACGCACGCACGCACGCACGCACGCACGCGCACTCACACACACACGCACGCACGCACGCACGCACACACACATTCTTAAGGTAGTATAAAGCCAATGGGAGCTGATTTGCAGCTAATTATAATCAAGTTTTAATTGCTTTTTGGCATTCTCAGCAGAGTTCGGCCTTGCAGACAGACTTCCTTGGCAATCCTTCCTGGATGTGGCTTCACACAGCACAATGTTCAACCGGTAGTCCAACCCCGTGCGCGTGTGTCCGTGTGTGCGCGTGTGCATGTGTGTGCGTGCGTGCGTGCGTGAGTAGCAGGTCTGTGTAAGTGTCATTACCTTTAACAGTCGAGTTCACCCATACATACTCTACGTATCACCCCCCACCTCTCTCTCTCTCTCTCTCACTCTCTCTCTCTCTCTCTCTCTCTCTCTCTCTCTCTCTCTCTCTCTCCCTTGCCTGTACCCCCTTCTTGCTCTTCTCACTTGCCCTCTCTCTCCCTTCCCTCTCTCCTTTCTCTCCCTCCAACCTCCCTTCCAGTCTCTCTATCCTCTCTCCCTCCCTTTATCTCTCTCCCATTGTCTCTCTTATTCCCTCCCTCCAACACCCCCCCCTCCCCAAATGTCCAGTCCTCTTCATCCCCCCCCCCGCCGCGGAGAGAAAGTACCATATGGAGATTCTTGGTAAACAGGTGTGCAGCTATGAATCAAAGGAAAGGAGAGAAAGAGAGGTGGGTAATGATGGAACAACGAGAGAGAAGGTGCAAAAGTGAAGAGGATGTGAGAGGAGTGTAGAATGGCTATAAGGAGGACACAAACGTTACAGTTATAGTACCTGACAGCTACAGCTTTGTTTGGATAGTGAAGAAACTGTGATGAAACTGAGGAAAAGACAAACACGTCAGTGTGACGTATTGCTTAAATAGACTGACAGACAATCAAATCTACTGTATGTGTCAATATATAATAGGTAACCATAGGCAAATATGGCTGCACATGATATGGACTAGTTATAGAATTTATAGATTCTACAATTTACCCTAACAAAAAGCAGGCTCAGATGATTAAGAGGTGACTGAAAGCATCGATATTAAATGTAGCCTTTTGTAATACTGTAGCAAGCTGATACTGTAGCTACAGTACATGTATAGCTTATCATGCCACAAAGGCTGTGCATATACTCATCACATGGATCATAAGTAGTTGATTCATCCAAAGATAAAACATGTTATGCTAGCGGTGAGACTTTAAGGATGGCCATATTCGGTTGGTTTGTTGGTCGGTCAGTCTGTCTGTCTGTCTGTCCGTCCGTCCGTCCGTCCGTCCAACACTTTCTTCCCGAACATCATATCTTGAAAGTACTGTACTGCTTTTGACAGCCTCTGCCGAATTTAACATGGAAGCGCGTTCCCGCAGCAGATCAGGAACATCCCTCCATGTTATATTCGGTGCAGGCTATAAAAAGAAGTCAGATTTAAAAGGATGTGTCAACCTGTCTTTTAATTTTACAACTCCGCTGAAACTAGAGACTGTAGAATCCTGGCTAGAGTACTGGCTTTACATTTTCATACGATGTTCAGAAATACGTGACCGAGTCCCAGAGTCCCAGATGGGCCTAGTTGCGAGCATGCTTCATAAAGACTGAATAAAATGAAGCTAGAACTACACAGTTGTTTGGAACTATGACGTGTAATGGACCACATTTATTTTCTTTGCCTAGCCATGTAATAAAGGCTCCCCCCCTGTTTACCTACTGTACCAAATATACAAATATAAATTGCTTTTGGTAATAAATGATTGAATATTCAATATTGTATGAATATTCTCCATTTACAATGGAAGTCTAAGGGAGTGCCGTAATTTCTCTGGAATTGTATCACTCTGGATACAATTCTGTCAAACAGTCACATTTTTCTGTCCTGCTATCATTTGTAAAGATTTCATCATATATGATGAAATCTTAACTGAGAGTGGAAAAGTATGTGTATCTAATTGGTCATCATCATATATACCTTCTAAGACAGGCTATTTCTGTACAGTATAGGTTGAATGTTTAAAAAAGTTCTGTGACTGCTAAAGTTATAATGAAATACAGTAGGTACATGCCTATTTATAGTAGTATATGCATAGTATATGTGTCCAGGAAAAGGCTGAATTGTGATCAAAGCTCTTTCCCCGCATCTGGGCTGAGAGACCGATTGAAAATTGATTCAATTGCCTTTTCCGGGATCGATTGGACATGCCTGACACAACTGAAACAAATTGGATTGCCCCAAAAAGCACAAACCTCAACCAATCTATCTGCTCGACCGCAATGTACAACAGCTACCGTAAGTTGCTCTAATGGTTAAGGTTTTCAATTAAAGTGCCCTTAGACCGCTGGGGAGCAGCTCTGTACCCAAATGAAAATTCATTAGTTTGTTTGATTTTGAAATAAACGTGACTTGATAATTCACTACTTGAACCCTTGCATCCCTATTCTGGGCATAGATTTATCTTGTGCAGAGGCAGGGAGAACAGGAATAAAACAGTTGCAGTTTTAAAATCCAAAAGTGGCTACTGACAAAATATAATTTGATACATTTGCCAGTAACTTATCTAAAATATCCAGAATCTGATCTACAGAATATATTTATAAGCTGTATTGACTGTTGTAGATGTTCATTAGCTCACTTCATTTTGAGGTTGAAATTCATTGGAATGTGGATTTGTGTAGATGCACAACTGTACTTTATGTTGAATTGTTTCATTCCTTACCTTATCTCTCAAGTTTTACAGTTTCCCTCTCTTTTATTGTCCAGAAAACCTCTTATCTAATTGTCTTAAACCAACCGTAATGTAAATATATGTATTCTAAACAGTGTACAATAACAATATCAGGTACTGAATTTAAAGAATGCCGTCCAACTCAAGGAGTTCCTCCATGCCTCTCCACCCCCAGCTCACAATAAATGTTTGTGATATTCTACATCAGCATCTCCAAATCTGAGGCCATGGTTCACAGCAGGAAACCGATGTATTGTGCTCTCCGGTTAGGGAACAAGACTTTGCCCCAGGTGAAGGACTTTAAGAGAGAGGGGAGGATGGAGCAGGCGATCAGATCGGAGCAGCAGGAGAGGTATTGCAGTTGCTGTACCGCACTGCTGTTACGAAAAGAGAGCTGAGCCAGAAGGCAAAGCTCTCGATATTCCGAGCAATCTTTGTTCCAACTCTCACCTACTGTATGGTCATTAAGTGTCATGTAAGATCGCTGATATAAGCAGCCAAGATGACGGGTGGCCGGCCTCTCCCGTAGAGAGTTCAGTCATCCGTGAGAGACTCAGAGTAGAACCGCTGCTCCTTCACTTGGAAAGGAGCCAGCTTAGGTGGTTCAGGCATCTATTACGGATGTCTCCCTTCGGAGGGCTCACTGCACATCCCACTGGGAGGAGACCCCCTGGCAGACCAAGGACCAGATAAGGGGATTATATCTCCACACTGGCCTTGGACCGCCTCAGGATCCCCAAGGAGGAAGTGGCAAATGTTGCTCGGGAAAGGGAAGTCTGGAACTCTCTGCAGGAACTGTGACCCAATTCCTGATAAGCGGTTGAAGATTGATGGATATTCTATTAGAAAATTTATTTTCAATACAAATAACTCAATAATGGAAAACAACTGTGTGGAGTTTGCATGTTCTCCCCGTGTCTCCTAGGGTAGTTAATACCCTCACAAAAACATGTAGTAATCCTGGTCACTATACTGCCTCCCCCTGGTCAGCCAGGGCGCCTGATGGAGCGGAAGGGAACTGGTTGGAATAACGTGTTCCTTCCACGCGCTACGTCCAACCAGGGAAACTCCCCCCTGTCAGGTGACAAGAAGGTCAGTTGGCTCTCATGCATTGAAGGAGGCATGAGCTCGGCCCTGGCCTCCCTAGGCTGGTGGGGGGAGTGTAGTGCCCAGGATCACTTAGCAAATTGGCACCGGGTGAAAAAAGGGTTACAAAATCGAGGGATAAAAATTATAAAATAAATAAATAATGGAAAACAAAGCAGCCGTATAAAATCACAACATTTTAAAATACAATGTAGGCATCGTTTACAGGCCTCTCATGAAAAACAACCATCACCACACCCTTTAAATTCATCAATGGATACAAATGTGTCTAATTGTCTCCGCCAGGCCGAAGGCATGGCGAGAGAGTATGTTTTACCCCTTGTCCGTCCATCCGTCCGTTTGTCCGTGTGTCCGTGTGTCCGTCTGTCACCCGCTAATCTCCGGCACCGTTGGCCCGGTCGCTCCGAAACTGTGCACACACACTCCCTGGATGCCAATTCAGAACCTCTGCCCCAAATCTTTCACATGGGCCTGTTATAGCGCCACCAGGAGGCCGATTTGTGCAAAACCCATTTTTTTATATTACTCCTAAAAATGTTATCCAAACGTCATGCAAATCGGTACACAGTGTCACTATAGTCATGTGATCAACACGGATCTGTCCGATTTCCCAAATTCCATCCTCATTGCCTAAGGTTGGCTTCCAAAGTTTGCAGGATTGGTCCGTTTTGAACAAAAAGCCTCAAAGTATACACACAGCTTGGGATTTCTGTGAAATTTCACACGCACATTCCCACTAGGCCGAGGAAGAAATGCCACCCTTCTCACATTGGCCTGTTATAGCGCCACCAGCAGGTCTAATTTAGCAAAACACATTTTTGGAACAAAATGCCTCAAATCATGAATGCAGTGTCAATGCAAGAATAAATGGCACGGTTGGCACCCTTTTCACATTGGCCTATTATAGCGCCACCAGGAGGCCAGAATAACGTACCTGACCTGGCGGAGACCTGTGCTCTGAGGAGCACTTTTTCTAGTTTCAGGTGTTTTCGTATATTATTCCATGCCCAAAGTGCATATAAGTAAATACAGTTATGTTGTGGTTTCAAGTCCAAATAAATTCCCCTAACATGCACCATACAGTACATGCACACACAAATACATGCACGCACACATGCAAGTTTGTGTACACGTGCGTGTCAGGGGTCGTGCTAGGATTTTAATCTGCCGGTCCCAATGTCCGGAAGGATTCAAATTTATCGGACATCTGACAAAAATAACGGTCATAATTATTTTTATGCATTAATGACAAGCAGGTGCGTAAATACAGCCTAACACTTAGGCCTACAGCATTATATTTTGGATTGAGCTATTTGAACATGAACCATCATAATATACACATTTTATATAGCAGGGTTGTAAAGTTGGCCGGATGGTCAAGGCTCCAAGAATCGACAAAGTCCAAGAACGTAGATTTTTGGTATTTTATTTACCTCCAAAACTAATAATCAGCCCCATGCAGGAGTGTAACAGTCAAGGTCTGAGGCAAATAATACTACTTCCAAAATAAATACTGGCCACAAATACACTTTCAAAAACAGAGAGTAAGAAATAAACACTTGATAACTAAACTAAGAAAAAAACAAACAAACCAAGAACTAAAGATACTGAAACAGGAAATGCCTTTTGACTCGAGGCCCTGGCAGCTCTCCCCTGGTGTTGTCTCCTTAACAGCTACAAGTAAACTGAGCATTTCACTCTGAGCATTCTCCACTCTACAATTCCAGCCTACCTTATATACCAGGTAAGACCCACCCACAATTAGTAACTGGCATCATCATCAACTCCAAACAAAGCAAACCATGGCCCATGAGTTAGACTGCGCATTTACAGATTTTCTGAGCAAACTTGAAATGCATTTCTAGGCATCAAATAATTCACAAAACAATGACCATAAAATTTGACAATACAGAACATATAGAGCATCGCAGTTCCCGCCCCTTCCGGGTTCCACCGCAAAAAACTCAATGCATTTTTCCCATTGACATTTCCAAAAATATTTATATCAATTAATTTAAGCCTAGAATCAAGCCATCCAGGGTCCTGGTGAATCATGACCATAAAACGTTTGATTCTGTGATTTTTTTTTATTTAAAACGGCAAAACAAAGGGTATTTATTAAATATAGTATATCATATAATTAAATATAAAATAAAAAAAATCACAGAAAAAAACGTTTTATGGTCATGATTCACCAGGACCCTGGATGGCTTGATTCTAGGCTTAAATTAATTGATATAAATATTTTTGGAAATGTCAATGGGAAAAATGCATTGAGTTTTTCCTTCCGGCACCAGGAAAAACCAGGAAGTGGGCGGGAACTGCGATGCTCTATAGAATAGCCTGCAACACTGGGTGCTGAACAGACACACCTCCCAGAGAGCTTGATGACAGTCAATTATTAGAAGCAGCTGTGCAGTGTGTGCTTGTAATGTCCAGTTTTACACTGTGGAGTCCTTAGTGTCTATAGGGCACGGGTTGCCCCGTGACAAGGGTCATCTTACACAAATACATTAATTACCTACATTACCATTTGCGGATGCTGCGTGCGTAATGGTTTCTCAATAATCAATTGCGTTTGAATGCATTTTCTAATCAAAGGGCACCGCACAAAATTGGGCATTTCAGATTAATCCTTCATAACGTGGCTCAGCTGACCTTTAGGGCAATAAATTATAGACCACTACTCACTCACAGGAGGTTATACTGTATAGTTAGACAGTGGATGCCGTCCGTGCGTCTAGTTGGGACAGCCGTGGGAAAGTTGATGAGTTGTGAGAATCTTGTGGTCTCCTCATAGAGCTATTCAGTTCAAAGTGGTAAAGTTTTAACGTGTCCACCTCATAGAGTTAAAAATAGGTCCACGATTATGATTAAAGTCGTATTTCACCTCGATGCCATACTGTAGTTGCAGTAGCCTACAGTTGTTGTGGAGAGTATTTACAGTGTTGGATATTTCATCTTCAACCTGCATTGTTGTTAAACTGTAGGGTAACTTGCCAACTTTACTCACAAGTGCCCTTGTAGTAGCCTAGTATCTGTGACATATTCTAACTCGTAATGATACAACTTGTGTGTGACTGACTGTTAAATACACAACTTTATAACTTGTAACCGGACCGCGGTCGCTGTCTGACTGCCGAGACCGCAGTCTCTACGCAGCAGCAGCAACAACTACGCAGCAGCAGCAACAACTCTCTTCTTCCTGTTGTACCTTCACAATAAAGTGTCTCCCATTTACCGCCCAAAAAAGCACATTTTACACTGGTTATTATTAACAGGAAATAGGTGTAAATTAACAGCGTGTGACACACTCTTTCTTTCTACCTCTCTCTCTCTCCCAGAAACACACGCACGCTAAGAGAGAGAGAGAGAGAGAAAGAAAGAGAGAGAGAGAGAGAGAGAGCGAGAGAGAGAGAGAGAGAGAGAGAGCTTGCAAAGCAGAGGCTTTGAAATGTGCCGAATTAGCGGTGATAATTAATGAACTGCCGTGTCATTATCAACCGGTCAGGATGTCCGAAGAGATTATTTTTTTCCCGGTCTTTGTCATAAAAAAACGGTCAAAACCGGCAATTATCGGACTAACGCGACCTCTGGTGCGTGTGTGTGCATGCATGCATGCAATCTCAGTGAATGGCTGACACTGTACAGAAAGGAACTCAGTAAATGGTTTCTCTTTCATCGTGTTCTGTCTTGTCATTTATTGTGATAGAGAGAGGCAGAAGGGGGATATACAGAGACAACGACAAAAAGAGAGTGATGGATTGATAAAAATGAGAGAGTGACAAAGCAAGCAATTGACAGAAGCAGGTGGTGAAAGAGAAAGACTGTCAAAGAAAGGATGACAAATAAAGGATGACAAAAACAGACAGAAAGTGAGAGAGTTAAGAGAGAGAAAGGGACGGACAAACAGACAGACATATTTACAGACATTGTCAAACATATAGTACACAGTAAAATATGTGTTAATTTAACTCTGAGAGTTACACATTTTGTGGGTGAGCTCTGAGCATTCATATAATTGATATAAAAGCATTCTGCCATGAAAAAAAAAAGCTTTCTATGGATACAGCCCCAAAGGCCATGTTCACGCTTAACAAGTGGAAAAAGCACTGCCTGGAGCACATTTGGTACAAAAGAAAATGGCTCACACACAATGCAAGCTCAGCTTACTTACATTTCGGTCCTAGCGACTGGCTACACATAATATTTACTTTTGTTTTTAACAATGAACCATGGCGAGGAGGAGACTGCTTAACTTTGGCTTTAGATACAGAGAAAGAGGAGGGGAGTTCTTCTGGCAGTGGTCAACACTCATTTATCAACAGGTAATTTCACTATCTCTGTTTCCATGTCTGGTCGTGTTTTCGGAAATAACTCACCTCCTGAGCAGCATTTTCTTCATCATCAGCTGATAAAAGGCATTTCACATTAAGAGCTTATCTGAAAAAGTTCAGCTGCTTTCAACTTTTGAAAGTGCTCCACTCTGTGATAAAAGCAGCCGAGTGCAGTGC
>NC_137619.1:19998542-20041042 GCF_963280865.1 Gymnoscopelus braueri
GTGTTTCTGTCTGTCTGCCTGTGTCCTTTTTATGCTCATATCTCCACTTCAGCAATTAATACAGCATGACAAGCAACACTGCAACACTGTTTGACTCTGTATCGCACTGGACAATGAAGCCCATATTACTTCAAGAGCCCTGCTGTCATCTTGCCACCACTGTTCATCCTGTTACACTTGTATCTTGTATAGTCAGAAATATGTTTATCCAAGATGATAAACCACCGGCCTTCTCAAGAATAACAGACTGATTGATTCATTGTCACCATTTGTCGACTTTGTTTCTGATTATTTCAAAAAAGCCTCCCTGAGATGCACTGCTGTTGTTTACAGAACAAAACTATGAGAGGCCAAATGAATTCAAATAAACCAAATTCTTTAAGTAATACTAAAACAACACAAACCTTTGCACCCCGCCACAGCACTTGCGTTTGTTTGGGGTTGTTGTTGTTGTTTTTTAGGCCTGCAAGTGGCGGGTTTAGGTTGGCTGTGCAGTTCACCACTTTGGTCCCAAACAGCAAATCTCAAAAACTACTGACATGTGCTCTTCAACACAAACCTGTATCATTTTTAACTACGGTACAGAATGTGTGATTTGTAGCCGATTTCCTATAGTACAGATTACTGGTAGCTGAATATTATATAAGACTTATATAAGTACACACAGATATGAAGTGAACATAATAGTGAGCAAAAGCCATGGAAGGAAAAAGTGTAGAAGGAAAGGAAAGGAATAAAGAATGTTCTTGTGACCTACATTTCCATCTTCCCAGTAGCTGTGTTTTTCGTAGCTGTAGCAAAAACAATTATATATGAGGTGTACTGTAACGATAAGCAGCATCTTTAAAGCCATTATGTCTAACAATGACACATTAGCAGGATGTGCCTTACTCAATATGACCCATGATAAAACGTTAATCACCATTATCAATATCATCATGACTGTAGGCCGAGCAGCCCCTGATCAATACACTGATGGTCACAGATATGACAGCACAGACAGGGACTCTATGTTCATAACCACTCTGACATGCTTGATATATTCTGCTTGATATATTCTGTATCATTTTGTTATACTGCATATATTATATCAGACAGTATAAATATGAGACATACCGTATGGTGCAAGGCTGCAAGCACACACACACACACACACACACACACACACACACACACACACACACACACACACACACACACACACACACACACACACACACACACACACACACACACAAACGGGCGTGCACGCCCGCCCGCCCGCAGCAGTACGACTATTGTAACATCCGATCCACTCATCTGTAACATTACCTGTGGTTTGTACGGATGTCAAGTCATAACTATGCTCAACTATGCTTACTTTCTTGTTCTGCATTAGGCAGGATGACTGTATAGGGTGTATACGTTTGTATACTTTTTATTAGTGTATGGTACGTTTTTATAAACTTTTTATTAATAACTGATGGTTTTATTAATAGTGGTATGATTGTATTATACTGTACTTCTAATGCCCTGTATCTGTAATTAAAAATGTTAATCACTGAAAGGTAAAATGGTATGGTAAAAATGTATCTTAACTGTCAGAAATCCCAGACCATGCACCGCATACATCTACGGTAATATGGTTGACTGACTGACTGTTTCTGTGCTATGAAATACAATTCATGAAAAACGCTTTATTTACAGAAATCAGCCATTGAAATATTTTTCATTGTGCGCAGTTTTTCCTACCACTTAATATGCTGTACTTTGAATGATGCTAAAGTATGCAGTGGAATGAATCTACATTTCCTTACTTCCCGAAGGCTTTTTGTTAATGGGAAAGCTTAGTGGACCATTCTGAATGGGATATGACCCAGGCATTTCCAAAGCATCTCACAAAGAAGAGAAAAACACTGAGGCATGATAAAGAAAATAACTTCCTGATGGTGCCTGACAAAGAGTCCACAGAGTGTCTACTAGGGGTGTTTGTATTGAAGGAAAAGATGTCTCCCTTCTATAAGTTCCAAAACTGAATTTGGAGAAGACCACTAGCTGTCAGCACACTCACAAAGAAACATAGCTTATACAGTAAAATCCTCAATGTCATTGTAACGCCAACTCTTTGCACTCTCTGAGTTACAAATACATTAACACTGAGGATATTACTGTGTAATACTTTTATAGCTGGTGTGGATCCAAAAGTAGGCCTATTTATTCCGTCAGAGAAAGTGTGCACAGGTAATGCACCTGTGTTAAAAATGTACGGTTCTCAAGATACGCTGGTAACACACTCACTCACACGCGCAGTGATTTCTCACATTTATAGGATACAGTGACATAACCAATTGGTGGACAGGGACATTTACAGTTGTGTGGCCGTTCTCGTGCATTTTGTTCCTTAGTGGGTTTGTCAGTTCATCTGAAATTGCACATAGGCATTATATTAGTAACTTTTTATTCTTGTCAGTAATGTAAGACATTATTCCATTCTGAAGTAGATATTCAACACAATACGGTCAATACAAACATTTTATTTATTAGAATTGTATCTTTTAAAATACTATTGCATCAACAGGTTAAATAGTCCAGTAATTAGTGCTAAGAAAAACAAAGTGCTACAAAGTAACGTGGATATATGTACATCAAAACTATCATACTGTAGGTCTATGTCTCAATAACGTATCTAAAGTCACTTTCAGACATGCATTATATTATGGAAGTTTTCTAGACTTTAAACGGAGGGGCTGTATGTATGAACGCAACATTCCGGCTCAGTAGGATCGGACATGCAACAGACTTTATGCTGGCATGACCCTTGAGTTAGAGCAACTTAGTTAGAGCGAACTTCGCAACGTTCATCACGGCAACTCGCTAGCTTTAGCTTGCTCGGTGGTGCCTCTCGTGGCTCAAGTACGCTTGAGACGGCGCGCCTCTGTTGCGGTCAAAAACTATACTTTATCGTCCCAAAAAGTAGTTGTTGTTGTAGGCGAGAGGCACTTGCGCGTTGGTCACAGAAGCGGGGCATGGTTATAGCACAAGCGGCTTTAGTATGTCACACCCAGACCCCGCCCCATATCTTATCAAACAGACTATTTATCTTAATGTGTGAACGCATCTGAAACAGACATTCTCCTGTTGCATACTACATGTGTGAACGGACAACACCGGACAATGTCCCGACCTGATTCCCCAGACATTTTGTGTTCATATGAGAAAGTGGCTTAAATGAAATACTTAGCATAGCATCTGTCAAGTAAGTAACATGTGAAGGCGGTGTGAAGTGTTAAGGCTATGGCGTTGTCTGTGGATCAGTTTTTTCCAGAAAGGAAATTGGTAAGGATCCATGTTAACATGCTACAGATTAGCAATCTTGCTATATGTGAAAAGCCTAATTTATTATCTACAGTGTGACGGCATCGCTCGCCAAGTATACATAGTAAACTTGACTGTGGACGGCATGCCGCTCTTTTTCCCCCTCTACACCAAAAATTGTTTATTGATCAAGTGAGCTTGCAGTTCGGCTATTTTCTGCAAATGTTCCCCCAGAATAGGGATGCTAGGGTTCAAGTCGTTAAATGTTTTTACTGGAGTGTCAACCTATTAAACTATACAGGCACTTCTGTGTTCTGTTCCTTGCAGGTATCAGAGTCATGTCCATCATGTCCACTGAAAGGTTTGGACCAGTTTAAACCAGCTCCACATAGCGATCACAAATAACCGTCCCCCTGTCTGCCACTCTGAAATGTCTTTTCTCTGTAATTGGTGGAGGTGCCGAGGACCCCAGCTGCTCTCTGTGGGGAGTTGATGTCTCTCTGTGCTATTTGTCCAGGGCATGAGTCCAATAAAGCTGTCATTGTAACAGACTGTCAGGGCTACAGTATGTTACAAGCTCCGCTGTTGACACACACACACACACACACACACACACACACACACACACACACACACACACACACACACAGCAAGCACGCTCGCGCGCGCGTGCTTGCTGTCTCATATTTATACTGTCTGATATAATATATGCAGTATAACAAAATGATACAGAATATATCAAGCAGAATATATGAAGCATGTCAGAGTAGTTATGAACATAGAGTCCCTGGCTGTGCATGGCCCTGTCTGTGTTGTCATATCTGTGACCATCAGTGTATTGATCAGGGGCTGCTGATAGATTTTTCTAAATAGTGATTTATCGAAGTTGTTATTGTTTTCGGACATTTACACATGCCACGCACACAGGCACACATGTACATACGCACACATACATACAGGAGGATCATTGTAAGAGTGGTGTTGGAGGGAGTGGTTAAATGAATAAATGAATGAATGCTCATTAATTGTCAGACAAAGGTGGGAACATGACATTACATCGTGAGTTCAAATCCATCCAGGCTTGAAGAGCATCTATTGCTTTGGGAGATGGCTTGGTGCACCTGACTCATTATCTAACAATGGGGTGCATTGTTAGATAATGGATAATTGGAACACAGGCACACGCTGTACAAAGACAAAGAATAGCCGATACTGTAGATCAGAAGCAACGATCATCTATTTGGTCTTGGCCAGAAAAACGGCACTGTGTGTTACATCCAAAATAATTAAATGGTCACCTCAATCCATACTCTCCCATTCTGCTCCTCTGTGTTTGACCGGGATACATGTGCATTCACCTTCTGTGCGCACACATACAATCAACACATGTGCAAATATAAACACCCAATAATTCAGACACTAGATGTCACACTTGACAAGACTTCTGTTGCATAAAGCTTGTTATTTCCCTGATTCACATCTATAAGGCAGCAAGCAAGTTGTTTGCATCCTTGTAACGCAATGTATCTTTAGGGTAATAATTACCTTATCCAACAAAACAGAAGCACATGTGGATAATGGCAGACGTCATCTTACAGAGGTAAACAAAACAATAATTCTAGACCCAATAAAATTGAATATAAGCTGTATTATTTTTCGGGGGAAACAATACTTTTATTCCACACCACACTCCACACCAGCCCTTTGGATGTCTTTTTTTTGTTCGTTTACATAAACATTTTATCAATATGACGAAAAGCTACAGTAGTAAAAAATACAAAAATCTTGGAGATTTAAAAAAGGACACAACTTGGACAGTTAGAGAAAGTATGGTGTAAAGGGATAATGATGGCACAGAGGGAAGTTTGGCTGTGACCACTGATCACGATGATGTGATGAAGTTGAATCCCCGGAGGACGAATGCTGTTTAAGGGAGGATATTGAATTTGACTTTGCATAATATGCAAATTGCATGCAATATGCAATATCTCATATGAGTGAAAATGAATAAAAATTACAGTCAATTCAGTCGCTGTTAAACAAAGGCGAACAGCCTGTGAATGTTATGTGACTTGGAGTAAATGCCAAGCTTTTAAGCGCTGGTCTGTTATGCGTTATGTTAGACAGCTTATTAGTAACGGGAAAGTGAAGATGTGTAACACTAACAAATGGGTGTGTTAGTAAAAACTAGGACTAAGAAAATATACAGTATATGTAATTTATGTATAAAGAAATATACTTGAACCTTGGAGGTTGGGAAATCAGTCATGAGTGACAAGTCACGGGTTAGGGGGAAATAATCTTTGAGTGTTTTAAAATGTTAAGAAATGTAATCTGTAAAATTGTTTTGGTGGAGCCAGAGTGGATATTAATGGAGATCATTGGACCAGCACTGGAAAGTTAGCTTGCACATAGTCAAATCCTCAGCGATAATTTAACTCTCAGATACAGTAGTGTACAAATGGACCCCAATGGACACAGTACAGGGATTGCTCATCTGGATGCTGAAGGCCTAACATCGTAAAAATTGGGCATAGAATCCCCCCAGCTCTCTGACTGCTCTGTAACATTTAGCAAGAACTTTGTTTCCTTCTTTGCTAAACAGAAATTTTCTTGAAACTGCATTTATAACACTTCTTCATGGGAAGAGCTGCCGAGACAGCTGGTAGGAAATTATTGCAGGACTGGCCATCTGCTGTGGTTTCCTCCATATTATCTTAGCAGGTCATAATACTATACTATATTATATTATGTTTTAATGCTTTTTTATTTCTGTTTTGACTTTTACTATAGTATGATGATATGGATAATCATTGTCTAAGCTAAACAGCATGCAATAGAGTACAGAAGTCCTGACATCACTCGTTCATCCCCTGGGTCGCGAAGTCATTTCTCTATGGAGAATAACATTGGGTCATCTTAGAATCGTCACACACACACACCGCTAGGTAGAGAGATGATGGCAAATAAATGGCTACCTTAGCTATTTGCCGTTTGAGAATTATCACAAAATACTACAAACAAATCAAATGAACTGCAAGAGTGTGTGGGTTCAATTAATGCTCAGGATTTGGCTGTGTATCACATCCTACAGTAATATTGCTATACCAATTTACTTTTCCGCCACGTTTGTCCCTTGTTATGCTATCTCTTATCACCCTTCTCTCTCGGTCTCGCTCCATTTTAATCAGGGGAATGTGCATGTGCATGTGCAGTGCTACTCAAATGAGTGAATGTGTCTGAAACCTTGTGTGGACATTTTTGTAAACTTGTAAAATAACTTTGTCTTTTTGTCAAGGTGACAAATGACTCCTGCTTCGGCACACACACACACACACACACACACACACACACACACACACACACACACGCACACACACACACACACACACACACGCACGCACACGCACGCGCACGCACACACACGCACACACACACACACACACACACACACACACACACACACACGCACACATACGCACACACACGTACACACACATACTGAAATCCATAACTGTGGAGTTCCATCAAGTCCCAGTATGAGCTGTCAAGGATCATAATTGTTTGTTGAAGCAAACTGAAGGAAGGAGATGAAGAGACAGACAGAGACTTTTAAAGGACCGTGGGGGGGTGGTAAACAGGGAGAGAGAGAGAGAGAGAGAGAGAGAGAGAGAGAGAGAGAGAGAGAGAGAGAGAGAGAGAGAGAGAGAGAGAGAGAGATGGACAGAGAGATTATAGTACAGCGGGGAGGTAAAGTGAGTGCAGATTGCCTCGGGACACAGTGATTGGAACTGCCAAGAAAAGGATTATGGCTAGGTTCAGGATCACCACCCCAGGAGCAACAATACATGGGCTGGCACCCACACACACACACACACACACACACACACACACACACACACACACACACACACACACACACACACACACACACACACACACACACACACACACATGCTAAGAGTCATTGGGCCATAGTGTACTGCACTCCCCCCACTATACAGTATCACAACTTATGTTTTATTACTGTGCTACTGTGCGTGCGTGCGTGCGTGCGTGCGTGTGGGGACACCAGTGCAGTGGGTGAGCAGTTTCAAGTACCTCTGTGTGCACATCACTAAAGACGTGTCATGGACAATGCACACGGACCGCTTCGGACAGCTTAGAAAATGTTAAGTCTTACAGAAGGTCGTGAAATCCTTCTACTCGGCTCCCACTCAGAGCATTCTGACAGGGGCTATCACCGTTTGGTACCGAAATAGTTCCTCCGGCGACCTTGTCCGACTTCACTCCCCTCCCTGCGCTTGAGCAAATGTACAAACTTTGTTATCTCGTCTTAGCTTTGGGCTACTATTTGGTAGTTAACTGAAATATATATGTCTTAAGCCAGACTAAATTAGTCTAAAAGCCTAGCTTCCCCTGTGGTCAATGGTTAGGGTTTTTAGGGTAGCATCTCAAAAGTTATATGTCCAACCTTATAGAATGAGGAGGGGGGGGGGGGGTCAAAGTTACACTATATAGCATAGATGCCTTACATAGGGGGCCAAATCAGCCGATTGACCAATCCCCGCTGCCATCCCTGAAGCCTTGCTGCTATATATTCAATATTTCCTTCTGTACAAATGTGGGAAAAAACATAGAAGGACAGCTGACAGATGTGTCAAGGCTGGCTATGTCAAGGATTATTCATCCAAACAAATGCGTTGTAAACGAATTTACATCCAACAAGTACTGGATACTGCAGTAGAGTTAAAAACCTTGGAACTTCTCCCAAATATAGTTTAGTTTCCACAAAAACTTAACCAATCAATCACATCAACCACCAATCAATGAATCACTGGAAGAAGAAATAAAAATACAGGTTTTGTTGTATCGATATTGTGTAAAGAACAAGGATGCCAAGGTCTGTTTGGCCCCAGTTCTGCCCAAGTATTTAAATAAATGTTTGAAAACATAATTGTGAAGAAATAAAACAGGACCTGTTGACAGTCAGTGTCATGGGGTATGCAGACGGTTGTTATTCTCGCTTCCTCTTTCCTTTTCTGCTTCGTGTCTCCCTTGTCCTCTTTACCTGTCTCGAATTCCTTCTCTCTTTTCAATACCCGTCTCCTTTTCCCCCTCTTCATTTCTCTCCCTAATCTCTCTCCAGCCCTTCCTTCTTCTATCAATTATTTTCCCTTTCTGTGCATCCCTTGTCTCCTATTCCCTCTCTTCTCTTCTCTTCTCTTCTCTTCTCTTCTCTTCTCTTCTCTTCTCTTCTCTCGTCCTCCCACCATCTCTCCTTTCATTCCACTAGCCACTGCTTTAGCCATCCCTCTTATCTTCCACTCCCATCACTTTCACTCATCTGCCCATTCATCCATATCCACTTCTTTAAGTGCGTGCGTGCGTGCGTGCGTGCGTGCGTGCGTGCGTGCGTGCGTGCGTGCGTGCGTAATAAAAAGGCCATTAGCAGTAAAGGCGTATCCTGGGAAAGGAAAGGGGGGAGTTAAGCCAGAAGGACTGCCCTGGGATCTGTTAACTCAGCAAGAAGTGGAGTGTTTGGGGTGTAAACACACACACACACACACACACACACACACACACACACACACACACACACACACACACACACACACACACACACACACACACACGGTTAGCACACTAGAAAACAGACACAGTCTGTGCACTGCACAGCACGCACACACATACAGAATGAGAAAAACTAAGGTACAGAGTACAGACACAAAGACAGTTATGGTGGAGTTGGAACAACGCATGTTCAGGAGGAAAGAATACGCCTTCTTGACAATTACACGATTAAATCAAATAACCTCCATACTATCAATGCATTCAATTCCTTTACCTGATCTATCACTTGATAACTAACTTCCTTTCTCACTATTCATTCTCATCTGATAACTCCTCCCTTGGTTCACCTGTCAATCATCCATCTGATAACTACTCCCTTGCTCACCTGACTCCAATCACCTTGATAGCTGTTACCTTTTCTCCTCGCCTCTTGCCAATCAGTGAGGTATTTATACCTAGCCATGTCATTCGTGCCTTGTATCTCGCATCCCTCCACCACCTCATTATCCTCCTTTTCCCTTTCCCCTCCTTTAACATCTTCCCATGTGTTTCTCTTATATTTTCTTTACAGTTTCCAGGTGGGGGTCTTCAGAAGTGGTCCAAAGAAGCTCAAGCTCGTTGGACGTCGCACTCAACGGACCCCAAGCCAATACTCAGGGTTCCTCTCCGCCCCCGTGGAACCAACTACTTCTGAATCACAGTTTCACTGTGAATCACTTTCCCATCTCTCATAATCCATCATTCTTCACCCCCTCATCCCTTCATCTCTTCACCCCTCATCACTTGATCCCCTCAACACTTCCTCATCCCCTCATCCCATCGCTACTTCATACATTCATCCCCTCTTCTCTCCATCCCGTCATCCAGCTTCATTCCTTTATTCCATACGGTTCATGTTCCATTTATTTTCTTAAATAAAATCCTTAAAATCGATGGATTGTGTGAAGGCGTGGTCTTGCGCGTGCAGACACGCCTCATTGTCTGTACATTTTCTGATACCCTCAGAAAACTAGCACAAGTATGGTGTGCTTATGTGTGTGTGTGTGTGTGTGTGTGTGTGCGTGCGTGCGTGCGTGTGTTGGGGGGGGGTGTAATCGAGTGTAATGATTTTCCCACGGTTTTGAAGACGTGGCAATAATAATGCTGCAGTTATATTATCTCTTTCCAGGATACAGAAAGAGAGAAAGCCTGTGAGACACAACAGGTAACTGTTCTGTTTCTGTTCTTCTGTGTTTCTCTTTAGATGTATCTGTAGTAGAAGAGTCTGTTAGTTCCTGATAACTCTGTGTGTGTGTGTGTGTGTGTGTGTGTGTGTGTGGTTGCGTGCGTGCGTGCGTGTGTGCGTGCGTGCGTGCGTGCGTGCGTGCGTGCGTGCGTGCGTGTTTGCGTACGCTCTGTCAAAATGACAGGTGTCCAGTACAGTAACAGTAGCCCATACTATGTGCGTACGTTTGTGTGTGCATGTGTGCGTGCATGTGTGTGTGTGTGTGTGTGTGTGTGTGTTACTGTCTTCAGCCTAGGTTGGTGTCGGGGTATGTGAGGCACTCACAACCAGTGTTGGGCGCGTTACTTTAAAAAAGTAATTAGTTATAGTTACTAGTTACTTCTCCAAAAAAGTAACTGAGTTAGTAACTGAATTACTCTATTGTAAAAGTAACTAGTTTTTGGGCGCAGGTTTCACAAGCCAGGTGCATAGAGTAGAACAGCATAGACAGGTACTTACTACTTACACATAATAACCTTTGCCATGGGTTAGAAATAAACTTCAATATATGTATTGCACTTCAATATAATATTTATTGCACCTCAACGCACAGCAACTGGTAGATAACAACAGTAAAACAGGTGTAATTGCCTACACCAGTGGTTCAAGTCCAGTTTTAAGTCTCAATATGTTGAAATAAGTTTAAAAAAAAGTAACCTATTTTCCATTCAGTGACAGTTGTGCTAGTCAATATTCTTCCTTAATTTGGTTTAAAGCTTTACAGAGCAACATGTTCACATATATTTGTCAACTATAAAGAAAAACACTGGACTACACTACAGTGCTTTTAGTGTAAATTAAAGAAAAACTGTCTTAGTTACAACTTCAGACAAGACAACTGGTACTGGTAGACAATACTGTAGCCTACTTCAAGTAATTTCTTTGAGCAGAAGTAAACAGTTAAACAACAACGTTTTTTAACACTAGTGTGAATTAAAGACACAAACTGGCTCAGAACTTAAGACAACTGGTCTAGTAGACCAGTTGTCTCACACACACACACACACACACACACACACACACACACACACACATACACACACACACACACGCACACACACACACGCACACACACACACGCACACACACTAAATTGGAGTTGCTTTGGACAGACGTGGACAAACGCTCCCCCCCGGCACACAACGTGCACTTCACGTGTACATTCTTTCCTTTCCTTTCAATAAAGGTGAAGAAGTGCTTGCACCGCCAATTTGTGAAAGCCATTTTGTCGGATTGCTCGTGACTCGCTATCTCTTCTCTACTGGTCTGGTTGTTAAAGTTAGTTTGTTTGTGTGTGTGCGCCGCGCTGGGTTTGTGTGTAAAACAATACCCAAGAAGATATAAATACCAAGGATTCGTCAGTGATGTCATGTCACATGTCACTGCTTAAACAGCGTCGAGTCTGTGTTACTTCCTGGTTGCGTAACAGCAAAAAGTAAGAGACATCACTGTCGTATCCTCCGTTAGGTAACGCCGTTTATTTAAACGCTGTTATGCCCAACACTGCTCACAACTGGAGTCAAACTAGACATTGAGCTGTTGCACATGGAGCTAATCGATTCACACATGATAAATCAGCCATCCATACCCCCACACACTCAAGGAGGGCTTCTGTAATGACTGGTTTTTCCGTCGACTGTGATGTGTTGTATTTCCACCCGTCCCTTGAAATAAGGAATCGTCCATTATTTGGAAACTATAAAGACGTGATAAGGGCCACACTGTGTTCCACTTTGTTCCCTTATTGTCTCCGCCAGGCCGAAAGGCATGGCGAGAGAGTATGTTTAAAGGTAACTCCAGACCAATCCTAGTCGGCCCGATTTTGGGCCGACTTAGCGTCGGGAAGCGTCGTCCAGTCGGTTAGGGGTCCGTCGGGG
Organism: Gymnoscopelus braueri; assembly: GCF_963280865.1. Lineage (NCBI taxonomy): Eukaryota > Metazoa > Chordata > Actinopteri > Myctophiformes > Myctophidae > Gymnoscopelus > Gymnoscopelus braueri. Next base: position 20,010,552 of record NC_137619.1, read on the forward strand.
GGTCCGTCGGGACCTTTTCGGCCGACCCAGAGCCGACCGAACATGTTCAGCTTTTTAGCCGACTGGTAGAGCAGTGGCAGTGACAACAGAGGGCTGTAGGTGTTGCCAGATTATGTGAGAGAAACAAGCGACCATGTCTATGAAAACCTACATTCACTGTTTCTCGTTGTTGCTCCCAGAGAGAGAGAGATTGATTGATTTGACCTACTTTTGCGCTGTGGTGATGTAATTTATTGGGAGCAGGTGTGTAAATTAGTTTTCAAAAATGTTGTGTACACGTCAGCAGCGGTGGAAAAAGTACTCAAATGTTTTACTTGAGTAAAAGTATTGTAGTGAACCTGCACTATGAGTGACGTTGACAATGACGCGTGTCAATCACAGGCTGATGGCACGCACCTGATGGTGACTGACAGACGCTGATCAATCACGGCTGGACATGATTGTGTTGAGGGTGACGGGGGACTATAAAAGTGTGAACTCAGGAGAGAAAAGTTGTGTCTGGAGAGCGGAGCTTGTTCAAGTTTAAGGGCGAAGCCAGCTGAGTTTCTGTCTTGCACTCACTGTGGGGGGTGGCTGCTGCTCGCATGCCGGTTAGGGCTGCCGGCAGTGAAGATAGATAGGAGGGCGAGGGACAGGTTGCTGCGCTAGGCAGGGCGAGATATTAGTATAGCGGGGATGAAATAGGAGTGCTTCATCCCGCTCTCCAGTTGTGCGAGTGGTCTCCTAAAGTCAACGGAGGCTGCTCACGGCGTTGGACGGGCAGACGCAACTCACACAAAACTGTCAATCAAAGTCTGCTGAACCAGCGCCAAAGCCTAGACCCGTTGTGACAGTTTTAGTCCGTTTTTTGGTGTGCAACACAACCCTAGTTTAAGTGAATTGCTTTCACCTGCTGCTGCTGTGCGGAGTGTGTGCTACAGGGCATATCTCCGCCAAGCCAGGGTGACCTACCCAGGCTCATGAAATTCATATTCAGGCATAGTAGCCAATTAGAATGAAATCTGCAAAAACGGACTCATATACTGATACAGAACCATATATTGGCTATATATTATGGCTGTCGGTGGAAATCTTGTATGTTCCTTTTTTATTATTATTTAAAAACAATTTAAAATCGTGAAAATAGCCAATCTACAAGCTGTAATTATTAATAATTAAGAAATACTATATTTTAAAGAGTGAAAAATCAACTAAAGTCATTATTAGTGCAAGTTCATTCACATGAATGAAATTCACATTTGAATGAAAATAACTTGTGGGTAAAATACATTCTGTGAATCTAATGTGATTAATGTGACCCCTACTTCAGTCAGTGAAGTCCAGGGCTGAATGTGACATATTGAGACCTATATAACTAAATATTGGTCATTTGCCAACACATTATTTTGTGAAATAAATGGGTTATACTTCACAGATAGTTATACTATTCTTATAATATATTAAAATACAATCATCCTTAACCTTCAAGTTAAATGCATTATTTCCGTGGACTTAAAAATGATTTTTGGACTTAAAAATATTTATAATTTTTTTGGATGGCCTTCCTGCCCTGGCATTTGGCCTTTGTGCCCTCCAAAAAATTACAACACCAAAGGCCAAGTGGCCTTGCCCCTAAAATGACGAAATTCCAGGCTTGAATGCAATAGATGTACTCTGAGTCTGTTACAAGTAAAAGTCCGGAATTCAACATTTACTTGAGTAAAAGTACTAAAGTATTGGTATAAAATGTACTTAAAGAGCTGGTGCCATGTTTTTGCACTTTTTCTGTTTTTCATGTGTCTATGAGGTTGATAGAACTTCATAAAGCCCCCCGGTGGTGTTTTTATGGTGTTTTATGTCTTCTCTGACTATTTGGAGTTTCTTCCTGGAGGCTGAAACCTTGAGGGTCAAACGTGCCAATAGAGAAACAGCGCTTTAGTGACATCACAAAGCCATACCCTCCCCCTCATTATCATAACACAACAGGTGTGGGCATGAGGAGGAGGAGGGACTAGGACAGGTGGGTGGTGCTAAGGTGGTGGAGGAGGTGCTAAGGTGAGAACCAGGTATACTTAATGAACTGGAGGCGTGTCCACATAAAAACATAATTTTAACCATTTCTGTACACTTTTTTTTTGTTGAAAAAAATCCTTACATAATAATAATACCTTATGATCAGGTTTTAGGGTTGAAAAATATCATGGCACCCCATCTTTAAAGTACCAAAAGTAAAAGTACAAAAATGTTTGAAAATAGCAGATCTACAAGCTCAGAACGCGTGCATCGCAACACGTTGTGAGCTTGTAGATCTGCTATTTTCAAATAGCTTATAGGTATAAAATAGGGCTAAAGTGGTTAATGTATGTTTCATAATGATTTATATCTGCAAAGTAACTAGTAACTAAACATTTCAAATAATTGTTGTGGAGTACAAGTATAGACAATTGGAAATACTCCAGTAAAGTAAAAGTACCTAAAAATTGTACTTAAGTACAGTACTTGAGTAAATGTACTAGTTACTTTACACCACTGCACGTCAGTGAAGAAAAAAACGCTGGGAACATCCCTATGTACAAGTGGCTTTGCAGGGAAACAAGCCCAAAGTCGCTTATAATAAGCAGACCTGGCAACACTGGCAGGCTAAAAGTCAAATTAGCACATGAATGGCCAGTCGGCTGACAGACTTAAATGCCAACTTTTGCCAACCAAATACCAGTCTGTTGCAGTCTGTTGCAGTCTGGAATAGTCTGGATGAGTCTGTTTGGTCTGGAGTTACCTTTACCCTCCGTCCGTGTGTGTGTGTGTGTGTGTGTGTGTGTGTGTGTGTGTGTGTGTGTGTGTGTGTGTGTGTGTGTGTGTGTCCGTGTGTGTGTCCTGTCCGTGTGTTACCAGCTAATCTCTGGCACCGTTGGCCCGGTCGCTGCGAAACTGTGCACACACTCCCTGGATGCCAATTCAGAACCTCTGCCTCAAATTGTTCACATGGGCCTGTTATAGCGCCACCTGGAGGCCGATTTGTGCAAAACCCATTTTTTTACATTACTCCTACAGATTTTATCCAAACGTCATGCAAATCGGTACACAGTATCTCTATAGTCATGTGATCAACATGGATCTGTCCGATTTCCCATATTCCATCCTCATTGGCTAAGGTTTGCTTCCAAAATTTGCAGGATTGGTCCGTTTTGAACAAAATGCCTCAAATCATGAACGCAGCTTGCGATTTCCGTGAAATTTCACAAACACATTCCCACTAGGCCAAGAATGAAATGCCACCCTTTTTCACATTGGCCTGTTATAGCGCCACCAGCAGGTCTAATTTAGCAAAACACATTTTTGGAACAAAATGCCTCAAATCATGAATGCAGTGTCCGATTGCCGTGAACGACCTAAGAATAAATGCCACCCTTTTCACATTGGCCTATTATAGCGCCACCAGGAGGTCACAATAACGTACCTGACCTGGCGGAGACCTGTGCTCCGAGGAGCACTTTTTCTAGTTTGGATTTGAGGTAGGCTAGTTGGACTATGTCAATGGCCCTTAAGATTTTCCACAACCGTTATTGTTTAGTTTACTTATTCTGCATCATATCTGCATGCTCAACCAGGAGCAAACCAAGACTGTAGTTGTTTGACCTGAACAGGAGGATGCGGTGGACAGCAGAGCACCGGCAGCAGAACAGAGGAGCCCACAAAGACATGATAAGCTGACTGTAGATGCTAGGGTCACACTGACTGTAGATGTGTTTGGAATACGTTTGTGTGTCAACAAGTTAGCTGTTTAGCTACAAGGTGACAATCACAGCCCCTTTGGCCTGGCCTGCATGGCCTGCATGGCCTGTACTGTGTCTGTGTATTGTCATTGTATACTCCCCTGTCTGTGTATCTCCAATTAGGTGCATTGGGAGCACGGGTCTATAAGACTGGGTGCCAGCCATTTTCCCCCTCTCTCTCTCTCTCTCTCTCTCTCTCTCTCTCTCTCTCTCTCTCTCTCTCTCTTGCAAATGTCAGCACTTGCAGGAAACCGGGTTCAAATCTGGATTAGAATAGGAAAGTTCATAGAGCAGCTTTAATATTACTTTACTTTTGGAAATAAAGTTAGTTATTTAATTTTTTTGCACTATCCTATTGTGTCCTCCTCAGTTTGTCATGTCCCTATGTGCCGGGTTATGATAATTGTAGCAAATAAGTCAATTCATAATGCAGACGCCAGAGACATTAATTATCTCCTAATGGTGAAATAAATGAACCAACATTTGAAGGAAACACTATCTAACCTTTAGCCCTTGGAGAACTAAAGACTCCCCTTTGAAGGATGGGGCATTTGATATTAGTTTTTTGTTTTGTTTCCTGGAAACCTATGGCACTGTTACTACACACTTCCAGTAGCTGAATACATTTTCAAAGTGAAACACTGGCAATGAAATTCATAGAGAGCCAGCAGGCATTAACCCAAGGCAAATTTATGTACCTTTTTTGTTCCCTTAAAAGGACACACTTAAACAGATTGATGACTGCACACTGCCTCACTGCTCTCACACTATATGGTCGTATACATAATGTACGCAAATACACAACAAAAACACTACAGGTACAAGATATATCTGCTTATATGCACGTGCGCATACATGCACGCACGCATGCACACACGCATGCACACACGCACGAATGCGCGAACGCACGAACGCACGCACGCACTCACGGATTTACTTCAAAAGATTAAGCAGGAACACACACACACACACACACACACACACACACACACACACACACACACACACACACACACACACACACACACACACACACTGATTTACTTCAAAAGTTTAAGCAGAAACACACACACCCACACACACACCCACACACCCACCCACCCACCCACCCACACACACACACACACACACACACACACACACACACACACACACACACACACACACACACACACACACACACACACACACACACACACACACACACACACACACACTGATTTACTTCAAAAGTTTAAGCAGAAACACACACACACACACACACACACACACACACACACACACACACACACACACACACACACACACACACACACACACACACACACACACACACACACACACAAATGCACACCCACACACACAAGCTAACAGATGTCTGTAAAATGCTACTGGCTATTCACAGTACGTCCCACATGCACTTTACACGCTGTTGCAAACAATGCAAATGTCGAGTCACACCAGCACCCAGTGAAATGGAAATGTAAAGTAGCTACACAGAGATATACAGTATGTGACTAAACAGTGAGAGTCCTGGCAGGACATCTGGACTATAACTCTGTATACAACAGTGGTTCCCAAACTTTTATGCTCAAGACCCATAAGAGAAATGTGATGTCTCTCTTTTACATTTCTGGAATTTCTTTCATTAATTTATTTATGAAATTAGATTTTTACATTTTGTTTATGAAAAAAAATATTATTTTTAAAATATTTTACTATATACTGTATGTTTTTTTTTAATGTAAGAAACTAAAGAAAGGGATACTTACTTGCGACCCCAAAAAATGGGTCTGCAACCCACAAATTGGTCCCAACCCACTGTTTGTGGAACACTGCTATATAGGATCATTAATTGTATTCGTATTTTACATATTATAAACATTTTTGTATATTTTGAAACTATACTATAATTATTATTTTCAATAAATATGGGGAGTTGCTTTCAATCAGCTTATTATGTGGACCAAACAGTCTAGCAAACAGCCAGACACTCACATACCCACAGTAACAATGAGTAATCCCACTTTAACCTCTTGAACCCCAGCATCCCTATTCCGTTTATCCATGAGGATTCTACAGTGTGTTGCTGAGTCATCAAAGTGTCCCATTGTATCTTGTCTCGTTTGTGTGAGCAAATCTAGATTGATCAGCAAGAGCGGAGGTATAGGTATACAGCATAATGGCATCATCCATTATTTTATTGTCGGTAGGGACGGGTTATTCGTATGCGTATTGTACAGACGCATGCAAACATCCATGAGCATGCACGAACGTGCGCACGTGCATTGTTGGAGGAAATTGGGTTATTGCTTGACATATATGCATGTGCATATTCTCGTCCTCCTGTTTCCTCTCCAGAGACTTTTGAAATGAAGCTCACCCTCTGTGCTCAGCAGGACATTTATTCTGTGAAATGAAGTTGCTGTTTACAGTCAAATGACAGAAAAGGTCCACAGCAGCGCTACTAAAACCACATGGCAGTTTAAATGTAATGTGGCTATTGGGGGTTGAAAGGTTGTGTTGTTTTGCCTTGGGAGGGGAAAGAGTAATGAAAAGGGATTTGATTTTGTAGCACCCGTCTCACCTAGTTGCATTTCCCATTACTTTATAGGTGAGGAGTCTGAAGGTGATAAACTACAAGGTTGCTAACTTGGACCGCCTCTCTCTGTCTTTCACTCTTTCTCTCTCAGTGTCTCTTTGGTGGGAATTCATGCATGCATGTAGGTACTGGACGTATAATGTTGTGTAACTTTCCTGTTCCTGACATCTGCCAGCTCACTGAATGCACGCCCCAGTGAAAACTTAATAAAACTGCATACGGATCATAGAAGGGCTTCTTGAAAAACATGTCAAAATATAATTACACAAGAAAGATTACCGCCATATTTTTAGACGTTGCGCAAAAGCCCATAAAATTGAGCGGAGATAATCTCCAAAGTATAAAACACTCGCCACGGCTACTTGAACCCACTTCATAGTCTCCACCGCCCTGCCAGTGGTAATTTCCTTAATCAGATAAAACGAGGGAGGAAAGAAAGATGGAGCGCGAGAGAAAAAAGTACAGAATTGTCATGTTTGCTGTCAATCTACTTTAAAAACTCAGTTGGCTGCTCTGACAACCTCATGCCTCACTTTTGAGTTTCTCTCCCAGTCTGAAACCGAGAAAGTACACTGTGAAATTGACATCCGGAGTTTCAACTTTCATGATGTAATTCTAAATTTCTGGGGTTAAATTGACACTCATAATTGTGCAGTGTGGGACTTGTTGAAAAACGTTTTGCAGTGTTGGGAGGTGGTTGGGATTGCAGCTGGGATATAAACAACTCAATCACTGCTGACAGATTGGAAAACTCATACTATATGGTGCAGGAGAGACTATTAGATTAGGGAAACAGGCTGGAGAAAGGAGGGTATAGCCAATGTATGTAACTCTATAAGTGTGATAGTGCTGCTGAGAAATAGCACACATATATGCTCAGCAAATCCATTCCCTGGATGGATGAAGTACTGGGTGGTGTTGAAGGGAGGAGAGCTGCAGTTCAGATAACAACCACTCAGTCAAGGAAAGGCCTGTCAGATGCACACAGTTACAGTGGAGAGAGCGGTGTGTGCTTGGGAATTAAAAGATTCCACTTTATGGTGTGAATGGGTTTTTTAGGGGGGAACTTTATCAACTGTGTGAAAGCAGGGAAGTGCTGAGAGAGCGTGGGGAGACTACATGCTCAGCACAACCATACCTGGACAAAATGTCCACAGAAATGCTTAACTTGGGGGAGAATGTGTGTTAGGCTGTTGACGGCTGTGGATGCTTGCCTGGTGCTGCAGTTAGTTTCTGTATGCAACCAGAGAAACAGAGAAGAGGGGTGGACTTCAGGTTCACACTCCGTCCATCCGTCCGTCCGTCCGTCCGTCCGTCCGTCCGTCCGTCCGTCCGCCCGTCCGTCCGTCCGAGATCTTGTCCGGAACATATAGGATGACCAAACTTGGTATGGTTACATATAAGTCCATCTATTCTTCTATCTGCTCTTCTGTCCACGGAGGACAGTTAAGGGACAATAAAAAGTAAAGGCAGGTGGGAGGCGTGGCATGCAGCAAAGGTCCAACTCTTGAGACTTATTGTCTCTTTTGTACTACAGTATCTGCAAACCTTTTTGTATGTCCCATAAAAATAATCTAATCCTGGAAACACTCAGCAGGGTTGGGGGTCAGATAAGTGGAAAAAAACAATGACTTACAGTAGTTACACTAATTGTCTGTGGGAATACTAGTCTACATCATTTTAAGTCAAAGCAACTCTGCCAAAGGAATCGGATACTGCCTATGTGGCATGACCTTACAGAAGTCTGGTGTATTACCTCAGAAATGTGCTTGGTGGATAAAGAGGCTATCTGGGGGAGAAAAGCAATATCAGAGCTTGTAGAGAAATCGTTTCCAAAGCCTCAGCAGCCTACTGGTGTGCATCAGACGCATAATGACATCTATCCTGTCACAGTGAGTTGTCCTCCTTACCTGAAAATCCTCCATCATAACATACTGTAATATCACATAAAAGCTCTCTCTCTCTCTCTCTCTCTCTCTCTCTCCTATCAGGGAGAGAGTAAAAAGGAAAGAGATTTCCTTTTTACTCTCTCTCTAATAGAAGATCCCCATCCCCCGGGTATTGGAAACAGTTTGGAAAGTTCAAATGTTGTTTCTATATGCAGCGATACAGTCATAGAAAGTGGAGCTGATATTTAAAAACTACATGAATAGTGAACCAAAGTTATACATAGCTGAGGGTGCTCAATGTGTTAATAATATGTCATATTAAAGCACCAATAAATAGCTCTGGGATGCCATTGACATTCAGCTCAATCTTCCTTTTGGGCCTAAATGTAACATCAACAGGCCACACATGGCAGAAGTGGATTCTTCACTCAACAGTGAGAAAGTTTCTCTTCAATCGCTTTAATGCTTTTCATTTTCTCTCTATTCCCTGTTCTCTCGGCTCTCTGTCTGTCTGTCTGTCTGTCTGTCTGTCTGTCTGTCTGTCTGTCTGTCTGTCTGTCTGTCTGTCTGTCTGTCTGTCTGTCTGTCTGTCAGTCTGTCTGTCTGTCTGTTCTGATACTGATTCTGATTCTGATTCTGTCTGTCTCTCTCTATCCCCTACACCACCGTGTAATCCAAGTTATGCTACATTTACCACTTTCTTTTATTCTGTATGGATAGAATTGTTGTTAAGCTAACGTTTGTAAGCCTCTAGGTTGAGGGTGGTGAAATCAATGCTTATCGGCAGCACAATTGATGGGTTTGCAAGTTTCACACACAGCAGTGTTACCAGACCAAAAAGGTGAGCATTTTAGTTCACCATTTTATTTTCAGTCTGTCTGTGTGCCCTGTCCAGTCGAAGAGGCTCTGTAAATAAAAGGGACTCAGAAGAGGAGTGTCGCATCCACAGTGACAATTTTGGCTACTACTTGGCCCTGGTAGGATATTTGCCTGCATGGAACCCAGAGAAAACACTGCTGAGTACGTAGTTGTCGAACGGGTGCACCACAGACTAGTTTCATGGCTGTCCACCCATTAGATTTTGAGATGTACTTGAGTTTAAGTTGAAATGTTGGCCTGTTAACAAAACATCAACTGATGCACAAACTTGGACACATCATCTGTGTTGTTTCCTGGAGTTACTGGGTGTTTCGGGTCTTGCAACAGACCCGACGAGGCTGATCAGACCCCGGCCTATGTCCAAGTGGCATGCTACTGCCCCCACTGTCTCCTGGGGGCCTAGGCTGGCGGGTGAGATGTTGCAGCAGGTGTTGGCGACACTAGGAGGCTCTAGGCACTGTGGGTTGCCTCCGGGCCTGGCTCCTCCTTCGTCTGACCAGAAGTGAGCCTTCCTCTGTGCATTGCGTCATCGTTGCTGCTGGGCACAAACATCTCATTCTGCCGTGATGGATATTTTGCAGGTTTTACCGCAGTCTGTAGCTTTTGGGTTCTTCCTCACGGAAGAAGTGGTTTGGGCTGCCAACCCTCTCCACTCCAGGTTGCCGTCTCTCCGTCCGTCCTCTGTCTCTCCAGATGTCACCACACCCTTTGTGGTTGTCACCCAGTCTTGGCTATGGAACCCAGAGAAAACACTGCTGAGTACGTAGTTGTCGAACACAGACACCACAGACAAGTTTCATGCCTGTCCACCCATTAGATTTTGAGATGTACTTGAGTTTAGGTTGAAATGTTGGCCTAAAAAAAGCATTACAGTTAAGTCTATGGGGTCACCGAAAATAGTAGGGTTCATCCTCCAGGGAACATGAAGAGAGTAGTGTGCAGATCTAATTGAGCAGAGGTGTGGCTGTGCTCCTAGGAAGAATTATTATTACAAAAATGTAATTAAATACAAATCTAAATTTCTTGCTCCTTCCTTTCAGCTCTCAGAAGTTCAACAGTACATTATGGGGTAACAACCTTTTGAACAACAGTATAAGATGGATCTATAGTGAAATAACATTCAGTAGACTGCAGACTGCGATGCTAATGCAGCATCTAGGCTGGATGCATTTGTGATTAAGGGGGTGAAATGTACAGTGGTTATAGCTATACAGTATGTGAGCTAGCTGTAATTACTGTGCAGCTCCTGTTGTTGTTCTGGGTGAATAAAGTGATTCTGATCCCAACAGAAGATGAGAAAGAAACGAGCCAGACACAGAAGTAGTAAATAATTAAACAAAGTTTTATTTAATCTTCCTCAGAGACTTTGTTTCTTTGAAACTGCAGAGACACTGGGGTTTGTCACTGATGTCATTAGCAACCCCAGCCAGTGTGTGTGTGTGTGTGTGTGTGTGTGTGTGTGTGTGTGTGTGTGTGTGTGTGTGTGTGTGTGTGTGTGTGTGTGCGTGCGTGTGTGCGTATGTGCGTATGTGCCCTTAAACTCTAAGCAATTTGAAAATAGTCATTGTCCATAATTAGAATTTTGTAGATATGCTTTTATAGAGCACCGAAATCTGACGTAATTTACGCATCCTACCTGGGTTGATTTTTCCCCCCCCATTCTGAATTCACGTGTTTAATATCATGTCAAATAAGAACTGTGTAAACTGGGTTCGACTCTTATGAAGCATCAACTGACGGTGAGAACTCGCTAATGTTACTTACGCTGAATTAGTAAAATTTTCACCAGAAACAGACTGTATAAAAAATTCTTGACTGACTATCATAAAAGATACACAGCCACCTCCCTGACAATATCGGCGAGACAGTTTATTTATTTTTGGACCACAATTCTTATGTTCCATAGGCAAGGTCAACTGGGCTTATCTATATTCTCTCTCTCTCTCACGCACGCACGCACGCACGCACGCACGCACGCACGCACGCATGCACGCATGGCCTTGCTCATACATGTCATACATTGTGTACATACTAAGGAGCTTAATGTACATGTATCAAAAGTGCTTGAAAGTGGGTTCATGTGAATACATATCAGGATGCATTGGGTTTCAATTAGCAAAATGTATATGTAGGCAAAAAAAACGAATCATGTTAGCAAAGAAGGCACAAGAACAGAGGAGAGGAGAGGAGAGGAGAGGAGAGGAGAGGAGAGGAGATTCTGTGGCTGGTCTTGTCTTTGCATTTCTGAGTGTGATCGGCATGTATGCTTGTGCATTTGTGTCTACGTTACTGTGCGTGCATGCGTGCGTGCGTGCGTGCGTGCGTGCGTGCGTGCATGTGGGTTTCAATCCTTTGTTCCAGCCATCATGTCCTGATGCTGTTCTTTTCAAACGGACCCTTTACAACCTTCTGTCAGTGACAACTGACAACAAACTCTACATCAAATCACTAATTATCCATCTTTCAGTACACATACAAATGAAATCGATAAATAATACCTTTAAATCATTGATATTTAATCCAATTATTTAACATAATGATTATATGACGTGATCGTACCACAACTGTACATGAATGATTGCACTCAGTACAGTTCATACCATTTTCAATTGAGAGTTTGAGACATGTCATTTTGACCTTGACCTTGGTTGTTACCTTCAGCTTTATCCCTTTGACCCAAAGTTGAATCATCTCTTCAGGGCAGCCTTGTCATCATTACCACAATGTTTCATGAAAATCCACCAATCCATCTTTGACCTTGACCTGGGTTGTGACCTTGACCTTTAAACCCAAAACGTAATAAAAACAACAACAACAACTACTGTATGTGCTCACCTGCCTTAATGGCTTACTATGCCATGTATTAACCACTAGTCGTTCAAAGCAGAGGTCTACGTATGCTGGACTGGCCCACATATGTTGGCATGGCTTTCCCAAAGCCAAACATTTCAAGGCTGCCGGGTGGGTGTGGGCAGTATAACTGCATAATAATGGATAATGTCACTGTTCATGCCATAGCACGCAACATGTATGGTACCAAATTGCTACTTGGAAACAGTCAGGATAAAAGCTTAGCTTTTTTGGGTAAAGGCTGTTTGCACTCTTATGGCAAGAGACAGAAAGTTACTTTAAATTGAAAGTGTTGACGAGACTCAAATTAGCAGTATGAGTGGATGGTTATAGTCTTTAAAAAACAGGAGTTGCTCATATTCACATTTATTATATTCTTCCTATGGGAGAGCAATTATACAGCACAGATGTTTTGTCTGGGCCTTCCTCAGTGTACACAGAGCACCTGAGGAAGGCCCAGCCCAAACGTCTATGCTGTATAATTGCTCCCCTGTTGGAGGAACAGAATAAATGTGAATATGAACATCATGAGTGTCAGCCTGCTGACATTCCCAACAAGTTTCACGAAAATCGAAAACAATTATCAAATGACTAATAGTGTAATTACTAATTACACATAATTATGTGAACAGACAGACAAACAAACGGAATAACTCTACTAATAACGTCCAGTTCATTCAGAATAGAAGTAAAATGTACAATGTGACTGACTGGCCCAGTTTGCTTCAGCTACATTGCATCTGTTATAATATCACTATTGCATTGTCTATTGCATGGTCAATGCTGAAACAAAGTATTGTACAGCCCTACAGTAGCATGTACCTGTAATGGGAAATATGAAGTTGCTCATTTGTATATTTCATTTACAGTATAATTGCTTGTTAGGCTTCCATACTTTTCTGACTGGTCACATCCGACAACCTGACCCTCAGCACTGGAGCACCCCAAGGATGCGTACTCTTCTCTACTCCTTGTACACGCATGACTGTGCAGCCACACACAACTCCAACATCAACCTGAAGTATGCTGATGACACGACAGTGATAGGTCGGATTATCAACAACAATGAGTCTGCCTACTGAGATGAGATCAGTTTACTGGCACTCTGGTGCCAGGATAACAGCCTCACCTTCAACATTGACAAGACCAAGGAGATGATCGTGGACTTCAGGAGGTCGAGGAGAGAGCATGCGCCTGTCTTCATCGATGGAGCTGCAGTGGTCAGCGAGTTCAAGTTCCTTGGAGTACACATCGAGGAGAAGCTCAAGTGCGACACACACACCACATACGTGAGGAAAAAGGCCCAGCAGCTGGTTTCGCCACCTGAAGAAGTACGGAGTTAGACCCTGCATGCATCCTCAGATTGTACCACAACAGCTCCATTGAAAGCATCCTGTCAGGCTGTGTTACAGCCTGAAACTGCACTGCCTGAGAAAAGAAAAAACGTCAGCGGGTGGTGCGGTCAGCAGACCGCATAATGGGAGGCGAGCTCCCCTCGCTCCAGGAACTGTACAAGAAGAGGTGCATAGTCAAAGCTCAGCGCATCATCAAGGACAGGCAACACCCCAGACACAAACTGTTCAAAACCCTACAACGACCGCAGCCGGACAAGGTGATAGTATCAAGGGCCAGACCACCAGGTTTATGAACAGCTTCCACCCGGCTACTATCAGGCTGTTGAACAAGGCATGACCACCCACTGTCATCAGGCTGGCCTTGGACTTTTGCTTTCCTCATGGACCTACTGGATTATACCAGTAAAGCTACCTTTTGTGGACTGTGGTTGAACTTGACATGGTTGCTACATCAGTCTTTCTAATGTCTTAGATAAAACACTGGTTGTCCCAGCAAGCTAAATGTAAAAATGTTCTTCATTTCATTCTTGCCAAACACGTAAGTAAATAAATAAATAGGCTTTGCGTTCCTTTTTTTCTCTCCCCTCAGGTTAGGAGTGTCTGTTTCCATTTGTTGACTAATCTTCAGTCGTCAGGGTGAATTATTCCTCTGAGAGCTGAGAATAGAGAGATCAATGTGTCTGCTTGCGATTCTGCCAGGGAAAAAAAGTACTGCAACCATGGATTTGTAGCAGAATCCATATTGTTTGTTGATCATGACAGTTCATTAGATGTTTGTCAACAAGAGCAAGTCACCTTTCTCAGCTACAAACCACAGTTAATTTAACTCTGACTCTACAGCTTGATTCATACTTTGTCGCATGACAGCGTTGCGGCGTCAAAAATAGCTGACCTCATTCAACAATCTGATTGGCCACCGCCCACACAACTGCTTATTGTATCTGTGATTTCAAATGAAAAGCTATCCAGCGTTTCATACCAAACCCCACTGGCAGATATCCAGGTCCAGCTTAACTAGGCTTTCCCTCAGACATTTCTATCTGCAAATTAAAGATAAGATAACCTGTAAAATGTCATAGTCATCTATCTATTCATGCACAAAATCTGTCTGTCTGTTTGTGTGTGCCTGTCCCCCGCATATCGACTTTGAACTTGGCATGTGTATCGCTGTGGAACCCCAGGCGTGATGTGCCGAGTGGGAAGTCGATTGTACCGGCAATTGTCCAGAAGGAAAATCCACAAATCTCTGTATTTGTCTGTCTGTAATTATCTCTGTCTGTATCCCTTTTTATCCCTATATGGAGATCCATGATGTCAAGTATTGATTGGTTTCATTATTTCTCCAAGTAATGTGCTGCTGACAACTTCACGTAGTGTGATGTGTACCAATATCTACAAACTAGAGTGCAAAGCAAAATATGCAGCATAAAGATTGTTTACTGTAAATAACGCTATGTGATGCGTTATGAACTGCATGCTCTGAACTTTGCATTCATTTCTCACTATTCTCATTTCATCAACTAGAGTCTCGGGGGGCTAAGCCCCCCGAGACCCCAGCCGCGGCGCGGGGCTTTGCGTTTGTTGGTCCCTCCGTGTCCCTGTCTCTGTGTGGCTCTTTTAAGGGAGGCGGATCGTGGGGTTCCGTTCCTTTCAAAGAGGCATTGTGAATACTGGCTCATTTATGGCTCAGGTATTATAGATACGGAAAAATATATATAAATATGTATGTATTGATATGTCATAATAGTATGTATGTTTGTATTGTAGATTGTATAGACTGTAAGTATGTGTTATTGTGTACTATAATACAGCATATGACATGATATAATAATATATTATTATATGTAATAATATATAATAATATAATATATAACAGCATTAATACAATATTCATTATAGTATAACATATAATATACTTAATAATACATATTACTGTAATGTGTAATATTATGATATCTAACAGTTTATTGCAATAATAATTGTAATATGTAATTTATTTATATATAATAACATATATGGAATATATATAAATAGCCATATAATATCCATATTCATATGTATATTATTTATATAGATCCACCGTCTTTCTCCCTCTGTCTCTGTTGTTTTTGCATAAACATGGTGGCTTGTTTCTCGCGCACAATCTGGCAACACTGAATGTGGTCCAGGCTGTTGGTTGGCTAGTAGTAGTCACGTGACAACAACGCACACACACACACATGTCGCACAGACGCACACACATTAAAAGCCTCTACTTTTTCTTCAAGGCGCTCGTGACTCAAAATTAGGTGTTTTTGTTTGTGTGTTACGCACTGGATTGGAACTATTTTTGCAATGTTATTCTTCACAGTTTACCTCAAAGAAAGGTAGGCCATAATATTGTTTTGTTGTTGTTGCTGGCTGGGTGAGGATCATAGTGGAAGAATGTGTGTGTGGAGCGAGCGAAGGAGGGTGATTTCAATGGCCGCCGCTTCGTGTTGTTTCGGCTGTGGCCGTCGGCGTTCGGTTGTGCTGACGGTAAACGGTGCGAAAGTGTTTCCCCGTCCGGTGTGGTCGTAATGTGGTGAGTAGAAGTAATTATGTTGCGAGGTGGAAAATGTGTAGTGAGCAATGAGAAGTACCCTATGCCACCCGTAAATTCAGCGCGCACGTTGTGGCTGGTGTTGTGGTCATATTTAGTTGTTGTGTTTAGTCGAAATCAATGCTGTGGGTATGGCGTCAGCGGCGAGAGGTGCAAATCAATGGAGTGGGTGTGGCGTCAGCGGCGGAAGTCAATTCTCCCTTTATATAAGTAGATAGGTGAACATGACTTTCTGGAGCTTCTGAAGATTCTACTGGCTTTCTAAGATTTTTTATTTAAAAACATTAATGTGTTGCATAATTGGACAGCATGTATTTCTCTATTGTATAGAATTCATATAAATGTATTCCACTTCTATACCTCACTTATTTCCCCCCTCCCTATATGTACTACATTGTTCTATCCCTGTTCTTGTGTATCATGTATCATAATCACTTACTCTTTCTGCCAAAAAAGTATGATATATTGTTAACAAAAAGTTAATTATATACCCTATGCTACGATTTGAGATGCAGCAAGAAAAACTGAAAGGAAAAAACAAAACATGTCCTTTTCTGCTGGAATTGGGGGTAAAATGGTGTCAGCTCTTCTCTTTAAATCTGTCACTCCACATACCAATTGCAATTACTGCTGGAAATGCTTTACTATAACTTAAAATAGCTTAGTAGGTTCCCATCTCCTCTTTCTATTATATGAACACTCATGCACGCATGGGCACACACACACACGTGCGTGTGCACACAGGTACGCACACATGTACACACACACACACACACACACACACACACACACACACACACACACACACACACACACACACACACACACACACACACACACACACTACCATCTCATCACAGAGATGGAACTTAGAAAAGCCCCCCCCCCCCCCCCCCCCAGATTATGAGTTCCCACTTTCACTCTCTCCTTTGTGTCCCAAAAGAACACCTTCTCCACTTCTAGGTCCTCCACTGCAGGATTTAAAGAAGCACGGAGATGGAGAGCAGAATTTTTTTATTTCACTGTCAGTCCATGCTGTGGTGTGTGTGTGTGTGTGTGTGTGTGTGTGTGTGTGTGTGTGTGTGTGTGTGTGTGTGTGTGTGTGTGTGTGTGTGTGTGTGCGCGTGCGTGCATCCAAGTCAATCCAAACGAGATCCAAATGGAAAACGTATTAAAAACTCCTCAATAAGAATCCAAATAGCCTACAGCTGGTCTGGTCCAGTCAGTAATCAAACAGACAAATAGAATCTCCGGCCCCCAACCGAACAGAACATTAAAAAAAAAAGCCTCACCGGAATGAATTGATGAACCCTGACCCTGTGCATTATAACTCAAGGTGCGTGCATTTTGGCATTCAGCTGTATTCCATACAGTATCCATATCAAAAGAGATTAAAGTTACCCGACCACGGACCACAAATATAAAAGAAATAACATCTAGGGCTTTACACATAAAGGATAAATTAATTACTTTAAACCATAATGCTTTGGTAGGTTAAAGTTAATAATATGAATGCCATGTTCCTTTTGCATGGGCAGCACGCACTGGCAAGCGCAGCAGCACACTGGACTGGAGATTCTATGGTATAATTGATCAAGGGTCGTAGTCATGTATACTTTACAATGTAAAGTAATACATGACTACAACATTCTTTGATTAAGGTGTAATATTTCTACAATTGCCACAAAATGCTCCATAACCTCTATATCCAATCATTTTGGTCATAAACAATACGTTGAGGGATAAATGTAGGTCTGGTAATGATGTACCATGTATGTCCAAATCATGTATATGCCTACTTTACATTACTTTCACGAGTACAGACCACACCTTCAAACCAAACATTGTTTAGCATTCTTTATTTAGAAAAGAAGGAGATGGACCTGTCAGGAAAGGAATTGGTTATGCATGGCTTAGGAGATGGAGGGAAGGAAGGGAAGGGAAGGAGGGTGGGAAGGAAGGGAGGCTTTAGGGGTGGGGATGTAGGAGTGGAGATGGAGGAGGAGATGATGTGTAGACAGGGAGGTGATGAGGAAGGGGGTGAGGATGAGGGAGTGAAGACAAGGGGTACGATTTATCTAGTGAGGAGGGTAAGTGAAGGATGTAAGGTGTGAGGATGGTGAGAGGATGGCTAGGGTGAGGTGAGCTGGAGGGAGTGAGAACAGAGGAAGGGGAGGTGGGGATGAAGGGGCATGTGAAGCCTGGATAAGGGGCGCAAATGGGAGTGTGGGACGGAGGGCGTCGTAGCCCTGGGGAGGGATGAAGGACGGGGCCCAGTGGGGGCGCGGCCCTGGGGGAGGGAAGGGCGAAGCCCTGGTGGGGGAGGAAGGGCGTAGCCCTGGTGGGGGAGGAAGGGCGTAGCCCTGATGAGGGGTGTAAGGGCGCGCGAAGCCCTGAGGGGGGAGGCATAACCATGTGGCTCCAGGGGGGGTGGAGACCTGAGTATTTGGCTTAGGGTCTGAGGAGATAGGCGTCCGTCTTGGCAGTAATCTGTGGACGCACCATCACTCGAGACCCCAAAAGAGAAAGCATAATTAGTCATTAATTAGAACATTTACTGGACCATGGATATGTGGGCGTTCCTAAGGTTTTGGACATTGGTTCTAAAATACGCGTGTATGCTTGAGAAGTCCAACGGGCCTCTTCTGGATGCTGTAGAAGCAGCACCGATTCGGAATGAATGGCCGGAGAAGTTACCTACGGGGTATCCGGCTTTGGTAGGAGTGAGAGGGACGAAGGGCGTAGCCCTGGGGAGGGAGGAAGGGCGAAGCCCTGATGAGGTTGAGGAACCGGTGACAGGTAGCGATGGAACGGGTGTCTGTGTTGAACGGTTCAGTAGGAAGGGCGTGGAGGAGCGCCTGGTATGGAAGTGATGGACCAAAGGTTCGTAAGGGCTGAGATAGGAGTTGTTTAAACAGATAGATGGGAGTCGTTTGATGTTTTGTTGTATGCTACGTTTTAGCACTAGACATGGGGTGAGGTGCTCCAGTCAGAAGTTAGGTTATTGCTTGGTTGCTTGGTTGGAAGACTTGCGAAGTATGTTGATCCATCCAGCGAGGATATCGGGAATGTATTGCTGGATGGTAGGGTGAGGAGCACCGATGGAGAGTTTGTTATGGGGTTGATAGGTAGGTGTGTTTTATGGTCATGGCGTTGACCAGGGATAAGTGACGTAGGGGAAGAGCGTGATGAGGTATGGGGACAGAACGGTAGGTTGAAGGTGGAATTGTTGTTGACGATCCGGGCAATCCTTCTGCTGGATACTGTGGTAGGACTGAGAAGGGTGATCTTTGTTGGAGATTAGGTTGGCTGTCTGAGTGTATAGAACAGAGCGGCTGGTCAATATAGGAGCCCAAAAGAAGCCGCGACAATGGTCTGGTGGATTCGAACGGTACGTGTAATCGAATGGCTTTAACTGGGTAGTCGATTCTTGTAATCGAATGGCATCTTCGGCTACTTTTTTAGCAATCAATGATCTTTGCATCCTCTTCAGCTGACTCCTCTGTGGATGGATGAATGAACAGAGGGTGAAGGGATGGAGGGAGGCGCTCTGTGCCGAGGGAAGGGGAGGCACGCAGTGCCGAGGGAGGGAGGGAGGAACGAGCGGAGGAAGGGAGGGAGGCACGCTGTGCAGATCCGAGGGAGGGAGGCACGCAGTGCCGATCCAAGGGAGGGAGGCATGCAGTGCCGAGGGGCGGGAAGGCAGGCACGCAATGCCGATTCAATGGAGGGAGGCACGCAGTGCCGATCCGGGGGAGGAAGGAACGGGAGGAGGAAGGGATGGAGGGAGGGAGGAACGCTGTGCCGATCCGAGGGAGGGAGGAAGGGAGGGATGGAGGGAGGCACGCTGTGCCGATCCGAGGGAGGAGGAGGCGCAAGGAGCCGGTGGAGGGAGGAGGAGGCGCACAGCGCCGATCCGAGGGAGGAGGTGAAGGGAGACGCATGGCGTCAGGAGGAGGGCGTGCTTTGCCAGTCCGAGGGAGACGCAGGCGGCGGGAGGAGGCGTGCTGAGCTGGTCTGGGGGAGGAGGCGGCGCGCAACGCCAATCCGAGGGAGGAGGCATATGGCGCCGATCCGAGGGAAGAGGCGCTGGTCCGAGGGAGGGCGGGAGGGATGAATTGGTGGGAGGAGGGGTGAATGATGGATGGAGGGGAGGGATGGATGGATGAAGGCTGCATGGGACCAGCTGGATGTTAACTTGATGTAGGCCAACGTGTGCTCTGAAGTTGAACTGCGGTTGCAGGGACAGACATCTGATGGGGATTTGGTGCAGGCGGTCTCTGGCAGCCGTAGTGGTGTTAATGCTGTGGCAGTGCCGAGTTGTGCTGGATTGGCGCAGATGCTCTTGGGGCAGCCATGATGGACGTCGCTACTGCGTGACGATCCTGGGGCTGTGGAAGGTCCCGTCGTTGCCGGGTAGGGGTGGAAGCCATGTGATGATGACTGCTGTGGCTGCTGTGCTGGGTAGAAGGGCAGCTAGAGCTCGAGGCCAAGAGCGTACGGTGGCATCTGTACAGCGGCTGCAGAGAGAAAAGGGGGGGGGGTGACACACAAGGGTGGGGTGGGAGGGAAGAAAAGAGGAGGTTGCTCCGAATGCCCATGACCGTTTGGGGGGCATCTGAGTGGGGGGTGAAGGTGCTAGCCGGCCCGGTGCAAAACACCGGCTGACTAGCGGCCTCGGGGACGGAAGCAGGGGAGAGACAGGGTTAGAGGGAGGTTGGATGATTGTGCAAGGGGTGGGATGACAGTGAAGCCTGCGACAACGGGGATGAAAACCTTTGCCAGGAGGTTTGGTAAGACGGGGGGAGGGATGGGGTAAAGGGGGATAAAAGGAGGGAAGGGAGGGGGGGAGGGAGCAGGCACGGGGGGTGAGGGGGAATGCATGGTGTAGTGAAAAACGGCCTGGTCTGCTGGACCGAGGCGGTTAATAGGTATAGCGGATTAGCAATGGCTAAATGTGAGTAGCAATGGTGACTGACTACAAGCCGAGTGGTAGAGTAGTATAGCATTAAATGCTAGCATGAGAATGGATGGGAGAGAGGATGGGAGGGCTGCACGATTATGGCCAGAATGATGATCAACAGTTGTCGAGGACAATATTGAGATCCTGATTATTCATTCATTTTAGTGACAATAGTTTTATTGGTCACGAAACATAACACAACTTTCACGTAAATTCCTCGTACATTCCTGCTCATGTACACATTTTTAAGCTCAGTGTGTCATACATTTAAATGTCAATAATCAGAAATGTTTTTAATTGTGGGAGTTAATCGTGATTACGATTCAAATTCGATTAATTGTGCAGCCCTAGGGGAAAGTAGGATTAAATGTAGGGATGAATGAGGGGCTGAATGAATGGAGGATAGAAGGATGGGTGAAAGGATGAGTTAATGATGGGGAGACAAGATGGAGAGGGATGTATGATGGGAGGATAGATAGAAGGATTGGTGGAAGGAATGAATGAATGAATGTATAGCAGATTGCTTCATATCATAGCCACAATAAATCAGCTTGTTATTGTATTCAATCCTTCCAACATCGTACGAATAAATGGTTGTGTATGAATGTTTGTCGATAGAAAACAAATTCTTCATTCAAGCTGAATAGGTTTTTAAATGAGGGTGGACCTACCTGAGGTACTACAAGAGTAGTGCTATAAGTGTAAACATGTTTTACTGTTATGATTAATAGTAACATGTCGTGATTATCTTTGTATGAACTTGATTAGCCCAAATTATTGAAGAAATGCTTGTTGCCGTTATGCTGTTTATGGTAACATCAAACTGACTTTTGATGCAAGTATTTCGTATAGCAAATCTATTGCATGTAGTAGGAGATGTCAGGCTAAATAGAATGATGTTTAAGTGATGGGAAAAAGAGGGGCTGGAAGGGTAGATGGAAGTGGGGTGGGGAGGAATGGAAGAGGAATGGGTAGATGAATAAAGTGGGGGGGTGAAACAATGGAATAGATTAGAAGGGGTGATCAGGCATGATCAGACAGCATAGTGAAAACAAAGCAACACGCAGGGCAGTATGAAGTGTTAAATATGAATTGCATGGGTAGGCTACTAAGCCTGCAGGAGGGGAAACGTTTGGTATTGTCAGGATGTTGGAGTAGACTTAACTTTTGTGTGTTGTTGCGTTGGTGGAGCGGGAAAATCATTTGGCGCGGGCTCGGCGCAGGGCAGCTCTGGACCTGAGTGTGACGTCGCCGAAGCGCAGCGAGGGTCCTGTGGAGTGAGCCGGTTTTGAAGAGGTGAAGCGGCAGGGAGAGAAAATGAATTCTCCGGTCGCGGTGGTGTCTGTATCCCGCAACGTTGGTGGGTGGCGTTGTGAAGTACAACCGGGAAGTGCCGTGACTCGCGGCCCGCGAGACGGCATGGACCGGGTCGCTGACAAATCGTGGAAACGGGTGATAGTGGGGATTGGGTGGGAATGTGGACGGTTGAAACGATATTAAAAGGCCATGTGAGCCGATCAGAATTTGTTCCATAGCCTCGTTTTCAAAGTTGTATTAAGGAAGCAGTTTGGATATTTGGATCCGCTGAAGTTGATCAGAATTCGTTCTCATTTCCAAATGCAACGTTGGTGGGTGGCGCAATGCACACGGATAGCATCGCTGGAGTACGGGAACGCCGTGGGTGGCGTCTTTCTGATGTTGCACCGAAGGAGGAAGAATGCTGATGTGGTCCACGGTACGTGATGAATAATTACTTTATGATCGATCGGCGATTTGGCGGAGAAACACGTTAGGAAGCGGCTTGTGTGCGACTGAAGTCGCAGATTGCTTGAGGGAGTTGTTCTTCTACGTGCGAAGAACAATGCACGAATGGCAGGCGGACCTGGCAGGTTTAAATACCCTCACTTATTGGTAGAAGGGGTGGAGTTCAGGGTGGAGAGCGATTAGTTACCATGGCATCGGTGCCACTGTGAGTGGCAAGGGTGGAGCTATGATCGGTTACCGTGGCGGATAAGTCGAGGGAGGAGTTGGCTCGGTTACCATGGTGATCGATCAAGCTTGTAACCTAGAGAGTGAGCTAGGAATGGAAATAGATCATGGGAGTAGAGTGAGGGGCAAGGTTAGTACTGTAACAATCTCATTGTTTGAAGGCGTAGTCTTCCTCCTGAACATACATTGTACCAACTCCATTAAGATCATTTTCCTAATTTTAATTTTTTTTTGGACAAAATAGCCTATTTAACATCGAGTTGCCCACTCTTCCTTAGTGCCCACTCTTCTTGTATCCCTGTCAATACAGAGCACTTTGACTATACACTGCTTGGAATCAACAAACAGTAAGCTATACTTGACTTAATCATGTCAAAATATGAGGCGGAGATGCTTGTTGCAGGGATCAGGCATCACACAATGGCGTCAACCCAGGGCTCTGCAATGTATTGCCTTAGTTGGCCAACAAACAATTTGAATAGGACAGAATACAAACCATTACACAGTGCAAAGGTGCCCTCAAGGACACTTTTGTGAGGGAACGAAAACAAAATGTTATATAAAAATACAGCAATTCATATTTTGAACCTTTCTCTTTTTTCTTTTTGTAATTCACATTTTTATTTGAGAATTGGCAAAACAGATAAATGCGTTTCACATTACAGTGCTTTGCTTTTCTGTTCAGTCCACATTTCTATATGCTTGCATCGTTATGCAGTCTCTGTGTGGAAGTCCTTCTTGATCCCTCTGGTCCATTATTTTCCTTGCACATACAATAATATCTGCATGTTTTTTTGTCTGTGTGCAAAAGCAACATGCACACCAATTACACTGCAAACAAATAAAGAAAAAACACATTCTACACAGACATTCACCATGTGGGTGTGATTTTGACAGCCTCCTGGACACTTCAAGTTCTTCTCAGTAAAACTGTTTTCAGAAACATATACTCTAACTAAAGGTGTGCTCACTGCTCAATAAAGAGCCCAAATCTGTGGCATGTGATGACAATCATTTGGAGTTGTGCATGTGTATGACCGTGATCGATCAATCAGTCTGGAGGTAGAGGTTTGATCCACGTCTCCTCCTGGCTGGCAAAGTGTTCTTGAGCAAGGCACTGAACCCCTACATGTAACTGCTCCCAAAGAGCAGGTTGGTGCCTTGTGTGGTTGCCTCGCTGTGATTGTGTGAGTGTCTACCACATTATATTATCCTATATTAAAATTGGCAATAACAAGACTATAAGCATATTGTGAGATGCATTATCAGAGAATAGCACACACTGTACACATGCTGACACACACATTATCCAGTTTAAATCAAGTTGCACACACAAACAAACAACAATGCACACGCAAACAAACACGCATGAGAGAGAGATCACAGCAAGCAATTTTGCTTTGTAATTTGTACCTTCTGTCATACATAAACATACATTCATTTTCACAGCTGACAGAATATGTCTGCCTTTCATACATCACACACAGAGCACAGGGCACATTCACATGCAAGCACTCCAGCTGCCTGTCCTCGCTGTCTTTGACACACACGCACGCACGCACACACACGTACACACACACACACACACACACACACACACACACACACACACACACACACACACACACACACACACACACACACACACACACACACACACACAAACAGCTACAAGAGCCCATACAGACACAGGCCACACAGATCAAGAACCATAACAAGCCGTTAAACATTTTCCCTTCCATCAGCCACACATTACACACACACACACACACACACACACACACACACACACACACACACACACACACACACACACAAATTCACAGTAGCAAGGGGGAGCGAAGCATATTTGATCATATCTCCCGTTCTCTGTCCCTAGACCCCTCCCCCCACCACCACCACTACGCACAAGCACTCTCTCGCATGCCCATTTAACACACACAAGCACACATGCACACACATCCAGTACACATGCAAGGTGAGCACGCATCTGCTTTTGACAGCTAGTATGTGCTCTGGTAGCTTAGAGGCTAGTCCCAACAGATTAACACTGTTATTAGCATTAGCCGTGACGCTGCACACGGCCACAATGTATCAACACATGACAGCAGACAGTTGATACCAGAGGGAACAACATGTCTCTCTGTTTATCCCTCCCATTTACATTCATCTGCCTTACGTACTGATTCAGACAGATGTGTCTGCGCGCGCGCGTGTGTGTGCGTGCATGCGTGAGTGAGTGAGTGAGTGTGTGTGTGTGTGTGTGTGTGTGTGTGTGTGTGTGTGTGTGTGTATATGTTTTGATTGATTGATTGATTGAAATTTTTATTAGGCAAAAGAATGTAAAACAACACAGTTACATTTATAATGCTTTTGTCTAAAAGGTCCGGCCAAAAAAGTCCTTGCGGACTTGTTTCCGTTGGGGTCCTTGAATTAATTTCATAGACATATAGTAGCAACCAAACAGTTCAAAAATCAACATGAAAATACAGATAATACAGAAAAAATCACACCCTGTGTGAAGTGGGCGGTGTCTTGCTAGCTAATCACAATACTGAATGGAGTCAACCAATCATGTACAAAAAATAAATACATTTATTGAAACACTCTTTATGATGGAAGAAACCATAACTTGAAAAAAACAAATTTATGGGTTTTTTCAAGTTATGGTTTCTTATATAGGGCTATGCACATGTGTCATGTGACACTGGCCAATCACAGTCCTGAATAGACTGTGATTGGCCAATCACGGTGCAGGGTTAGACGGGGTACATTTTTGTACATTTTTGTACATTTTTGTACATTTTTGTACATTTTTGGCCAATGCACATTCCTGCATATTGTACAAATATCCAAACCTCACTTATAGGGGCGGTTTCACCGCCCAAAAATACCACTATGTACAAAAAAAAGCATGAAAAAATAAGAAAATATGTACAAAAAGGGGGGGGGGGAGCAGGGTCAATCAGGGCCAATCACGGTGCAGGGTTTTTGTACATTTTTGTACATTTTTGGCCAATGCACATTCCTGCATATTGTACAAATATCCAAACCTCACTTATAGGGGCGGTTTCACAGCCCAAAAATACCACTACAAAAAAAAGCATGAAAAAATAAGAAAATATGTACAAAAAGGGGGGGGGGGGAAGCAGGGTCAATCAGGGCCAATCACGGTGCAGGGTTAGGCGGGGTAAATTTTTGTAAATTTTTGGCCAATGCACATTCCTGCATATTGTACAAATATCCAAACCTCACTTATAGGGGCGGTTTCACCGCCACGATGTACAAAAAAAAGCATGAAAAAATAAGAAAATATGTACAAAAAGGGGGGGGGGGGAGCATGGAAAAATAAAAATTATATACAAAAAAAGCATGAGGAAATAAAAAATATGTACAAAAAAAGGGGAGGGGGGGGGTCGTCTGTCTACAGGGAAACTGGTACTAGCTCCTCTAGCTCCTCTAGTAATACGTATACATATACACACACACACACACACACACACACACACACACACACACACACACACACACACACACACATGCACACGTATATTACGTATGTATATGTATGAATATGTTTGTATGTATGTATGAATGTATGTACTACATGTATGTATGTACGCACGTACAGACGTACGGACATTGTATAGATAGATAGATAGATAGATAGATAGATAGATAGATAGATAGATAGATAGATACATAGATAGATAGATAGATACATAGATACATAGATACATAGATATATAGATAGATAGATAGATAGATAGATAGATAGATAGATAGATAGATAGATAGATATGATATTTTGTTTCACCCATATTCTCATTTATTCACAAAGACAATAAGTAAATTGCGTTTGATCACCACCTTAAGTGAACTGATTAACATTACTGCTATTGAGATACTGCCCCCGTGAATGAAAGGATAGCCCATGCTGGGATTCCCTGACAGTGTGGGGAGAGAGTTGGCTCAGAATACGGAGGTGTGTTGCTGGCATGCATGCCTCAGCTGTGTTGGTACGCAGCCATTCTTTGAACAGTCAAAGGTCACTGTTTTCCACTCAGTGTGTTGGTTTCTTTACGCCCGGATAAACTCCAGCGTCTCCTCCAGCCATGAATCCTTCCAAACCATCCACAGCAACCGTCTTTGGTGGCCAGGTTTTGTGCATGTTTGACATTGCAAGTTGGCAAGCGAGGTATGTTGCTGTGCCAGTTCAGTACATGGTGGAACTTTAACTGCACTGATTGGCCAGCTGCCCTATAACCCCTACAGTGTTTGATATAAGCTGCACCATTGTGCCACTGTCCCTCTAAAATCATCACTGTAAATGCACCCTTTGAATTTGCTGCAGGGGCCTGAATGACTCCCCCAATTTCCCGGAAATTACAACGTCCTGTTTGACTGCATTTGTAAATTCACTCAGAGGGCATCGGAGCATACTCTGAGCACTTTTTCATTCCTTTTTGGAAAATCAGAGTACTGCACAGTACTACTGTGCAGAGCGCACACTACAACACATGTACTACATTTTGTTAATTAAGGTTTCGAGGCCTATCAGGCTCGAAGCCTTATTGAGATTGTAGGCGTTCTTCCGCCGTTTTTTCAGTTCTGGCCCAACCGTGTGGTCGCTTTTTACCAAACTTGGCAATATGGTAGAGGGCTATGCCAAACGGCTAAGAAACGAAACTCACAACTATCGGCCAAAGGGTGGCGCTATTTCACTCAATTGACTTTGAACAGGTACAACTCATGCCCTGTTTGACCTACAGCCATGAAACTTCGATACACACATGCGTCTCCTCATGCCTAACAACTTTCATACTCTGACTTTTGACCTCTGACCTTTAGATCTCCCACCATTTTGAATTATATGAAAAGCAGTTAAAATCAAACTCCTCCTGGGATTTTTGAGCAATCTGCACGAAACTGTCTATACATGTACTTTGGACCTATGCCGACAAAAACATGGTTTGGGTTTTTTTCTAAGTGAAAACATTAAGCTTTTATGAGCCAATTAATATTGCAGTTTTATGACAATTATTCGTCTGCCCCTGACACGTTCATGCAGACTCACATTTGTTTGAAACTTTGCAATAATGTAGAGGGTCATTCCAAGTATCACTGAAACCAATATTACTCCAATTAGTCAAAGGGGGGCGCTATAGCAATTTTTTGAAAATGCAAACTTTAAACAGGCAAAAGTCATGCCTCGTTTGGCCGACAGCCGTGAAACTTGCTTACACATGTGCCTTGACTCATGAGGAACACATCTATCACTTTAACCAGTAAGCTCCGCCCTTAGATTTTACGCCATATTGAGCAGTTTGAAAAACATTTAAACCCAGGATTTCTGAGCAATTTGCGTGAAACTGTGTCAAATGTGTGAGCTCCTTTTTGTGCATTTTTTTTAAATAACATGAAATGCTTTTTTGAGAGTAGTTGTTTTTTATGTATATGACATACTTTCTTGTGAAAATAGCCGATCTACAATCTCACAACTTTTCAGATAGCAACTCGTTGTGAGCTTGTAGATCGACTATTTTCACTAGTTTCCATTCCGAGGAGACAAAAAAAAACTTTATTGGTAAATGTTTTGTGAACCAGTGATCTAGAGTAGTTAGCGAAACAGAGGCTTGGTTCATAACGGACGGAAAAACCTATAGATATCAACAGACACCATCAGGGAGGCCATATCCCTAGCTCAATGAGAAGAGAGGCAGCCTGAGAGTCCATGGGTCGCTGGTTCGATCCCTGTCCCCAACAATGTGTTGAGGTGATCATCATTTGGAATTCTTAGTTTTACAAATAGTGTTTCTTGAGGTTAGGTCGTTGTTTTACTGAGGTTAAGGTGCGTGAGGGTGGGAGGGTGGGAAAAGAGTCATCTAGTCAGCAACCTTCCCATGGATTGGATCCACTGCTCTCAGTCATCACCAATTACACCTGTCACAACTCATTAGTGGCCTGGTGGCTTTTTCTTTGAAATAATGTTTAGTTTTTCAAATATTTAACTTTAAGCGCCCAATGCCACGCTATTGGCCATGGCCATTTAAAGGGTAGCAACATTAAGAAACAAATGAGTCTATACCTGTAACAATGCTCTATACACCAGGGAACCAGATTACTCATATACAGTGTTGCGTTTGCAATATTATACCGTTAATTCATCTCTTTAAGTGTTTGATGTATTAAATCTAAGGACTGAAGTACTACTCTAAAAATGCTGCCCTTGAGAATTAAATTTGTGAATAAAGAGAATCGGTCATTTGAAAAAAGGAAAGTAACACTTAAAGGTAGGGTAAGTGATATTTTTGGGTTAAAACAAAAAGTATTTTTTTTAAAGGTTAAAGCACTATATTCTGATAGTAATCATTGCTATAGAGTGTTTGTTCAGTAACAGGAGTCTCCCCGTCTCTCCAGCTCTTTAATAAACAGAAAATACATTTTCTGGTAGGTGTCATTATCTCAGCCAATCAGGAGAAAGTACCACTTTTTAAGCTTCATTTTTATAGTGTTCCAGTTCTAATTTTGCCTGCTCATTTCTTAGTGTCATCACTTCCAATTTCACTTGTTTAATCTATATCCTGATTGAGTTCTCTATCCTGATTGGATAAAATAGGAAATGAAACTGAAACTGAAACGAAAATGCATTTTCTATTTTATAAAGAGCTGGAGAGACATAGAGACTCCTTATATGGACAGGACACTCTATAGTAACGAGCACTATCAGAACATAGACCCATTTTGCAATTATTTGAATAATTGCAAATCCCTTACCCTACCTTTAACATTATTAGCCTTCAATATTTTGGTAACCCTTTATTTTTCAGTCCCCTAATTACTAGTTAGGTTTACCAAAGTGCACATAATTATGTACAATATGTACTTTCATAACTACACTGTATATCAGATTACCATCTACTTTCCTGTTAAATTAGTGGACTGCAATATAGGGTTAACTGCAAATACCATCGCCTGCCAAATATTGATATTGTTGTTGAACTCTGATGCATTTCAAATAACAATTTATAAAAAAATTAAAATAAAAAAATAAACCATTTTACAGGAAAGTAATTTTCATCTAATGGGTCAAGATCCAAAAGTGGTGATACAGAAACAAGGAAACAACAGTCCCACATCAGGGTCAGTGTGAAATTCACACTATTGCGTTAAACCAGTTTGGTTCACTGTAGTTTTAGAATACTCATGCACTACTGCAGTTATCTATTATATAACATTTGTATCCAATGCACAGCACATCAGTGCATCCATTTTTAGATGCAAGACAGACCTGAGTCCCGGGGCTCATTTAACACCAGTAACATAAGACAGCCTAAGGTCAATATCACAGTTAGCCCAGTTTAGTAAGTGCCCTGGTAAAATGCTACTGTAGCAAGCCCGAGGCCAGGAACAAAGTTAATTAGCTAACACAGTTAGACTTGTGCAAAAAAATATAAAGCATAAAACCTTAATTGATTTCATAGGAAGGGACAACACAGTCCTTTGTAAGAAGAAATTACACAATGGACCGACCTTACTTCAATGCTCTATGGCTTTATTGCACAACACATTTGGCTATTGCGCTTCATCAGGCACCTGATGAAGCGGGATGGCGAGTGTGCGCACGTGCG
>NC_137619.1:20043542-20076042 GCF_963280865.1 Gymnoscopelus braueri
TTCATCTCTAGCTCTAGTCACATTCTGTGTATGAAACAAGCTTAAAATGTGTAGTAAGCAGGTGGGATTTCTGCAACATGGGGCTCTCAACCAGCTCAAAAGTTAACATCACTGATTATGGAATTGATGTATTGATTAATGATGGCAAACATTTGGACACAATGTAACTGGTTAAATTATTAGGAGGTCTCTGATTGCATCAGTGAGGGGGATGAG
Organism: Gymnoscopelus braueri; assembly: GCF_963280865.1. Taxonomy (NCBI): domain Eukaryota; kingdom Metazoa; phylum Chordata; class Actinopteri; order Myctophiformes; family Myctophidae; genus Gymnoscopelus; species Gymnoscopelus braueri. Next base: position 20,043,759 of record NC_137619.1, read on the forward strand.
AAATTATGCCAGAAGCCTACAGCTAATAGCTAAACAACTGGTGGGGGTAGTGACAGGGTTGCCTCAAAACCTTAGTGTCAATCCATCTCCGGAAGTCCTTCCCAGACCTGATCAACCACAAACTTCAACTGAGGGAAACTTTGAGGAAGCTCAAAATAATGCCACTCGGCCAAAATAATATTAACTTGATTGTTTCAAATCAATCAACAGACAGTGGCATGTTCCTTTAAATACTCCGGTTTTATCACATTAGCCTATTCTCACTCACTCCACACTCGGTATTCCAGCTTAACCCGGAAATAGTTTTGTCCCAAATGGTAATTTGCTTTTGGAGGAGCCTAGACCGGAGAGTGGGTGACAACTCCAAGCCGCTTGGAGCGCCAAACAGCGAATGTACGTCGAGTGTAGGCTTCAGCCTGTTCTAGTCCTCTCACCGGAAGTGTAGACTGCCTATCTGTTCTGTTATTGGATGGACCGTCTCCTCGGGCTATGGGAGGGAAACCATGACTACTCTGTCTGGGAGATGGGGACTAAAAAACTGCACTGCCGTGTCGTAGGGCTTTCACCAACTAGTCAACTAGTCGACTAGTCGACTAGTATAACCACTAGTCGAACTTGTTCGTACTAGTCGAATAGTTGTTCATTTGTTTTAATACCATAGTAATGGCCCATTACTATTATTATTGTCCTCCTACCTTTATTTTTATTAAAAGGGGGTCAAAAGTATGCCCAATAATAGCCTATTATTGGGCAATAACCCCCTTTTGAGGATCCTTGGAGCTGCTGTGGTGCTGTGCCAGAAGCGCTTCCCTTAAAACGGCATAAAAATAAAGGCAGGAGGATAATAATAATAGTAATGTTAGTAGGATGGCATTCAAACAATGGCAAAAAAAATTGTATTTTTTTTAGGTAAATTTCGACTATAGTCGACTACCACTGGGTCAAATTAGTCGACCAGTAAAAATCTGTAGTCGTGAAAGCCCTACCGTGTTGCGGGCTTCAAAGGGTTGTTTTAGAGCCAACGAAACTTTGTTCTGCATATACTAAATGTAAACATAACATGCCTGCGTGTGTTGAACGGTTTGAGGGTGAAAGTGTCCCACTTGATTAAACTCCATATACTGAAGTGCATTTATATATATCATTCTGAATAACAGTGATCAAAGCTACTGAAGCAACTAATTAAATAATGGGTTGATTTTTATTTATGCAGTCATACTGTTTGTTGTGCGAGAATGCATGTCAAACAGCTTATATATGAGAAATACAGCATCTAATATACAACATGAAATGCAGGAGTACTGAGTGAGCAGGCAGGAGCGAGAAATTGGAATGTGGCTGTCAGTCCAGCCGGCTTGATTCTTCCGTACTCCCATATAATCCTCTCCTCACATTGTTCTCTCTCTCGTGCGTGCATCCCTCCCTCCCTTGCTCCTCTCATTATCCTACTCGACCTTTCTCCTCAACCATTTCTCTCTCTATCCCTCTCACCACCCTCCTTTCCTCACATCATCTCTGTTTTTTCTACCCCTCCTACCTCCTTCATTAATACACACACACACACACACACACACACACACACGCACGCACGCACGCACGCACGCACGCACGCACACGCACACGCACACACACACACAGGCAAATCTGCTTGATGACAAAAAAAGATACACAGCCAGGAAGGAAGGGCTTAGACACACAGCATGTGCGGTGCAGTATGTGTTGGATTAGTAATAACAGTGACAGTATGTAGCAGCTGACAATGAAGGAGTCATCAGGGAACTTGGGAACTTAGGTGCCATGTACCCAAGTTGAAGTGGAAGTGGGAGGTGTAGAGGTTGAACAGGAAGGGTGACAGTGTGGTTCCTTGGGGTGTGCCGGTGTTGCTGACCAGCACATCTGACAGGCTGCAGTCTGCAGCCTGACATACAGTGCTGTGACCTGCTGGTGAGGTGAGAGAATCGGCCACTAGCTATGTTCAGTGTTATCTTGATACGAGACTAGATATTGTCTGGAATGTTCTATTTGATATGTGTTTTCTTGGATTTAAAGACAGCATCACAGTAAACTAAAGTGATGTACTTTTCTGAGTTTGCCTAACTGTTTTAGCTATTATTATTATTATTATGTACTAGTATCTCTTTCCTGACAGTGGTTTGAAGCTACATTTTGAATGTCAACAGCCTCTTCTTCAATTGTGAACTTTTTGAAGACCAGTGAGCCACAACAGATTTGTGTCAGTGAGGAGTGTCACACTGAAGAGCAGACATGATACTGTAATAAGAGGACAATGAAAAATATGTATGATAGACAGGGAGCACAAAACCTTTTTATTTCACACAAGTCTTGCATCACAGTGACCACAGCAGGAAATTATTTCTTCTGCACAGATAAGTGTGTGTGTGTGTGTGTGTGTGTGTGTGTGTGTGTGTGTGTGTGTGTGTGTGTGTGTGTGTGTGTGTGTGCGCGCGCGCAAGCACGCGTTCATTTGTGCATGCCTGCGTATTACGTATGTACGTACTGCTTGCCTGCCTGCCTGTGTGTTTCTGTGTGTGCTAACCCTAACCTTTATAGCATATAGTAGAACTTTATCTTTCTGTGTCATACATTAAAGTACAGTTTAAAAAAGAGCAGGTTTAAACATCTTCTCTTGCAGGTAGAGTTTAGCCTTTTAGGCATGTTTTTAAATCTTTTATGAAATGATTCTACTGATCCCATAACATCTGTGCTTGCTGCTGTTCTACCACTTTGATGTCAAATACTGGGTTCAGTGGCTGGTGTGGTTTCCACAGCACATTTCTCTGTAGATAGACTGTGTGTACTCTGGCTGTGAAGATTCCTCTGGTCATTTTTGTTTTTCTTGTCTATGCTCTGATGTCTATCCAGTGGTACTTCTACCAGCTTTTCCCACAGGCTGCCCCAGGCACAGGCACACACTGACTGGACTGATCTGCCAGCCAGCAACCACCCTGCACCTGGAGATACACACCAACCATGTGAGGGAAGAAGGACAGGAAGACACACACACACACACACACACACACACACACACACACACACACACACACACACACACACACACGCACGCACGCACGCACACACACACACACACACACACACACACACACACACACACACACACACACACACACACACACACACACACACACACGCACACACACACACACACACACACACACACACACACACACACACACACACACACACACACACACTCCATGCACATACAGTACACACTATGGTGTGCACAAAACGATGTGTCATTATATGACCCACAGTGCACATATTTTTGCAAAACATTTTTGGGTGCAATGAGCATGTCAAAGGACCATTATAGAGCATCAATAGATCATAATACTGTATGTACATGGAATATGACTGAACATTGCAAGGAACAAAAAAGAACAATAAAAAGGCTCAGTGGGAATTCTGCACATTATGGCTGGCCAAAACTGACACAAAATTGTCAGCTAGGCCAATTTCATACAGTATGTCTCGCTGCTTGGCCTTTGTGTTGGTAAAATGCGGTCTTTGTGTTGGTAAAGACAAACACAATGCATGCATTGGCACACAGACAGACACACAACACACACATTTAATGTGGCCATTGTCCCTCCAGCAGTGTGACATGTCAAACTGCTTTTCTGCTCTGAGCCACAGCTTTCTTAATATGAAATTACACTGTTTCACTGGTGAACGGAATTATAGACATTACAGAGACTGAGAGAAAGAGAGATTGTCAGTGTATGAGAGAACGAAAGCGAGAGAGAAGGAAAAGTCAATGAGGGAAAACAGACAGAATAGTGATGAGAGAGATAGAAAAAAGAGGGGAATGAAGGAGAGAAAGAAAGAGGAAAAAGACAAGAGAAAGAGAGACAATGTGTACAGTAGCAATCAAACAAAAGTCAAACAGATGGCATGACAGGGGGAGAGACAAACACGCATACAGATACTGTACGGTCGCACCCTTACGGTCACTGTGTGACAGACAGGGTGTCCATTGACACGATAAACACCCTACTACAGAAAATAACCAGTAAGGACCTGGCAGGTTGGTTTATGTGTTTTACGTTGAGAGCTACATGCTCCCTTTTAGTCAGTCTAAGAGATAATTGGGCCAAACCAGAAGACTCATATATTATAAGTTTACTTATATGCTGAGTTTGCACCGCCAACTCAGCTTATAGCATGGCTTACCCCGATTGCCCCGCCCCCCGGCTATTCATTTCAATGAAATTGCTCAGTGGTGTTTTGAAGCACCCGGAAGTAAGAAATATTGGTTCCATATTGGTTCAATGAGTCCATTCCATTGGTTCCATGGGTCGTGACGCGTCGTGAGCAGGCGCACAAATGGCAGATGCACGCGCAAAATGCGGAAGTGTTGCAATATCAGATTTGACCACCAGGCTTGGCCGCTTCACTGTTCTACCGTGGTTCTGGGGGCTTGTGTTGCGCTCCACCTCAGCAATCCATCCCCCAGGGATCTAGTGCATTGAAAGGAGATACACACACTCCTTCTCCGACCTACTTAGGCTACTTGATAATTGATAATTGCATTCATTCAATTCAATGTCCTTCTGTCGGACATTGGCATTGATGTGATATACTGTACACATGATGGTAGCATATTTCGGCAGGTCACCAATTTTACTGTAACTCCGCCATATTGGAGGACGGAGGAGAAAAGGAGGTAGATATTTGAGTACTGGAATTTGGCTAATGCCTCTGCTTGGCACTCAGCCTCAAATGTATTTGACTGTATAATTGGGACTTGGAAGAAATCTTCAAATTAGTGTATGTACCAAATACAGTTCTCACAATGCTCTATGGAAAGGAAATTACAAGTGCTCTGCCCATCACAGCAAGCAATGCTGTAGACACAGAGGATGTGTCAGAGTTGACTGAAGATGGTACCATTGCTGATGACAGTGAGGACACACATGGAGACAGACACATGAACCCATTTCTGATCGGTCAGATGGAGAATCCACAGACCAAGCCAGACTTACCAGAGGAACTAGCAGAAGCCTCCGATCTGTATGACAGTGATAAAGCTGCCATGCACCATAACATTGAGTTACAGGAAATGCATGTGAAATACTCCAGGTCATAGCCTAGCGTTTGGATGCAGAAAAGACAGCCATGATAGATGACTGAACAGCTGAATTGTGGCTACTACATGGAAATGATTAATCTAGTCTGCATTCATCAGATCAGAGTGAACTGGAAATTGGGATCTGCACCTTGACACCATGACAGACATGATGCCATTCATGGCCTCCTCAGGACGTAATAAATATGTCAAATCATTGAGCATACCTCCAGAAAATGCTGAAGAGTCAAGGACTTCTAAAGTCCTGGCCTGTTCACAGTGCAGAGGTGTGAACCTGCCCGACCGCTTCGGTCTGCCGCCTCGGGGCGACTGGTTTCCCCGTCGCTCAGAGGTTCTTCTGGCCAATCTACACGGTCACGGCTTTTTTCTGTTCTGTGTATGCATGTACACAGTGCATAACCCAAACACTGCACATACTTTGACTGCTCATACCCCCGGGTATGGACTAGTTATACTAATTAGTAATAGCACCCTGCAGGCTCTGTTTTGACATGAATGGAACGCATATCATTAACACACCTGTGTAGCCTGTGTTTACACTAGCTCAGCAGGTTTCAAACATGACCGTGTACAAATGGAACAAAGGGTCCCTTTTAGTTTCATTTGTAGACCTAAGGGTCCCTTTAGAAAGCCCATGGAACACTGTTTTAGGCTACTTGTTAAAACTGCTCCCATGAGGGTTTATTAGTTATTTACCTGACAGTTTGACAGTTTGAGTGCAGTTTAAGTGCATTATTAGTATGCTGTGGTCTGACACAGTGCTTGAATGGATTGTGCATTTGTTTTGGCACAGGCTGGCTGTACCTTTTGGTTGGCATATTGGCAGATGTACTCCCAATCCTCCGCCATAGTCTGAAGACTCCACCTTAGCCCGTAGAACGTGCCGTAGCACTTACCCTTGAGTTGGCAGTATTTTTAGCAAACATCTGTACAGAAAATCCACACAGAAATTCTGTCTTATGAGGAGACTCTTACCACTTGATTCCACTGAAGAAAGCCTATCAATCAGTCACTAATTGAATAAGAAGAATATGTAGTAAAGACACAGGCTGTCAAGCACAATCTGTAGATTGTGACAAAGAGGATAACCAGAGGAGTGCATAAATCCAGATAAAGAATGTTTCTTCAATGCAACCTGGAAGAATGCCTACAAAAAGAGAAGAGCAGGTCTGCAGATAACAATGCTGCACACAGTCTGCCCCATATAGAGAAGAATTCCCTGCCCCTGCCCCCACCCCTCCTTTCTCTGTAAATATACCTTTTGATGATACTGAGTTGCACTGTACTGTATTGTATGTATCATATCACTGATGAAATGAGTGCAATGGACATAAATGACACTTTGGGGGGGGAAAAATCAGTTTGGGGGGGGGGGGGGTCATTTCTCCTAGAGTGTTTTCCAATGAAAAATCTCAAGTATAGGTAAGGGGAAACATTGCATGAAAAAAATATAAATGTCTCTACATGCTGCCACCAGCAAACACGTTTGCTTTATTTGTACTTGTGAGAAGATTTTAAAGGGGGTGTAAGTGATTTTTGTTGTTGTTGTTGTTGTTGAAATAAGTGTTAAATATCTCTATATTCTGATAGTAATCATTGCTACATTATTTCTTCAGTAACAGGGGTTTCCCCATCTTTCCCGCTCACTCTTTAGTGAACAAAAAATAAATGGTCGGAATACCAATTTCATCCAATCAAGAGAGAAATAACTCATACAGGATATAGGATAAACAATTAAAATTGGAAGTGCGCAGACAAAATTGGAACACAACCTAATATAATCTGATAAATTAATCTTTCTCCTGATTGGATGAATGTGTTTTCTGTTTATTAAAGTGCTGGAGAGATGGATTTACTGAACAAACACTGTAACAAACACTCTTATAGTGGAGGAATCATTCCTATCAGAATATAGAACTGTAATGTTTTAACAAAAAAACGATGGGTCCAGTCCTCATCTGCTGGCAGTTCTGGATATTTAGATTTCTCTGCAGTTAAAAAGCTTTGTAATTCCTCCCTTAGTTCATACACGTGACAAAATTCTGCCACAGGCGTGCCACTGGGGGCCACCAGACAGTATTGGAGCAGTAGAGTCTGAGTATTTGCCCCCACTAACTTGCATAAGATGGCTAACAGGTGGATTTTCAAAGGTCTTGCTTTTATAAAGTCAGCGGCAACGCTGCATCATTCAATACTGACAGCTTTTTTGGTAAAGTCTTAGCATCCAGCGCCTCACAATGTAAAAAGTAACTAGGACATCAGGGTATTTTCTCTCTGACTCTGCTGACAAATCCCTTTGTCCACCTAGTCATAGATGCTGCTCCATCAGTACAAACACTGATGCGATTTTCCACCTTAATCCTCATCGCTTCAAATACTCTCTGATGTCACCTGAAAAACGTCCTCTCTAGTCATGATGAATCATTGAATCTTTTGAATCTGTTCCACAATGCGGCTGCTGTCTGCAGTCCATATCTCCCTCTGACAATTTGCTCTCTAACATAAACCTAGCCAAGTCAAATAGGGTTTACCAATTTCACTCGGCAGTACCGTTCTGGTGTGGCGAGGATGGTGCCGAGGTCTCATGTCTAATTCCATTTTTGCAGAGTAGTGCCTGGTAATTCTTTCCCATGCATTCTGTACCACTGTCAGACCTGATATGTTTAATCTGCATACTGTATGTAGGGTGGACGGAGATACAGTATAGCACTGGTTACATGAATCAGTCTCTTTGGGAAGAGGTCTTTCTGTCCATGTGTCATAAAGTAAAGTAGAGCTCTGCGTAGGTGAGTGAATGTCGCCAATTTCCCATGTACTATTATAATATTCTGAGCATTTAGTTGAACTTCTCATCCAGATAGATTTACAACGTATGATCTGGTGGCAGTTCAGAGCTTTGCTCAAGGGAACTTTGCCAGGATGCAGTCCTGTTTATGGACACACACGCTGACTTCTTTACGAGCATTGATCTTGTGACTGTCCCTGAGAACAGGACAGTCTCAAATAATTGCCTTTCTGCTGTTATATTATACTGTAGATCAAGCGAAACAGATTGGAAAGCTTTTCTTCAAACTTGTCCACAGATCAGGTCAGGTGAAAAGTATCATATGACCTTGTGAGGGGAAATGCCACATTCATAATACAATGTAATTGTATGCTCTACATTACTGTACACACACACACACACACACACACACACACACACACACACACACACACACACACACACACACACACACACACACACACACACACACACACACACACACACACACACGATCAAGTGAGATCAGTCAACAGTTTTAAGAAGCTCTCTCTCTCTCTGCTTAAACCTTCAAATGAAACCACATATTGACACACAGCACTCGTACACTTAACCTTTATCGATAACAGGACACGAAATGAGCAAAGGAGAGATAACATACTGTAAGAATAGTGTGTGTGTGTGTGTGTGTGTGTGTGTGTGGGGGGGGTAGCAGATTTAAAGGGCAACTTTGCCGATTTTGCACCCAAACCCTATTTTAATGAAATTGAGGACATAATAAACATGATGCTTGAATGTTTTGTGTTTTTTACTGTGTTTATTTTTAACACAGAATTGTTTGGGTGACTGTGACATCATCGTACATGTCAGTTCTTCCTTAGCCTCGATCTCCAGGCTTTTATTGTTTAGTTTTGCTAAAAAATAAAAGCCTGGCCCAGCCCGTTGGTGTACTCGGTATGAGGAAGTGTTTCACTTCCCAACCAACCAGAGTGCAGTGGGCGTCGCTCGTAATGTTGTGTTAACGGGGCGGGGGTTGACGGACAGATCGGTGAACCAATGGGATCAGACGCAGTCTCTCGCCGGCTCTATACACCCGCCCCTCTATACACGAAATCAGGAGCGTTGGGGCCATAGATATATATAAAGGCTAGATGGCTCAAGGGGGCGTTGCAAGCGTAGCTCAACCGCGGCCATCTTGCGACGGTCATTCATAACATTATGTCTATGGGGCATATACTTTGAAATAACCATAGCGTGCTCAATTTTCATCCGATTTTCAAACGGTTTGGTGTTTTGTAAACACCAAAGATGTAGTTTTGATACTGCATACTTAATTTTATAAAAATAAAAAAAAACATGATTATAATTATAAGTATGCAGTGTCATAACTACATCTTTGGTGTTTACAAAACACCAAACCGTTTGAAAATTGGATGAAAATTGAGCACGCTATGGTTATTTCAAAGTATATGCCCCATAGACATAATGTTATGAATGACCGTCCCAAGATGGCCGCCATGTGGCAACGTTGTACTCCATTGGCCAGCAGCGCGGGTGAGTCATCTAGCCTTTATATATATCTATGGTTGGGGCAGTCTAGTTCTTCCTGGACTACAATGGACTACAGCTGTAGTTTCCTGTAGGCATGTTTCCTGTAGTTTCAGTCAGACCTTCCCCAGCTGATGTCAATCTCCTTGTCAAATACCTAGTCAGACTGCATCAAGTGGTGATCGAGAGGGGTGTGACTGGACTCTGGAGGTAGATTTTTTTGGTTAGTTTTGCTTTTGTTTTGGATTTATTTAGTTATTTATGCATTTGTTTTAACCTGTATTAGGTAAATAGTCATTTGTATTGTGTCTGCCAATATTAGTGTTGTTTACATATCTTCTAGTTATTGTAGGAGTGTCATGGTGCCCTTCACTGTGGAGGTGCTGCTAGACAAGGTAACTGACACCTTAGAGCAGTCTTAACAAGGTGGATTATGCTTGCTTTCAGGCCTTGATGATTAACAAGACTAAAGAAGCCTTTGCAGCCCCTAGAGGCTATGCGGCTCCTTAAACTTAAACTGGCAATTTTGGCCAAAGGGTGGCGGTAGAGGAAAGGCCATGATGTCAACTAAATCAGTAGGGTTTATCTTGCAATCTGACAATTAGATTACAAGATATCTTCACATTTTGGGGTGGCACTAGAAAAGGGGTCATGGGGTCACTCAAATGGTTAGGGCTCAGCCAGTTTCATGGCAATCCACACATTAGGTTTAGAGATGTGGGGCAAAATCTGACCTTTCTCCAAACCATTCAGATCTGTAATAATGAATGTCTAATACAATATTGCCTCACATGACTGCTGGATTAGCAGAAAACAGTCATTTTCCCACAACCAATTATGTCTGTAATAGTGATAGTTTCCAAAAGTCCTTGTCTGATGCCCTACTGTCTCTCACTCTCTCTCTCTCTCTCTCTCTCTCTCTCTCTCTCTCTCTCTCGCACGCGACACACACACACACACACACACACACACACACACACACACACACACACACACACACACACACACACACACACACACACACACACACACACACACACACACACACACACACACACACACACACACACACACACACACACACACACCCATTTCCCCAACTGACACTTCTGCGTCTAATTGGTCCAGAGCTGACAATTACTAACAATCTAGAACTGTGCAAAGCAGGGCTGACATGACACTTTGGCTAATGACTCAGTCTGTTCTACGGGGTATGGACCTACTCAAAAAGTTCTTTATTGGCAGGGGTGAAGAAATAAATTATATTCTCTCCACCCCCACCCCCCTGCGCGCTCTCTCTCTCTCTCTCTCTCTCTCTCTCTCTCTCTCTCTCTCTCTCTCTCTCTCTCTCTCTCTCTCTAATGAGAAACATGGGTCCAGTGTGAACCCAGCTAGGGGATTTGTGGACTTTGAAGTGGCCCTTTGTACCAACACAACTGAGAGCATGTCTTTGTACTGCCATGGCTCATAAAGGTCCAATAATTCCCTCTGACTCTGGCTCCAAGTTACCATCTAATCTCTTATTTTTAGGTCAAATTATATTAAAGGCGTCATATGAAATGTTGGACAGACTCACAAAAACTATAAATCACATATGTCAAAATGCAAACCTGTATCTTGACAGCCTTTTTTTATTATTAAATCCTCCCCCTGTCCACTCCACTTCTGTTCTGAGATGTTTCTGTCCCAAGAGAGCTCCGGAGTCCCCCAGGGCTCTATAATAAGTCTAAGCCTTTTTCCCCCTCTACACCAGAATCTCGAAGCTGAAAATAGCCTATCTACAAGCTTGTAGATCAGCTGTTTTCGACGAATTTTCGTCCCAGAAATAGGGACTCTAGGGTTTATGTGGTTCACCCTGCCCTGAAAACTTGATTAATCTTAGAGTTCAATAAAGGTGTTCAAGCCAATCATTCAGTTCACTTGTGTTAAACAAAAAACAAAAAAAGATGATGTCAACTTCAGAGCCAACCTTTTAAAATTCTAGCAAATTCATGATTTTTTATTAACCAAAGCGCATGCATCACCAAGAGCGCCGATACTGTGGGTGCCTCGGGGCTAAAGCACCCATGGTGAAATGAGGAGCACCCACTGGGTGCTGGTAAAAACAATATATATATATATATGTATATATATATTTTATTCTTTTTCAAAATCAGATCGCCTGGTTCAGATCGCCACTGAATAAACCGAATTAACCGAAATAAAGTTACAAAACCCCCCCAAAAAAGTAAATTATCCGGCCAAAGCGCTGTGCGCGAACGGGGCACACATGCGCGCCAGGTTGCGCACGCACTAGAGCTTATAAATATCGGCGCCCCTGTGCATCACCCCCTCCTCACATGCCTAGAATAACTGCCTGATACTTTGAACTCCCACGAGAAGAGAGACCCTGTGGTGTCCAGGTGCCTGCACACCACCGTGCAGTGTGTGCGTCTAGACCGGACGCTCCAACAAACTATTGGCCGTGCTTTCAGGTGGGAAGCAGGCAGGGAAGGGCGTTCTTTGTCACAGCATTAGTAGGCTAACCTAGCGCGTCTGATATCTGGTCTAGAGGGGCGGGTTCAAAATCTCCGGAGAAAAATTCTGCGGGATCCCATTGGTTCACCGATCTGTCCGTCAGCCCCCGCCCCGCGCCCCTCCTCCTCCCCCAATGTGCAGCATTGAGAGCCCTGACGTCACAACATTTGGAGCGACGCCCACTGCACTCTGGTTGGTTGGGGAAATGAAACACTTCCTATGCCAGGAATGTCAACAGGCTGGTCCAGGCTCTTATTTTTGAGAAAAACGCGAAGGAAAATAAAAGCCTGGAGATCGAGGCTACTGCATTAGTGACTCCTACAGGTTGTTTGGGGCACCTATTCGCCAGGAAGTGCAACTGGGAAGGATAACATGTTCCTCCACATGTGTTACACCCTTATGGTGAAACTCCTCACTGTCAGGTGAACAGTAGCAGACATGTGGATGTCTACACTCTCCCCAAGACCAACAGCAGGTGTCAGCAGTGACAGGAACTATAAACATGGGGGAAATTAACATAAGAATTACAGCGTATTGAGTTGAAGAATGAAAAAAATTAAAGAAAAAAAGACCAATGTCTTTTTGCAGCTGCGGTCCATCTCTCTCTGCTAAGATGTAATTAGTACAAATCATAGACCTTAACATGCAAATCAGCTTCCATCATATTTGAACTGCTCATTTATTTATTTTAGTTATCTTAATTATATTAGCATTCCTCCCTCCTGGTCTCTCCATCTCTGTCTAGAGTTTCCACCTCATTGGTGCGCAATTGAGGATGGACACATATAATAATAATAATAATAAAACTTTATTTATATAGCACCTCTCAAAACTGGGTTACAAAGTGCTTTACAAAGAAAACAGCAAAAGCAAAAGTACACAAAACAAAAACAATGTAAAGATTAAAAACAATGCAGAAAACAAAGCAGAGATGCACATGAACTTGACTAGGGCTGGGCATTAAAAGCTAATCTATAGAAGTGGGTTTTAAGGAGGGATTTAAACCGGGGGACAGACTCTGTGAGCCTGATCTCTAGGGGCAGGGCATTCCAGAGGGTAGGGGCTCTGAAAGCGAAGGCCATGCGACCTTTTGCATTTAACAGACCCTTTGGAATGGCCAGGAGTGCTTGGTAAGAAGATCTTAGACTACGTGTAGGCACATATGGGGTGAGTAGGTCCAAGATATAGACTGGGGCTAGACCTAGCCTGGCTTTATGAGTAGTGAGTAAAATTTTGTAATTAATTCTAAATTCAACTGGGAGCCAATGGAGGGATGCTAGAATGGGTGTGATATGATCAAATTTTTTTGTACCAGTTAAGAGACGGGCCGCAGCATTTTGAACCAGCTGAAGGCTGTGGATCGATTTTTTGGAGAGGCAGGTGTAGAGAGAATTACAGTAGTCTAACCGCGAGAAGATGAAGGCATGAACAACTTTTTCTAAGTCGGCAATGGACAGGAATGATTTAATTTTTGCTATATTTCTAAGGTGATAGAATGACGATTGAACGACCTTTTTAACGTGCTGTTGGAAGTTGAGGTCTGGGTCAAAGGTGACACCCAGGTTTCTAACTGAGGCTTTGAGGTTTGGAACTAATGGGCCGAGGTTGTTTTCAATCTGGGCTCTGGCGAGGGGGGAGCCGAACACCAGAACCTCTGATTTGTTCTCGTTCAGCTGAAGGAAGTTGTTAGACATCCATTTTCTTATGTCGGTAATGCAGTTATGTAGGGTGGGAAGACTGTCTTTGTTGTCCGGGGTTATTGGTAGATAAAGCTGTGTATCGTCAGCATAGCAATGAAATTGAATATTGTAGGAACGGATTATGTCGCCTAAAGGGAGCATATAGAGGGAAAACAGGATAGGGCCGAGAATTGAGCCCTGGGGGACCCCACAGTGTAAGGGGGCTAGGGATGATGACACTTCCCCAATGGCGACTGAGAAGTGTCTGCCACTTAAATAGGACTTGAACCATCGGAGGGCCACACCAGAGATGCCCACAACAGTCTCCAGGCGGCTAATGAGGACTGCATGGTCGATGGTGTCGAAAGCAGCCGTTAAATCTAGTAGGACGAGGATGGAACAGCTACCCGAGCCGGCAGACAACAGAAGGTCGTTGGATACTTTCAGGAGTGCTGTTTCTGTGCTATGCATGGGGCGAAAACCTGACTGAAATTTCTCGAAAGTGTTATTGCTACTGAGGTGTGTTAGTAATTGGTTAAAAACTATTTTTTCCAGAACCTTAGATAAAAAAGGGAGTTTGGAAATGGGCCTATAGCTGCTCATGGAAGAGGGATCTAAATTTGGTTTCTTTAGGAGAGGAGTGACTATAGCAGTTTTAAAAAAGGCAGGAACAGAGCCGGAGGCTAGGGAGGTGTTAACTAGCGATAAAATGTGGGGACCAACAGAAGGAAGAATCTCCTTCAAAAGTCGGGTAGGAACGATGTCTAGGTTACAGGATGAAGACTTCATGTGGGAGATGGTTGAGAGGAGGGTTTCTATGGATATTAATTCAAAAGAGGGGAAGAGGCCGTTTGTGGGACCATGAGAGTTGGAGATAAGCGCCGGGGGTTGCATGTTGGTCATCTGTGATCTGATTAAATGAATCTTTTCGGTGAAAAAGGTCAAAAATTGCTCACAATGGTCAGAAGAGGATGGGATGTCAAGGTTTTGGGGAGCACCAACAACGCGTTCAATGGTTTTGAACAGGGTCCTGGCATTGAGGTGATTGTTAGAGATGAGGGTGGAGAAATATTTGGCTCTTGCATCCCTAACGGCAATATTATAGTTTCTCATGAGATCTTTGAGTAGCTCGTAAAATACATGTAGTTTGGAGGTTTTCCATTTCCGTTCAATTTTGCGTACCTCTCTTTTAAGGGCTCTTGTTTGTTCGGTTAACCAGGGTGAGATTCTGTTGGGCAATATGGTCCTGGTTTTGAAGGGGGCCACAAGGTCTAAGGTTGCCTGGCAGGTTTTATTGAAATGGGTGAGTTGATCATCGATGGAATGGTAAGGAGCTGGGGCAATTGCAGTGGTATTGAAAACAGTGATAAATTTACTGGCAGTTAAGGGGTTAAGGATGCGAGAGCAGATGGGGATGGGAATTTTCCTGGGAGGAGGAGCAGACACCAAACTAAAAAGAACACTTTTGTGATCGGACAGGCAGAATTCAATAGTTTCTAAATTACATATATTCACGCCAAAGGATAAGACTAAGTCAAGAATGTGACCTTTGTCGTGGGTTGGCCCTGAGGGATGGAGCACAAAGTCAAACGATTCAGTGATATTTAGAAACTCCTTGGCTAGCGGATTATTGGGACAACATACATGGACATTAAAGTCACCAAGAAGTGTTATCCTGCTATGTTTTGTCATGACTATAGATAATAATTCAGAGAATTCTGCGATAAAAGAAACATTAGGTTTTGGAGGACGATATACTGAAATAAACAAAATGGGCTGTTGTTTGTTAATGGAGAATGCTAGGTACTCAAAAGATGAAAATTCACCAAATAGGACGGGGGAACAAATGTAATCGGTATTAAAAATTGCGGCTAAACCACCACCAGCACGGCCCGAGAGCCTGGGTTTGTGCAGATAAGAAAAGGCGGGGGGGGAAGCTGCATTGAGAAGACTAAAATCATCACTTTTCAGCCACGTTTCAGTGAGGATGAGAATATCAATATCATTAGAAATAATAAAATCATTGCAGGTACCTGATTTTAGGTTAAGTGATCTAATGTTTAACAAGGCAATTTTTATTTGACCAAGAGATGAGGTAGGAACAGGGTCAGTCCTGGTAGGTTGGATTGGAATGAAGATTAAATTAGAGGCTATGGTAGTGCGATTTGAGTGTTGAGAATAATATCTAAAGGAGATTCTAGTGGGAATATGAAAAGTGGTAGGATTCGGGAGTCCACCTGGCCACAAGGGGGCGCTGGCGTGATTATGGGCGAGACAGGTCACTTGCTGGGACCCGGAAGTATTTTGAGTGTTACCGGAAGTAGTCGTAACGGGAGTGTAAACAACAGAAGCGTGGTCAGATGGAGTAAACAGTCAGTGGGGTGGGCGGGGCTGATCATGTGTTTTGAGTAGTGGTTGATTAGTATAGGAGCGGCGTAGGTTGTTAATTTTGGGCAGTGTTTGCTCGGCGGTGGAGCGACGTAGATTATTACGCAGCATCTCACAGCCACGATGGCTCGGATGGAGACCATCGATAGCATAGAAGGAGGGGTGGTCCCAGAACAGAAAAAAGTTATGGATATACCTAACGTTGTAGGTGCAGCAGGCGGACTGTAGCCAATAATGAAGGGCCATCAGTCTGCTGAGAGAAACATCTCCGCGGTTCAGCGTGGGGAGTGGACCGGATATAAACACGGATTTTCCACAACTAATGAGGAGATTAAGGAGGTGAATGAACTGGATCCTACTTTCTTCGGAATAGTGATCGTTTGCTCCAGAATGGACAATAATTTTCTTTACCGTGGACGGGAGAGACGCCAGGATACTGGGGAGTTTATCAACAATGTGTGCAGTGGTTGCGCCTGGGAAGCAGTGTGTTATTGCATTTGCAAATCGAATGTGCCTCACTATGGAGTCACCAATGATCGCTACGGAGGGTGGAAAGAGAGGAGATGGAATGGGGTCACAAGAATGCGACGGGGGGGTGCGTGGTGGGCTACTGGTGACTACCAGTGTGGGGAGAGTAGCCCTCTGCGGTGGCTGGTGGGCGATGGGAACCACCGATCGACGAGTAACAGCTCCTTTGAGTAAGTTATGACGGTCCTTTTTTTGGCTGTTGGTGGAGAACTTGGACCTGGACGAGGACAGCGGAATTTCTGAGGGGGTACCGTCCGCAGGGGGGGGGGGCAGAGCTGACGACGAGCCAGGCGATGGGGCCAGGTACACTGGGGGGGGGTTGTGGACAGTGAGTGGGGGGAAGTCATCCACAGCCAGTGTGGAGAACTTGTTGCTGGTGGGGAGTGGGGGCTGTTTTAGTGACGGTGGGGGGGGTCTTCGAGGTTTGCACCGAGGGACCGTTGTCCAGGGGCCCGGTGTGGAGCTGGCCGAGGGTGTGATCCTGGGCTTGACACCCTCCTGCGTCCGGCGTTCCGTGGCGGCAGCGTCTGGAGCCGTCGAGGACCTCTCGGCGGGGACGGTTGCGTCCAGCTCACCCGTCCTTGCAGAGCGGAAAGCTGGCCACATTTTGTCCACAGCGGCGGCGACAGTCGCGTCCAGCTCGGCCACTTTGGGAACGGGATCATGACAGAAGGAATAAAGGGAGTCGAGAAGCAGTTCATCATCCTTTATGTCACGCAGCAAGGAGATTCTTCCCTCCAACTGGGATACTCTCTCCTTCAGGTGAAGACAGCTGTCACAGGTGAGTGTCGGCATGTTGGCGGTTGCTGGGGAGGGAAACAGACTGTGGCCAGTAAAGGTGTATTGTAATAGGGAGAGATGAAGGCTAGGTGCAGCAGTGTTTGTAGCAGGCCTAGACAGGTCGCGTCTTGAGACAGTACTTACACGCGAGGGCACCAACGGGTGCCCACAGCGGAAAGTAGACCTTAGCAATAGGACCGGAACACAGGGGAGATACGGCTGGGAACGAGACTTACCAACGAGGCCCAGAGACTGGGCCTGTGAGTTGGATCGGCGATGTTATTATACAGCCAGGTTCGGAGGTGTAGAGGGTCGTCCTGGAGTTGAAGTTGTGGCCCTACGGGCTAGTTCTGTCGTAGCCCTAGGGCTAGTTGTAGCCCTACGGGCTAGTTCTGTGTTCTATTGTGGTCCTATGGGCTAGTTATATTGAGTCGCGTCCAAACGGTACTCAAACGTTGGAACTACATGGTTCTCAACCAACCGAGGTATACTGTTGTCACTTAACATGGTATACAATTATAAAATATTAAAAGCCTGAGTGATCAAATAGACATGTATATGTATAAAAACGCGTTTGTCTGGTGGTTTTGAGGAGGCACACATACAGTATGTGTGCCCGAGTACCACGTACTCGCACGGGCGCATACACACACACACACACACACACACACACACACACACACACACACACACACACACACACACACACACACACACACACACACACACACACACACACACACACACGCACGCACAGTGTCTTTTCCAATACCGTACAGGAGGGATAGGTGGAAATGGATAGAAATACTGTAATCAATCATATAATACTCTCTCTCTCTCTCTCTCTCTCTGTCTCTCTCACACACACACACACACACACACACACACACACACACACACACACACACACACTCTCTCTCTCACTCTTGCTTTTCTGTCCTACATTCGTTGTCTTTTCCCTGACTGATTTTCTACGCTTCATTGCTTTTCCCCATCTTTCCTCCTTATGTTTCTCTCTGGTTTACTATTGCTCACACGCGTTCCCATTTAGTTTTCCACTCTCTGTCACTCTCTTACATTCATTATACAGACATTTGATTTCTTTCACTCACTCTCTGTTTTGTTTGTTTGATGATGCTTTCACTGTCTCTCTCTGATTAATTCCCTTTTTCTACACCACCATCTTTTTCACCTGCTCATCACCCACTTTTACCATCTCCCTCTCTTTCCATCCTCGTACTTGTCCATCTCAATACATGCATTTCTTTCTCCTCCTATTAGTGCTCTCTCTCTCTCCCCGACTGTTTTTTCTCCCCACCTCACTTTGTTCTAATCCCTTCTATTCCCTCAACGCTCCTTCAATTTGCTTTCACATTGCCTCATGCTGTGGTGCTCTACACTGTGTGTGTGTGTGTGTGTGTGTGTGTGTGTGTGTGTGTGTGTGTGTGTGTGTGTGTGTGTGTGTGTGTGTGTGTGTGTGTGTGTGTGTGTGTATGTGTTCATCAACAGGTCCCACCATTCTCCAGCACATGCTTTCAATACTAATGCCTTGACCATGCTTATATCGGTCTGTCTGTCTGTCTGTCTGTCTGTCTGTCTGTCTGTCTGTCTGTCTGTCTGTCTGTCTGTCTGTCTGTCTGTCTGTCTGTCTGTCTGTCTGTCTATCTATCTATCTAAATCTTTCTATTGTGAGAGACCAAGCCCTGTGCCCCTCTGTGGGAGAGGAATGGCGAGAGACTAAACCAAAATGAAAATAGCTCTTTATCGGCCAAAATAATCTTTTGTAACATAAGAGTCAATCAGAGTCCATGATGATGCTGGCTGGGTGCAGGCCCAGTCCGCGGGGCTTCACTCTCCTTTGCTGATGTCTGCGGAGAGAGGACAACATGATATTCCTTCCTCCAGTTCTCCCTCTCTCTATGACTCACCCTCTGCCTGCTTTCATGCCCAGCCAGAGACAGCCAGTCCAAGCAGCTTAAGCTGCTCTGTTCTCCTGTTGGCTGTGTGTGGTGATTGCTGTCAGTTGGGCAGCCTGCTCTGCACACTATTTTGCTACAAAGTAATATGCCTATATTCATGTTTTTCTTATTTATTATTATGTTTAACTACATACCTTCAACTAAATGCCTAGTATGTACATATTGATCCATATTTACTGTTACTCGGTACCCTACATATTACCAATATATGCAAGCAAATGACAATGATCATCCCTTACATCGTTACCTCGAACTCATGCCATCTGGACGAAGATACAGAACTTTGAAATGGGAAAAAAGTTTGTTTTAGTAGAAGTTTTGTCCCTTCAGCTATTGCAGCATAAAACAAACTGCCTCGCTGATGGGAAAGCTGTTTTGGGTCGGTGTTATGTTGTTCTGTGCTATGTTGTTCTGTGCTATATGGTTATGTGTTTTTTTCTGTTGAACAGACTGTGAAGATGAATATCCCTGAAGGGACAATAAAGACAATTATCATTATCTACTATATGGTCGTTTTACTGGTGATGGATTGCACATGATATTTATGCCTATATTTATATTTGCAAATGGTTCATACCCTATCTATCTATCTATCTATCTATCTATCTATCTATCTATCTATCTACAGTATCTATCTATCTATCTATCTATCTATCTATCTATCTATCTATCTATCTATCTATCTATCTATCTATCTATCTATCTATCTTTCTATCTTTCTATCTATCCTCAGTGAGTGTGTACTGTTACATTTGTATACTCTCAGTAAATACTGAAGATTTTACTGTGTATTTTTCATCAATCTCTCTGTGCATGTTGATATACTGTATCTCAATGAATTGTTTTTTTTAAGATCTTTCACTCCCCACCTTGGCACCTCTCTCATTGTTTAAGTTCTGCTCTGCCTCTCTCTCTCTCTCTCTCTCTCTCTCTCTCTCTCTCTCTCTCTCTCTCTCTTTGCTGTCATACACGGTGTGTTCGAAAATATGCACTGAGACCGCTGGTGTGCTGTCTGGTCATTGGTAAATTCAGTGCAGTCGATGCATTGTCTTTGAAAATTCTTCGCTCTGCCCCTTAGGTGCACACTGACCGACCCTAATCAGAAGCCGGGTTGTCCAGTGCGTTGACTCTGAGTGCTGAAGAAAACAACAATGGTGGAAGAAGTATCGTTGTAAGTACCATTCTCATTAAAACACCTGAGGTTTGGACTAATGTCTGGAAAGTACTGTCATTCTATGATAAACATTGCATTCCAATGTAATGGAAACATTTATTCACGATTACAGTAGGCTAAGTGAGTAGCCAAAAGCATAGCTATGACCTAGTATCAAAGGAATCATTCAAGAGCCTTTTACAACTGGTTGATGAAGAAACATATCTTGAGAAATGGTATTGCTACCATCGCTGTCATTCATGTTACAATGTATTCCAGTTTGAGTTATTTTTTGTTTATGTTTTATGTTCTATAATATTCTCACAACAATTTCAGTGGACAAATGTCATGTATTTTAAAATGTACAGTGACAAATACCCCCCAAAAACAACTAAAAGGGACAAAATATTATTATTATTATTAAAATGACATTGTCAGTGTATTAGCTCCTGAAAGAGGAGAGAGAATGCTATACAATAGACACAACCTATTTGACAGACAATATTTTCTCCTTTTTCTCATTGCTGAGGAAAAGAACAAACCATCGAAATGGTGTGTGTGTGTGTGTGTGTGTGTGTGTGTGTGTGTGTGTGTGTGTGTGTGTGTGTGTGTGTGTGTGCGTGTGCGTGTGTTTCCCTTGCTTTTGTAGGGGTAGGTGGGGTCGATTTGTCATCAAGCAGATTTGCCACTGCCACTGCCAGTGTGTGAGTGTGTGGTGTGTGTGTGTGTGTGTGTGTGTGTGTGTGTGTGTGTGTGTGTGTGTGTGTGTGTGTGTGTGTGTGTGTGTGTGTGTGTGTGTGTGAGTGTGTGTGTGTGTGAGTGTGCACGCCCGTGTGTGTGGTGCATGCTTGCCAGTTCCTGCCCAGGCGCTCATGTTATTCTTAGATAACTGCCTGCTGGAAGGAGAAGAACCTGGAGGGGACAACACAACACACACACACACACACACACACACACACACACACACACACACACACACACACACACACACACACACACACACACACACGCACACACACACGTTAAATTTACCCTGGTAGAGTTCACACATGCAGTGCATAGAGAGGCAGAAAGATAGACACACCAAGCGCAAGCTCCCGGCCTGAAATATTAATCCAGTGATGCACTAGTTACTTAAACCTGCATGATCTCCTAATGGCCAGCAGGGGGCGACTCCACTGGTTGCAAAAAGAGGCAGAAGGAGCGAGTGCATTCTCCGGCAGCGGCAACAGCCGCGGAACGTCCGCGGAACTTCCGGTGGAGGAGCGGCAGCTCCCGGCAGTGACTGCCGGCGGTGGAGCGTCAGCTGCCGGCGGAGCAGCGGAACTGCCGCGGAAACTGCCGGTGGAGGAGCGGCAGTCGCGGAACTGCCGGTGGCAGTCAACTTCTTTTTCCGCCGATAAAGTATAGTTTTGGACCATGACGGAGCCGCGCCGAATCAGCAGACCTTGAGGCCAAGGAGTCGCGCCCGAGCGCCTCCAGGCGCGAGTGCCCGCGACGACCGGCCGATGGTCTGCTATTCGACTAAGCGGCGTCCGAGTTATGTACCGATAGGCACAGAATCGTAAATAATATTAGTGGGGACTGCGTTACACAAACGCAGCACACTCCCAAAGCTGACGCCACCGGCAGCTCCAGCCGCCGCCGCCGCCACCGGCAGCAGCCGCTGCCGGAAAATGCACTCGCTGTCCCTCAAAAGAGGTCCGTTATCTCTATAAGGAAATTACCCTACTTCTCACTTCATTCATTACCGTAGTAAACATTTTATTGATGACTTCTATCCCTAGTTTCAAGTCTTCTTCAATACAGCATTATGTTCATTTTGTAATTTATGGTCCCATTTGGAGTAAAATAGATGATTAAGCAGGGTACGCTTTAGGACACGTAAACAAAAGAGAACGTTCGCACACTGCGACTCCAGTTGCAAAATTGTGTGAACGTTCCGTTTTGTTTTACATGTTAGTTTATTTTCCGCTCAGCACCTGCCCAACTTCGGGTTTGGATGTTTATTTTTTTCCTTCTTTTCATGCTTTAGGGCACGGCTCGAGATGGCGATTGCCAAAATGTCAAACTTAAGTCTTCAAAACGGGTATCCACAAACCAAAGGGTGACGTCACAGCATTAATTATTTTGTACAGTCTGTGACACACCGCACGCACGCAGCACATGCACGCACGCATGCACGCACGCATGCACACACACAGTTCAGTGCTATCTGTCAGATGTTGTCTGGTGACAGGGCCAGCTCCGTCAACCAAGGTCACCTCTGACACAAACACAAGCACAGGGATTTACAATAGGTCTAGACATCAGCCTCTGTGATCCATTACAACAGGCAGTTTGATGTCTTTCTCCTGTTATGTCTTAATCTTTCTAGATCTTTTTCTCTTTCCTGTTTTCTCTGATTCTGTCATGTGCTGGTGATGTGTGAACCCAAATGCAGGACAGCCAGGCAAGGTGGTGTTCAAAACACATAAATGGGTAATACAGATACGGTGAACAAGACAGACTAAAACATGTGACACAAACAATAACTCAACTAGGACTAACTGGGGAGCAAGACTGAGATACACATGAGGGGTGATTACAGATCAGATACAGCTGGTGCAAACAGAAACATAGAACCATGAAAACTAGACCAGGTAACAATACATAGAAATACAAGACCTAGACTCTACAATGAATGACACAAAAGTCTGTGACTGTGACAGATTCTCTCCATTTGTCTTTTTCTCCATTCATCTCTATCTCTCTCTCTTTCTGTATACATTGTTATTATATTGGAGTCAAAAGTCAAGTTACGGGTGAGAGCCATAGAAAGGACAGAGGAACAGAATAGACCTTTGGAAAATTCAGGCCCCAGAGACAGCACAGCAGTTGAGTTACATTTACAGAGTAAGAAGAGAAGGACTGTGAGGTACAGTCATAGGAAGAAAAAAACACAAAAAAGCACCATCAAGGATGAGCAAAGAGTATAATGACAGTATACACCAATAACTGACAGCCTGAGAGGTGAAAAAATGAGGGAATGAGAGCGTGAGTCAGAGAGGAGAGAGAGAGAGAGAGAGAGAGAGAGAGAGAGAGAATGACTGATCAAGTTTGACTGAACAGGATTGGTTGAGTAAAAGAGATTAATGTGAGGCCCAAACTTCAACTCATCCATTATTCATTATTCCCTTCTCTTTTGTTTTGTTCCCTCTTTCTCTCATCCTGCCCACCTGTCTCTGTTTATATTGTGCAATATGAGCGTGGTTTAATAAAGTCAGTAACCTTGTCCATACCCAGAGTCACCCCCACACGCACGCACACACGCACGCACGCACGCACGCACGCACGCACGCACGCGCGCGTGTCACCAGTGGAGCGGTGAACAGTTTCTGTTTCAAGTACCTTGGTGTGCACATCACTGAGGACTTGTCATGGACAATGCACACGTACATTGTGGTGAGGAACGCTAGGCAGCAGCTGTCCCCCCTCAGACTGCAGAGAAAATGTCTCACAGAAGGTCTCTCTGCTACCACAGGCTATCACCATTTCGTCTCCGTCGGGTGCAAACCTTGTACGTCCAAAATTGTTACTTTTCACTTTCGCGTAATCATATTTTCTCAAAAATAGCACAATAGCGGATCTACAAGCTCTCAGCGGGTCACGCTGCAACGCTTTGTAAGCGTGTAGATCGGCTATTTTGTATGACGGAGTAGGGCATTAATTCATGAAAAAAATGAAAAGTACAAAAATTGATATACAAGGTTTCTACTCGACCACAATGATTTGGTACAGGAATAGGCTCCCGGCCCAGCAAGCTCTGCAGAGGGGGGTGATGAACCCGGCCAAGCGCACCATGGGGACTTCCCTTCCTGCATGATTCATACAGAAGAGTTTGAGCAGGTTTGAAAGGATTTTTGAGGACTCACACCATGCGCTGTCACAAATACACTACAGAAAGAGTTTTTTCCCCTCAGGCTAGAGCCCTGAACAATGACCAAAATGCCAATTGAAATCTCCAAACACAAAAGATCACACTCATTATTTTGAGTTGTTTTATTATTTTCATTTTTCTCTTGTACATCTTCTGTACATTGTAGGCCTATGTCTTTGGACACACACACACACACACACACACACACACACACACACACACACACACACACACACACACACACACACACACACACACACACACACACACACACACACACACACACACACACACACATTTTCAACCAATCCCTCCTCAAGGGTAGAGTACCCTCATGTTTCAAATCAGCAACAATAATTCCAGTACTGAAAAAAGGCATTGCAATTGGTAGGGTAGGGGAGCAAAATCACAATCATATTAACCACTTTAACCATACTTTGGCTATTCAAAAATAGCATACAAACTTGTAGATCTGCTTTTTTTTTTCTTTTCTTGAAGATTTGTACAATCAAAACATTTTTGAATACAAATCTTTGCTTCTGGGGGGTCCCTGGCACAAACTCTTTTCAGATGGGGGTCCGCGGCCAACTACATATCAATTTGGGGGTCCTTGACCTGAAAAAGTTTGAGATGCACTGTTCTACTGAACATCATATTCTTTTCAGCTGTTGTCAGCAGCACGCCCACACAGTTTCTATAGGAACTCTTGACACCACACCAACATTTCACACAATATACTGTAGTACTTGTATGAGCGTGACAAATTAATCTCTTGAATCTTGAATCATTGACATTTTCCAACCAATGATGCTAACACTAAAAGTAAACCTCTGTATTGCATCCCCAAGATTAAGTACATCTCATCTCTAACTAATTCTGGTGACCCTGAAGCATCTTTCCTGTGTATAAAATAGTTTTCCTTGTTTTCTCTTCTCAAGATTCCCCAAATTTCCTGCTAAACACATTTCTGGATGAAACCGCCCACCAGGCACATGCTTAAACAGAAGAAACCACACAATCCATGACAGACAGTACAAAGCCTTCACATGTTTCCCCATGCACACACACATCACAGCATTCTCTCTCTCTCTCTCTCTCTCTCTCTCTCTCTCTCTCTCTCTCTCTCTCTCTCTCTCTCTCTCTCTCTCTCTCTCATACACACATGGGCACGGCAAGCACAGAAGACACAGCTCAAAAACACACTGGCACATACAGTACACAAATGCACACACATATACGCATTCACGCTGGCACGCACGCACGCACGCCATAACCATACAACTCCTATAATCCCCCTGGCTGAGGAGAACAATGTAAAAAAAACTCACCTGCAGCCAAAGCCTGCTTTATGTCACCACTGTATGTCAGCTGATATCCATGAATAATGTCATCAACCATATTATATCTCATTTATAAAAGCTAAACGAGGTACAAAGAATGGAAATCGGTGGAAAATGAGAATGAGGAGCTTCCCTTCTTTGATCGCCAAAATTGCTCATTCAAGTAGGGTGATTGTAATTGTATTATTAACCGCATGAATCCTAGAGTTCATGTGAAGGTTTATGGAACAGGAAACAGTTATGCCACCTTCTGGAAACCCAGGAGTACAGGAATGCAGATAATCTATTCATTCATAACATTCATCAACAATTGCGCATCTACGAGATATCAACGTGTCACGTTGTAACGCGTTGTGAGCTATGTACAGTAAAGATATTTGGTGTAGAGGGACAAAAGGAGGGGGTCTGAGTCCTGGGGGACTCCAGTCGACTAAGTATAAAGGGTTTAAGTGGTTAACCATTGAATTGTTGAGGGTCGGTGCCATAGTTCCCCAGAAGCTATGTTATCTTAAGATGATCATGGAAGAGAAATAAAGCTAGCTATTTGTTCTATAAATAGAGGAAATACTTCATTGGTTCTTGTGTGTAATGTGCAATGTGCTTTTTTGATTGATCGAGACAGACACTGGGAACACTCAGGATTTTACTGTGAACCATCAACAGTCTCTTGTGATGTAATACTACTGAGTTCATACACAGTGAATATCCACTGAATGAATGTTCCTCAGCCAATCGCATTGTGCGTATATTTTAAGCTAAATATATTTATCAAAGCCTTTAAATGAGCATGTTTTCCACAAAATATATGTGATTAGCTGGAAATATAATTGTTTTGTTTGCTTTATTACCTTCTTACGTAACCCTGATCTCAAGCTGGTAATGTATACTGTACATCGTGTTCTGTTCTGATCCGTAAGACTGATTTATACTTTGTCCTGCGACAGAGTCATGTGGCAAACATAGCAGATCTACAAGCTCACAACACGTCGGGTTGCAAAGTCAGCCCTACTGTGACAAGTTGCTGCCATCAGCAACATTGCATAGAACCAGAGATGAAGGGGAAAAAACTGAGAGGGTACACGCACGCACGCACGCACACATACACACACACACACACACACACACACACACACACACACACACACACACACACACACACACACACACACACACACACACACACACACACACACACACACACACACACACACACACACACACACACACACACAATCTGTTGAGCAACGTCAGCATTGCATTTGTGTTTTATTTTGGTTTGCCAGCATAAAGATCATGTTAAGAGATTAATAAAAATGACAACAACAGTGGAAATATAACAGACATTCTGTTTCCTATGTTATAGTTGGTCTCTGTACTCTATGAACTGGTTCTGATTTGGTCTTGTCAACCTTGGGATATATACTCATGTCTAAAAATATGTACAGATTTTTATTTCATTAATGACTGTATTTTCTTGTATTTTGCATTTGAAAACAATACAGAACTTACTTCAATAATTGAGTCAAATGTTAACTAAACATTAAGTGTCACACAGCATAACTTTCAATGATAATGTGGGTCAAGCTAAAACAGGTGATCCATTTGGTAATGATTGATGTCACGACCAGACTCGACCGAAGAAGTGATTTACAGTAAAGACACAGTTTAGAATTATACCTCAGGGTAAAACTTCCTTGTTGTCACATTTCTCTGAATTGTGTGCCCTCATGTAATTTAAACAAAAACATTACAAAAGTGTAGGCTGTACTCAGCCTGGCTGAAAATATTGGTTTGATTATAATTTTCCATGTTATGTCAAGGTAAAGATTGATCCATGTGAAGCACAGCACTTGGACCGATGCATGTCCATTCTCCATACAATTTTAATGAGTAGCCCAGGCTTTTATTTAAACCATTATATTACCTAGCCATAATAAAACGAGGCTATAGAATAAAATATTATGAATCATTCATTTCATCTCGCTCCAAGAGAGCGCATTTCTCAGCACCAATCATCAAATCAAATCAAACTTTATTTATAGAGCACCTTTCACACAACCTTATTAACTCTCTCAGTGCCACGCCCCGAGATATCCCGAGTTTTTCCCGAGTACCCTCCCTGCCAGCACGAGAAATCCCGAGTTTTTACTTTTGACTGTAGTCGCGCTATTCTGTTTATTTTTCATGATCACTTTCGCTTCCTGACTCCTTCAGACTCATTGGGTTCCGGTTTCATGACGCAGATTCCGTTTCCGGTTCTCATTTTTTTCCCGCGGTCATTTTCGGCCAGAATAGGGAAAGTCACGGTTTTTCACACGGTATAAAAAAACGAACGGAGAGGTCCACGTCTACTCTCTTTGGTCTGGGTGACGATCAGTCATCGTAGTCGTGTATCACATCGTAATTTAGCCCGATCAACGATTGTCGAAAATGTCAACATCCGGTTATGACCGGATATGACGTGAGCTTGTTTGGGAGGGGGCGAGTGAGCCAGCGAGGTCATCAATGTGTCGATTTGTTGCTCTCTACTGGTAGAACTGTAATATGGGTTTAAAAACCCAATCAGATAATTTATTTGAATGAAAAATTACAAAATTACAAAATAAAAAGAAAACGCAAATTGCTGGCACTGGGGGAGTACTTTATGAAAATTCTCTTGGCAGTGAAAGAGTTAATCAAAGAACAAAAACATAGCATGTAAACATACGGGAGACATAGACACAGATTGTACATTTACACCTATGTACATAGAAGGTAGGAACGTTAAATAGGAGCAGGGACGTGCACAGATAGACTCTAGGTGGTGCTAGAGCACCTGCCCTTTGCCCTCTTGACCAGAAGTGCCCTTTTGAAAGAAAAAAAAAATGAAAAAAAAAAGTTTAATTTTTTTATAATTTTTTTTTTACTGTATGTAGCCCATGGTGAGATCGATCAATTCTGGATTAAAAACTTCTAATATATTAACAATTCCCCAAAATGT
Source organism: Gymnoscopelus braueri (assembly GCF_963280865.1). Lineage (NCBI taxonomy): Eukaryota > Metazoa > Chordata > Actinopteri > Myctophiformes > Myctophidae > Gymnoscopelus > Gymnoscopelus braueri. Next base: position 20,072,465 of record NC_137619.1, read on the forward strand.
GCATTGCAATTTTCTTCTCACACTACTAGGGCAGCTGGCGGTTCCGCGCGCCGCGCAAGGTGCCCCTTTTTTTTTACTTGAGCACCTGCCCCTCAAAATGTCTGTGCACGCCACTGAATAGGAGTTAAACAGGAATTGTACATCGAGCAAAGTGTAGGCAAAACGCAAAAAAAACAAAAAACAAAAACGTAACATTCAAGATCGGATGTTGTTAAAAGCCAAAGAGAAAAGGTGAGTTTTAAGTAAGGACTTAAAAATATCGATGGACTGAGCAGATCTGATATGGGGGGGAGACTATTCCACAGCTCTGGGGCCGCCACCGCAAAAGTGCCAGTCACCTCTGGTTTTGAGGGTTAAGGGTTGTTGGCACAGTCAGTAGCGACTGGTCAGCAGACCTCAGAGCTCTGGGTGGAGAGAAAGGTCTGAGGTCATGAAATGAAGTTTTACAGATTAGATTTTTTGGATCTCCTCTCTGGTCAGTAAGAATACATTGAGGACCCTAGCAGGAGTAGTATTCAATCAATCAAAAACAAATTGAAAGTTTTGCACCTACAGTATATGTTTTTTTAATACATTTGAATGTCCTTTTTGGCCAATTTCCATAGCCCTAGTGTGTACATGTGGACACATGCAGAACACACAGCTACTATGTGCTCAAGCAAACTGTCTCACTCAACCTGGTTGAATAATAAGTACAAGTCAACTAGTCTGATGATAAAGTTATAATAATATTTGATTACAAGACTGTTTGAATAAGAATGCAATAGAGTATATTCAGTAGGAGCCTTGTTTTCTGCTCCCACAATGAAATCATGCAGTTTAATGAGAATATTTTAGCCTACTAACCTGGTAAAACGAGAGTTAAAACTGACAGAGTGTGCCGTTTTAACTTGCCTGTCCTTCCAGTTGCCTTGCAAGTGGCTGTTGTTGATTGGTCAAGGTGTTTCTCCGCAGGGGCTCGCCAGAGCCAGCTGTCACAGACAACTCTCAGCCAACTACTGTATATCATGGAGGGAGACAGATAAAGTACTGGACTTTGTCGCTTGGACCCTTTTTGTTATTTGTTTGCTTGTTTGTACACAGTATACATTTATTATATTGGGTTTGCTACTGTCTTTTAAATGCCCTGCGTTGTATCATAAAGGCAATCCAGATACAGTACATACTGTGTGAAGAAGAACTAGTATGGTAGAATTATGTAATTCTACCACAATTGTTCCTCAATGTAGAACAAAGGGATTCTACCGTTGCACCTCAGCCTTAAACGGCCAGTCCGGTGCGTCACAGGGGTAGGGACAACGGATGCAGAAGAGATCAACGCTGGAGCAACACGGACATTTTAAGCCTTTTACTATTTAGGTGCAAGTATACATTGACTGACGTTTCGGTCGTTCGACCTTCCTCAGAGTCATGACTGCGTGTTGAACTGCGTGTCCTTACACCAATATCACCATGACAAATTCACGGATGGTACATCCATTATTATTTGTGAGTGAAGTGATTCTGACTGTATAACAGAAATATTATAACAAGACATAACATAACCTTGCCGACATCATAGTGCTTGAGTCTCTAAATGCTTTTTTCCGCCTTTTTGATTGACAGCTGATGTGACAAATGTAACAGTTTGGAGATGATAGCTTTCTGAAGGCTGTTGTGTCATTCATATCCCCCTTATCTCTGTGCTCACTGCTCACCCATTCAAACAGAGAGCCCCATTCAACAGTCAGATTACTTTTCAATAAGCACATTTCAGCCTCCATATAATCTTCTTTCTGGACCTAAAAAAGAAAGACTTTCAGTTCTCAGAGAATGAGGTTAAGTCCACCTACACTGCCTACAGTACCTGCCTTATCACTGACTCACTTTTCTGGGACTGACTCGGACAATGGACTTGATTATCACTACATCTGGAGCACCAGGCAGACTATATCAAATGATCAAAAGTGCTGTTTCAAAAGTTGAAATGCAGTAGTTGCACAATGGTTTTAGAAATAGAAAATGTTTCCTATCATCATTTGACAAGCTAGAGTCAAAGTCACAGATAATTGATGGAACACATTATAAAACTAGATTGGTACGCTCAGTAGAGCTCAAATCTCTACCAGGAGGCATGCCCTGTACCTCCCTCTATGCCCCATCCGACAGTCTGGGGCATGTGATGACAATGTTTTGGGGTTGTGTGCATGTATGTATGAATAGGCACGGGCCAATGGGGGGAAGGGATATTATAAAGGACTGTCATTACATCATTACAGTGTGCAACCAGAGTGACAGGTTGTATGGAGACAGTGAACAGTGCACACATCCTCAAGTAGTGTGTCATGTTGTCATCACTAGGACAAACATGACGTTACCATCTTATAGCCTAAAGGCCAATTCATAGTCAAGCCTCCGCTGGGGTCAGTTGTTGTTTGACAGTCACATACCTGCATGGCTCGGAATGATGCTATTCGACATGCATGCATCGTAGTGAAAAGCTGGTTCAGCTGTTCTGTCTTTAGACTTTGCAAAAGTAATGAGCTTTGCATTTGTTTAAATTGTAATAGCTTTTCAAATCCTTTTGAAAAGATCTTTTTGTTTGGGCTTATATATTTTCTTTGTATAGCTTCAAGTTAACCTTGAAATAATACATTTACACTGTTTTGTAACAGTCCATTGTTATGCATTTATTTGGTGTAAATGATATCACTTGATCACTAATGCTCTCTCTCCTTATCAACAAAACTTGGAGTGCTTGGTTTATGTAACGGTACATAATGGCCGTCTGCCCATGCAGAATTGGCGGTGACTTCACTACTCCAACATTAATGTGAGCAAACAGCCATGTGGTGGAACAAATTAATTCTCTCTGAAAGCATGAGAGACACATAAATATTAACAGAGATGCAGAGAGTTAACAGACCACACACACACACACACACACACACACACACACACACACACACACACACACACACACACACACACACACACACACACACACACACACACACACACACACACACACACACACACACACACACACACACAAATACAGTATATCTTAGGCACTCAGAGATTCTCTGTACTAAATGTACAGACTGTAGACCTGCTAATTTATTCATGATTTTCACACACTTCCTACAGAGAGAGAGAAAGATAATATGGAAGTAAAACAGAGGAATGGAAGGAGAGAGGGAGAGACTGTATTAAAGATGAGAAGTGAAGAGAACAAAAGGAAGGAGTGTGGATAAGTGAATAAGCCTATAAGGGAGAGAGATAAGAGAGGATAGGAGAGAAGATAGGAGAGAAGATTATTGTAGGACAGTGGTTCTCCACCTTTTCTGGATCAGGGGCCCACTTGAAAATCTTGAAAGTGTCCGTGGCCCACCCATCTGAACATGGCAGCTGATATGTATTTTCAGACATGGACAATCAAGTGTGTCCCAGCTGGGATCAATGGAAATAACATGGTGTACCGTAAGTGCCTATTAGTCATTATAGTATAGGCGGTCCGATCTGTGGCTCTGGAGAACCGGGTTTGTTTATGGTTATGTCTGAGTCAGAGTGACGTCAGAGGTCCGCCGGAAAGCCAT
>NC_137619.1:20081042-20091042 GCF_963280865.1 Gymnoscopelus braueri
GGGGACGATTCGCAACATTCACACTAGCCAAGCGGTCTGGAGTGCGCACCCGGGACCCGAGTGTGAAACGGCCCTTAAAGCCCTCCTTAAGGCTGGGTTTCCATCAGCCATGCTGTTTGAAGCCTTGCCAAGGATGTTGTTGGAAGACAATGAATGAATTTATGGAAACATGTCTGTCGTGGTGGCTCTGTTCGCATAAACAAAATTTACGATTCTGTGCCTATCGGTACATAACTCAAACGGCGCTGAGTAGGCACAGGCGAACGTCACACCGTTCAGGACGGCAACTCGGTCGCCTTAGCTCCCTCGGTGGTCCTTCACGGAATGAAGTGCACTGGATCCGTGCATACATACGTAGTTCTCTGGCGATCGGGTTGATAGCAACATCTCTAAGATGTAAAATATCTAGAAACATAGATATAGATATAGATAGATACTTTACAGTCCCATGCAGTCCCACTGCATGTCCTGTTTTCCCTCTACCGAATCTCTTTGCAATCTCTACAAGCTAGCAACGTTGCGATGCGTATGAGCTTGTAGATTTATCATTTACCAAGGTTCATGTGGTTATGATGTCTTACAATCTTATGGTAATATATAGTATGTTTTATTCCACCAAAATGACTCAGCGCAAACATATACGGTTCATAAACTCTGCAATAAGGCAGTTTGTTCAAATAACACACATGTATGTTCGCTCACACAAGCACACATGTTCACAAACTGAACATGTGACGTGTGAGCCATCAGTCTCAAAGGCTTAAAAGAGAATTTATGTGAGCAATACATTCTCTTCATCTGTCGCACGCATGCACGCACGCATGCACGCACGCACGCACGCACGCACAGTGGTCTCAAGACAGAGAGAAAGAGAGAGAGAGAGAGAGAGAAAGAGAGAGAAAGAAAGAAAGAGAGATGCAGACTGAGAAAGAGAGAGAGAGAGAGAGAGAAAGAGAAATGTATACAGACTGATGGAGAGAGAGAGAGAGAGAGAGAGGGAGAGAGAGAAAGAGAGGGAGGGAAGAAAAGATAATCTCTGCATGTTTGTGTCTTTGATTCAGGGTCATTTATACAAAGAGAAACCATATTCACAAACGCACGCACGCACGCACGCACGCACGCACGCACGCACGCACGCACGCACGCACGCACGCACGCACGCACGCACGCACGCACGCACGCACGCACGCACGCACGCACGCACGCACGCACGCACGCACGCACGCACGCACGCACACACGCACGCACGCACGCACACACATGCACACACATACACAGAGGTGATCGTTCACGCTCAGCTCCATGGTAACTGTTACCCTGACAGCAAGAGATGGGAATGATGGGAATGACAGTGGGAGATCCTTGGAACAATCTCTCTCTCTCTCTCTCTGTGTCTCTCTGTGTGTGTGTGTGTCTCTCTCTCTCTCTCTCTCTCTCTCTGCCCCTTTGCATGCCTCACAATCTATATGTAGCCTATCTATATCTCTCTCTACATTTCTGTTCTTTCCATCATACATATTTTTCCCTCAACACACACATACACGCACGCATGCACGCACGCACGCATGCACACACACACATGCACACACACACACACACACACACACACACACACACACACACACACACACACACACACACACACACACACACACACACACACACACACACACACACACACACACACACACACACACACACACACACACACTGCTTTCCCTCTCACTCCAGGGCAACCCTAGAATGTTGGAGACGCCCCCTCCCCCCTGGGGGCTCCTGATAATGACTAGTTGCCAAGGTCACGGAACCTCTCATCCAATCCGAATCCCTAGTGTTGGCACACTATCTTCCCCTTCCTGGTTGTGGTAATTTGACCTCCACACTACTTAGAGCAGGCACTTGTTTTCCCTTCCTTTATTAAACACAGCTTAAGGTCATGAATTGAAAATAAGCTGAACCCCAGCGTCCCGATCCTGGGCATGGCATAATAGGCAAAGATTCAGCGAAAATAGTCGATCTAAATGATAGATCGGCTATATACTTTGTTGTGTGACAAATAGTGAAAATAGCAGATCTGCACTTGTTAACTAACACATTTTTTTAATATATTTTTTTAAGGAAAAAAGAAACAAGTGAGATCACCAAATGCACATAAGAGGCCATATACAGGGAAAACCAAGACAGGAAAAAAAAAGAGGAAAAAAATAATAAAACTAGAAAAAGTGCTCCTCGGAGCACAGGTCTCCGCCAGGTCAGGTAGGTTATTGTGGCCTCCTGGTGGCGCTATAATAGGCCAATGTTTAAAGGGTGCCATTTGTTCTTAGGCCTTGCACGGCAATCGGACACTGCATTCATGGTTTGAGGCATTTTGTGCAAAAAAAATGTTTTGCTAAATTAGACTTGCTGGTGGCGCTATAACAGGCCAATGTTAAAAGGGTGTCATTTGTTCCTCAACATAGTGTGAATGTGCGTGCAAAGTTTGACCGCAATCGGACGGTGTGTTCATGATTTGCGGAATTTTGTTCAAAACAAGCCACTACTGCAAACTTTAGATGTCAATCTTAGCCAATGAGGATGGAATATGAAAAATCAAACACATCCTTCTTGATCACATGACTATGGAGATCATGTGTACCGATTTGCGTGAAATTTGGATAAAATCGGAAGCAGTAATATAAGGGCAAGGTTTTTCCTTGACCTCTAGGGAGTGCGCATACAAAGTTTTACACAGATCGGCAGATCGGTGCAGTTACAGGTAAAAACATGAATCGGCCTGTTATAGCGCCACCATGAGGCTGATTTGAAATTTTTCAAGTGGCATTTCTTTCTCTGCATAGTGGAAATATGCGTGCAAAATTTCACGGAAATTGCATGCTGTGTTCATGATTTGAGGCATTTTGTTGGAAACGGAGCACTCCTGCAAACTTTGGAAGCCATTTTTAGCCAATCAGGATGGAATATGAAAAATCTGAAAGATCGGTTTCCTTTAATGACTATAGAGATACTGTGTACCGATTTGCGAGACTTTTGGACAAAATTTGTAGGAGTACTGTCAAGAAATATATTTTGCACAAATCGGCCTCCTGGTGGCGCTATAAAAAATGTGAAAAATGTGGGGCAGAAGTTCGGAATTGGCATCCAGGGACTGTGTGTGCACAGTTTCGCTGCGATCAAGCCAACGGTGGCGGAGATTAGCTGGTCACAGATGGACACACACACACGGACGGACGGACGGCCAGAGGGTAAAACATACTCTCTCGCCATGCCTTTCGGCCTGGCGGAGACAATAACATTTATACCCATAATGACATGCCCAAAATAGGGATGCCAAGTTTAAAGTGGTTGAAGTTGTGTATTTAGTAACCCTGACTATTACCCTGGCCACAGAGTGCAAATAGACATACAGTAATTTCCTTAAAGTCTAAGGTAATTACTTCTATTTGAATTATGTCTAAGGCTCAGAGACAGGGAAGGGGTTAGGCTAAAATGATTGGAGCATACATGCTAGTAGAATACACACTTGTGTCTCATGCAGATATTCCCTGGCTAGCCATACACATTTTGGAAGTATGAATATCTGTGTGGTATTTATTTGTATGTATTTGTAGGACCCTGCCATGTTGATGTTTCATATGTGGTTTTTGTATGCTGCCAACAGAAGCAATAATTTTGTAACACTATCAGTGAGTGATAAAGAAAGGCTAATATTACTGCTCATCAGATTAGCAAGTACATCACTAGCGTGGTGATTTCGATTTGTATAAATGTCTTATTGAAAGTAGTTCCGATAATATATAAACAAATGGTGTAAAAAAGAGACAGAGGGAAGAAAACAGGGAGGGAGGGGGGGGGATTGGCGTTCCGGTTCAAATCAATCTTTTGTGGCCTTGCTCATACATATCTGTATCTCTTCTTCTCTCTCATTTCCTGTCCATGGTCAACTGTATACTGCCTCTGGAAATAACCTAACATAAAAGAGCAGAACGAAGGCTGTTCATTTGTCCTCTGTAATGTCTCTGTTGATTAAACTCCACTTCCCTCTCCAACTAAAGGGCTGGATAATCTTCCTCACATGAGTGCCTTCATTTAATTGCATTATTTCAGCATCTACTCATTACACTGTTGTATTGCAGTATATTCAAAGGTGGATTTTGCTGTTCAACTGTTTCAAACGAAACAGCCCCGAGCCACCAGGAGGCCCTAATAGGCACGTTCTTTTTTTCCCTTTTTTTTTTAAAGAGTGGTCTGTCCAAGTAAAGCAGATACTGTGCATCATCTCTTCATCCACTAGTAAAGTGTTGTATGTATTGAACGTGAGGGAATCAAATAATGTAGTGATAAAACAACGAATCACTGTGGGAGGAATGAAGGATGGTTAGAGGGTCTTCTTTCATATATCATTGTCAAATGTCCAACTCGGTGTCGTGTACCCAGGCCCTGGTCCCACTAGGAAGAGGCCGGCCTCTGAAGGTGGTCTGTAAAGGGGACAGGTGGTGATTGTGTATTCTGCAATCTGGCCCCACTTCTTGACTTGAAGCAACCCGACCCCAGTATGCAGGCGTTTCAGCAGAGTCCATTGCAGGCGTAGTAGATCTTCTCCTATGATGCCATCTCCCAGGTCACTGATGTAGTGGTGGGTATGTGAAGGCCCGGAGGACTCCCACTCCTGCTTCCAGGAATGCCGCCAGCCATGCGCTTGTAGACAAGTCCTCAGAGACAGAACAGGGCATCTCTTGTGGCATCTTGGCTACCTACCTCAGTTACAAACCTTGTCAGATTTTGTGGTAGAGATCAACTGTTCTGTGTAGAATCTAAGCAGATCTGCCATAGGCTACTTGAACAGGGGCAGAATTGTTTTGAATTGTTGTTGATCAGCATGTCAGTCTCTCTTCCCCTCTCTCTCTCTCTCTCTCTCTCTCTCTCTCTCTCTCTCTCTCTCTCTCTCTCTCCTCTCTCTCTCTCTCTCTCTCTCTCTCGCTCTCTCACTCTCTGGCTTATTGCACGGGTGAAATAGCCTCTGTATCGTCTCTGTCAATTTCCCTCCCTCTCGATATATCTATATCTCTCTATACAAAAAACTGTGCATGGGCTTTTTTTTCTCAAATTCAGTTTATTCTGTTTCTATCACTTATTGCACATATTGCATTTTGCATATTGCCTTCATATTGTGTTCATTTATTCAACTATTCGTCCTAACTATTTGTCCATTCCAGCAATCAATTCTCATCCTTTCATTTTCCCAAGGCTAACACAATCTTCTGGTTGTCGTTTATTTATTTAATCGTTAAATAAACAAAGCCTGACCTGGACCTCAGTGGTGAACTGAGCTGTTTAATTTAATTGTGCTTTATCCAGTGTGGACTCATTATGCACTTACATCATTATTGTCTTTACTTCCTGACTAGGTTAAACCTTACTGGGAAAACAAGGCTGACCTTGAACAGATACACTATGGTGGAATGGTTTGGCTAGGTTGTTTAATATAGTCAAAGCACTGTGGATCCAAGTCATGCATGGACTAGGTTGTTTAATAGTAATCAAAGCACTGTGGATCCAAGTCATGCAGCCCAGTAGATAGTACCATGTAGTCACAATGTCACAAGTTTGAGTCTGACAAATGAGCTAACAAATGACCTCAATCTCTCTCTTTTGCTGTTTAATCTCTATCTCTCTCCCATATCTCATAACAAATCCCATCACTTTCTCATCATTCATTTACTGTTTGAGTTTTCACTGACTGTGTGACAGACTGTTAGAATACATGTTAACGTGTGGTTTTGTATTTTCCTAATTAAGACTCATTATTCTCACTAATTAATTATTACATATTCACTCTCCCACATGTTGGCCCCCTGTGGGAAAACATTTGACTTCCATTATTAAATTAAAAAAGGAAAATGCATTTGATGAAGTCATAGACTTAATAGCTAACTGTTGAATCTCAGCAATTAAAACTGTGGGAAGGAAATGGTAATCTGCATCATCCTTACAAATAAGATGCCTGCCTGTGTGCTGATCATGCTTGAAAACCAACATTAATTAATACAGAGTCAGTGAGGCTTTTCTCATAGACACACACACGCACACGCACGGACAAAACACACACGCACACGCACATGCACGGACAAAACATTATTATTATTATATACAAATTGTATTTGTTGCTTATTGTAGTTCTTACATTTTGGGGTACATTGCATACAAACAGGTCTCTTCACATAAATACATAATCTCCAAAGTACCCTACATTCACCAACCACTGACAGGTCCCAAAGGTGGTACTACATCACTGGTGGGAACGACATATTTAGTATTTGCTTGTTATACTGTCCTGATTTATGTTGGTTACTTGTTCACTTTATAACTTTCTTATTTACAAATGGTAAAAAAAATATTTAGAAGATTTATTTAGACTCTATTTATGTGACCATTTACCCTGTCATTTGTTGTTTGTGCAATTTACTCTGACCCTGCACTTTGTAAGTCGCTCTGGATAAGAGTGTCTGCTAAATTCTGAAATTGTAATTGTGAAATGGTCCTCATGTTGTTATGGGTGTAGGCAATCCTCACTTGGCCAGTTGAGATATTGTGCATATGAGCTTCAGGCAGTACAATGAGTAGGTGTCCAACCTGTCTTAAATGTCTCAGTGGAGTAGTGAGACCACCTCCAACCACTTTTTATGTATATTATATTGTATAAACATACACTACCTTACAGATTAGAATGAATAACATTTTGAATTCATTTTTAATCACCTCTCTGCTCCTGTGCTCTTGCTGTGTTTATTTGCATCATTAGCTGTGATAGCTCAGTCATTGTTTCAGGTTGGATGATGTGTCATTAGTTATGTCTGTCTCTCTCTCTCTCTCTCTCTCTCTCTCTCTCTCTCTCTCTCTCTCTCATCTCTCTCTCTCTCTCTCTCTCTCTCTCTCTCTGTCTAATAAAGCAGCAGTTTGTGCCGTTGATTCGTGGTGGAAGCAGTGATGTGAACCATGCAATCACAATGTATTCTTCAAGTGTCAGTGATGGCGTGCAGATTGAGACTGGGTTGGACAGTATCAACAATATCAGGAACCAATTTTACAAAAGCACTTTTGTACCATGTTCTAATCAACAAAGAATATAAAGAATCAACTCAACATAATTGAGTGTCTCACAGTTGGCTGGCTAATGGCGTTTAAGTACAATAGGCCTAAACAGGGCACATCTTTCACTAGAAAATAACAAAATATCATATACAGAAATACAGTACAATAGAACAGAATAGAACACAGAACAGAACAGAACAGAACACAGAACAGAACAGAACAGAACAGAACAGAACAGAACACAGAACACAGAACACAGAACAGAACAGAACAGAACAGAACAGGGCATAGCTTCTTGATGAATACCGGTAGGTATTTCCAGACACTATAAAGCTAAGCATTTTTTTCCTGTTCCGTCCGACCACGACAGTCTCTCTCTGTCTCTACTTCTGACATACTGACTATGAACAGGTACAGAGTAATTTAATCTACTGTCTGACAGGTATATTGAAGGTACATAGAGAGAGAGAGAGATAGAGAGAGAGAGAGAGAGAGAGAGAGAGAGAGAGAGAGAGAGAGAGAGAGAGAGAGAGAGAGAGAGAGAGAGAGAGAGAGGTTGTTCCAGGGAGAGAGACTGAATCTGTTAAATCTATTTGTTGTGGATTTGTGGATTATTATTCTTTTCTGAATTCAGTTCTACACGAGGACATGTACAGTAAATGTGAGATGTGGCCATATACTGTAGATGCATTATTCAGAATGAACAGATAATGCGAATGCAATTGTAGACGTAATTATGTTTGTTTGTTTGCTTGCCTTTTTTTCTCTCTGCACAGACCTGTCAGAATGATTTTAGAAGATTGCAAGAAGGAAAATTGCAATACAGCCCCTTTTTATTTTGATCACATACTGTAACCTAGTTTGTGACAGTGTGTACAGTACAGTATGTGTCAGGCTTGGCTGACAGGAGTGCAAATCAAAGCAGTTAATGTACAACTCCAGTCACCCATCTCTCTTTTCAGCCATTTACGCCCAAATAAGCCTAATTAAATGCTGATATATTGTATATTGTTATTAATTGATGTTAAATAAATGTAATTGTATTTTCTGCCTTTAACACGTCCGTCCTGCAAATAACATTTTGCCTGATAACATAAGCTACAAGAACTCAAACTCATTTAGCAATGTAGGAATAGAGCTGTGGAATTTACAGTCTACAAAGTGCGCTGCATAAGGACCTTGGGCATCCATTCTCTACTCCCTGAATACCTGTCCTCTGTGTGCCCCTCACTGTGTGCTTCTCTAAGGAAACAAATTCCAAATACAAAATGTCAAACTAAGCCTGACATGAAACCCGGAAACATCACAATCTGGCTGCATAATGTTTGCTTTTTCCATGGACAGATTTATTGTCAACAACACAGTCCTCTGTCATTCAAAAAATGTGGCACTCTGCTGTTCATCCAGCCTTGTACTATTGTGAAAGAGGATGGACGCTTTGTCATTGAAGTATTCCTCTAGGACTGCCAGTATGAGGATGAGAGTGATTTTCATTTGAGTGTGTCTGTGGACCTCTGTCTGCACACAAGACAATGGGGGAGGGGTAAACGTATATCATTATATATATTATTATATATAATGTACTATTTAAGACAGAAAACCAGCCTTGCATCTAGGCAATTTCCCCCCAAAATTACGGTTGTAGCCCGTTCACTTCTGGTTTGGATCTGAAGACAGATCTTTTATTTATTTAAAAAGAAAATTGCAGACCGTAGAATCAAGTGGGTATATTTGTCACATACACAATATAATAACAGAGATAATACTGGATTTTAATGACACAAAATGATACGAAAAATAATTAGATAAAATAAGATGCAAAATCGGACTAAAACATAAATAAACTAGAAAATGTGCTCCTCGGAGCACAGGTCTCCGCCAGGCGAGTACTGTTCCTGATTAATCCTGTCTTACCTATTTATATTACATATTGTGATGTCACGTGAAGCTTGACCAATGTTAGCTTGGCTGAGACGGAGTGTGCGTGCGTGTGTGTGTGTGTGTGCTCGTGTGCGTGCGTGTCCTAGATATCCAATAACCTTTAAGATAAACCTTTATTGGTCTGGTGTTTATCTTAATGGTATTCTTAACATCACTTAGGAGAGACCAGTCTACTTGTCACTGGAAAATTATACACACACACACACACACACACACACACACACACACACACACAAACACACACACACACACACACACACACACACACACACACACACATTTCACTTAAGCACACTTTCAGATGTGCTGTAGATGTCAATGTTAAATTGAAGAGTAAGAGGTTATGAAATAAACTGTGCCGATATGAAAGTCCTCACAAGACACAACTTAAGTACTAGTCTGTAGGTGTCTGTGCGTGAGTGTTTGTGCGTGCATGCATGAGTGCATGTCAGAGAGCGTGCCATAGACAGAAAGAGAAGGATAGAAAGTGAGAACATTCTTTCATTACCGTTTAAAAGGACTAAAGAATGGAGAGAGGGAACAGAGGAAGAGATGGAGAGTGTGAGGAGGCGTAAAGGAGACAAATGAACCCCTGTATTCTCCTCCTAATTGCCACCATAGAGGAGCCTAATCACAGAGACACACATTTGAGGTAGGTAGGGAGAGATGCAGAAAAAAGGAATGGAAGGCAGAAAATGATCATCTGAGAAAGTGAAAGAGTAGACGCCTAGAGAGAGAGAACAAAACGGCGTGGATCTCGGACTTCATGTGTCATTTATGATGTATCTATCTACAATATGATGTTACTCAGATTTCAGCCTGATCCGACCCATTGACTTCCATTATAAAACATTTTGTTGAATATAAAAAAAAAATCTGGGGACCACATCGTCACGCTCATGAAGCATCGCGTTAGTTCATGCAGGGCATGGAAGTCGCATACACTCAGCTGTAATCAGCTGTTAGTCTA
>NC_137619.1:20096042-20128542 GCF_963280865.1 Gymnoscopelus braueri
GCGCCTCAACAGGTGCGTGGAGAGAACAGACAGTTCACTAAAATGGCAAGTAAGCCCCCGCATGAAGTTTCTTTCTTGCACTTAAGCACTTAAATCAGAATACCACCATTCACATACATGACCTTCTCAAGGGAAATGTGTCTGTAATTGCAAGTGAGAGACTGTGTGTAGGAGCTTTACTGCAAGTATAAAAGAAATACAAACAATTACACCAGGGGGCTTCATGGCTGAGCGGAGGCTTATGGAACATGAAAAACATTAGCTTATGAAACACCTGCATAAAAGTCAGCTGTAAACGTATAAGATCCTCTCTCTACTCACCGTTCTTTTCTGTTCGCAGTGTTACAGTGGTTCACTGCGAAACTGAGGCACTTTACACTTGAAGTTAGTACACTCTGTAGTCTTTATTTGTAACAGGATTAAAACCTCTGATGTAGCACTTGCCAAAGCTGCAGAGTGGCCAAGATGATTCCTCTCTCACACATTCACTTTCTGCTTTGAAACCCTGCAAGTCAGTGTGGTATAATAATCTAGGAACTTACAGCGATGGAGTAATCCACAGCCTTATAGTTTGTCATACACGACTGAGTTGCATGCCAAATACTGTATAACACCTACAAGCTCACAATGCATTCATGTATGTGTTCTGAGTGAGCTTGTTCTGTAGATTGGCTATGTTTGGTGATGATTGGATTAACGGTGTGCCTGTGGCCCCCGGGGGATCCTGTTGTAGCCCCTGGTGTGACTATTGTCATGGCAGACCCCTGAACAGTGTTTGTGCCAAGTTTGGTGCAGATTGGAGCAACACTGTGCTGTCCCTAACATGGCCCCTGGGGGCCCTAACGTGGCCCCTGGTGTGAGTATTGTCATGGCAGACCACTGAAAAGTGTTTGAGCCAAGTTTGGTACGGATCGGATGCAATAGTGTGCCTGTGGCCCCCGGGGGCCCCTAACATGGTCGCTGGGAGTGTGGCTATTCTGATGGCAGACCCCTGAACAGTGTTTTTGCCAAGTTTGGCGAGGATTGGAGCAACAGTGCGACTGTGGCCACACCTGGCCCCCTGGTGTGATGGCAGAACCCTGAACAGTGTTTGTGCATAGTTCGGTGCTAATTGGAGCAACGATGCACTTGTAACACCTACGTGCACTGTCATACCTGTGCGACCTTGCGTTCAGGAGGTAGGGGCAAAGAAATTTCACACACTTTCAGTGGTCGGATCGACTTGGATTCCTTGTACCAAAAAATGGGGGGGTAGGCAGAGTTTTGGGTCTCTACGACCACTTTCTAGTAAAAACAGAAGTGAACAGATCCACTTCCGGGTTGCACCAACTCCACAACCCTCGGAGAGTGTGTGGGTGAAGTCTCAAGGCAATCTGACAAACCGGAAGTTGGAAGGAAATATTTGGTTAAAATGGAAGTCATTGGACCACCCACCAGGTTACGAGCCTGTAGCATGCTGGGAACTGGAGTTATGGCTGTTTAAAGCCAATAGGAACACTGAGGGGACCCTGGGGGTCCCCGGTCCGCACTTTGATGTTTGTGCCAAGTTCGGTGCGGATTGGAGCAATGGTGCGCATGTGGCACCTGGTGTGGCTATTCTGATGGTAGAACCGTGACCAGTGTTGGTGAAAAGTTTGGTCGCCCACCCGCCTACCCACCCTCTGGGAAATGTTAGTATAGGATGCGTCTCCTTTGTATGACTAAGTATTAATCAGGCTTCAGAAGTAATCTAACAGAGATTTACAGCGAAAGAAGCCATTGTTCCATTTTCTTTGTTCTGTTTCTTGTTCTACCCTCTTTACCCCCCACTCACCTTTTCTTTGTTTCTCCCTTATCTTTCCACATCCTGTTGTTTTATCTCCCTCTCTGTACCTGTCCCTCATCCTCTTTTTTCATTCCATTGTACCTGCTCTCTGTAATGTACCTGCTCTCCACCCACACTGACCTGCTCTTCCCTCTTCTCTCATCTGATATGTTTTTCCTACTTTGCCCATTGTGGTTTGTTGTTGTTTGTTATATGCATATCATGTTAACACAGTGTGTACACACACCATCAGAGACTGAATCAGAGGGCCATTAGGACATGGATGGAAGTGTAAGATGGAAATAGGTATTGGTAATGTTTGGTAGGTAATAGCAGTTGTAGTTGCAGTGTAGTTGCAATTAAGCCTAAATAGTTCTTTAAAGTATTGCACTAAGGCCTACTACATTGATTTTTCTTTTTCTTTTTCATTAGTTAACTTATGTTACACATAAGACCACATTGAATGTATACATATACGGTATATGGAAGAATGTACTTGACAATTAATCCTAAATTCGGGGTACTCAAGGGTGTGCTTTACTGTAATTATTGGTACAGTAGTGATGCTTAAGGAACTCGGTGCAAGCACCTAGTGACCGCATCACTCACTGTTGTGTCAATAATCATCACCCGTGACTATACTGTACCCAACCCCTCTGCAGCACTACCATCATCATTTATTTATTTATTTCAAAATGTAATTTAGAGAATAATCCCCCCGAGATAGATCATTGTTTTCAAGTGGGTCCTCGGCAACAACACACAAACAACAATAAATTAAACAACCCAACAATACAAAACAATCAACAAAGTAACATCAACAAGGACATACACATAAGGGCTCTCCCACCATCCTAGTGGCATCTAAAACCAATTTAATTAAAATCATCACCATCAGTAACCTCCCGCCTGGAAGAAATAAAGGCATGGATGAAACACAACTTCCTGCAATTGAATTGCTCCAAAACTGAAGCCATTTTAGTTGGCACCCCACACCAGATCCAATCATTCCCCATAGCTTCACCCTGTCTAGCCAGGATTTTCCCCTCTCGTCATCATCAGCTACCAACCTGGGTGAATGGACCCTCACTTGACCTTTGAGGCCCACATTAAACATCTGTACAAGAACTCCTGCTACCAGCTCAGGAACATCGCCAAACCCCGTCCCACACTTACTCTTGTCCATGCCTTTGTCTCCTCAAGGCTGGACTACTGCAATGTACTTCTCACCGCCAGAAGCTCCCATTACATCCAGAACAGGACTACCAAGGTCCTGATGAGAGTGCGAAAATATGAGCACATCACACCCGTCCTCCTTTCACTGCAAAGGCTTCCTGTCTCCTCCAGGCCAGGCCTCCAGGATTGAATAATAAGATCTCCCTACTAACCAAACTGTGCATCCATTACAATGCTCCCTCCCTACCTAAAGGAACTGATCAGTGCTCACCCGGCAAACCTCCACTCACAACCTCTGCTCTGGAAACACAAACCTTCTTCATCCCCCCAGGACCAGGCTCCGCACCATGGGCGACCGGGCCTTCGGCTGCTCCTCATCTGTGGAATACTCTCCCTGACCACCTGAGAGCACCACAGACTGTTCATGCTTTTATAAAGGGACTAAAAACATTCCCCTTTCAAGGCATTTCCATAGCTTTACTGGTTTCTTAGGCTCTATACCTTTGCAAGACTTTATTTTTAATTAACTCTTTTGCTAGTTATGTACACAATTGTGTTTCGTGTTCTTTTGTGTGTACCCTCCTTCTGTTGTTATAACATAATATAATATGTACAAGAAGATTTAATTCAGTTATTGAGACATCTGTACACACACAGTCACATTCCCGACCTGGCATGGGTTAGAATCCTACCATCAGTTTGTCCCTTGAGTCAGCTCTCTATGCTGTCCATCGTAACTAAAAGAAAATAACTGAAGAATACAAGTACTGACCAGACTGACCTCTCCTCCTTTAAAAAGAAAAAAAAAGAAAATTGTGGATGAGACGGCCATTATGCTTGTGGGTTCCAGATGCTCTGTAGAGGAGAGAGACATACAGTACTGTAAACCACAAGCTGTGAGAGATAATCTGTCTGTGTGCTGGGTGGAGGCCTGGCTGGACACAGCGCCGGCCAACTGTAGCAGCTAGCTGAACCTTTAGTTCTGAAAAGGGATTTGCTCTCTACGGAGCTCTCAAGAGTAGCCATCTCTCGCTCCCTGTCTCTCTCTCTCCGTCTCTAAATTTTGGTGTGGTGGTTTTCAATATTTATTTTGTTTTCTCTTCCCTAGTCTGTCATTTGCTTTTTGTCTCTCTCAAGCTCTCTCTTTTTCTCTGAAGTGCTGCCCAATACTGCCTGTGCTTGAAGACGTGTTCAACCCAAATTACCCAAAATAATCAGAGACTTCAAATATCACCTGGATAACATAATTATAAACATCCTCTATGATAGTTGCAGCAGTTGCTGTCACACACTGGAAATAATGAAAGCAAACATGCAAATGTTGAAAATAAACTTGAAAATAAAGTACAGGACCAGGCTCTCTCCTTCACACTCTCACACATATTTGTCACAACATATTTGTCACATCACACAATTACAGTTTAAATGAGTGTGTGAAAAGATTTTTTTGTGAGCTCTCAAGTCTCAACATTGCACTTAGAGGAAGAGATAAGCACAATACTCCTTCCGACGTCGGAAAATCTCCCACTTCTGAAAGGCTTCCCGAACATTGGTGAGTCAGGACATCTGGAGGTGCACGGCGGGTTCCAAGGAAAAGTGGACGTAGAGACCCAAAGTGTGGCCACACAGTCATGTGAGTATACAGGGGAGTAGAGCAGAGGACTCAGCACACAGCCCTGAGGGGCTCCTGTGTTGAGGGTCTAAGGCTCTGATGTGATGCTGTCCATTCTCACCACCTGGCAGCGGCCTGACAGAAAGTCTAACATTCAGGCCATCATGGTTGGTGTTGAGTCTGGTAGGAACTATAGTGTTGAATGCCGACGTCTTGTCCACAAACAACTTCTGTCTCTCTGTGTGTGTGTGTGTGTGTGCGCGTGTGCGTGTGCGTGTGCGTGTGTGTGTGTGTGTGTGTGTGTGTGTGACTCAGCAGTTGAGACCTCTGCATCTGTACACACACCCAGCTAAAGAAAGCAGGATATTGAGCTGTTGTGGAGTAGCTATATTTGGCGGTACCTCCATAGCGTTTACATCACACTTCAATCATCATCTGGCTAGTGAGAACATACAGCCAAAGGCTTGCATGCTGGTAGAATTTCAACTCCAGTCTGACAACATAATCCATGTCATCCCTCTCTCTCGCTCTCTCTCTCTCTCTCGCTCTCCCTCTCTCTCTCTCTCTCATCGTCTCTGCCAGGCCGAAAGGCATGGCGAGAGTACAGTATATTTTACCCCCTGTCCGTCCGTGAACAGCTAATCTCCGGCACTGTTGGCCCGGCCGCTGCGAAACTGTGCACACACACACTCCCTGGATGCCAAAGCCGAACCTCTGCCCCGAATTTTTCAGATTGGCCTGTTATAGCGCCACCAGAAGGCCGCTTTTTGCAAAACTATTTTTTTGACAGTACTCCTACAGATTTTGTTCAAACATCACGCAAATCGGTACACAGTATATCTATAGTCATTAAACGAAATGAGTCTTTCAGATTTTTCATATTCCATCCTGATTGGCTAAAAATGGCTTCCAGCGTTTGCAGGAGTGTCCTGTTTTGAACAAAATGCCTCAAATCATGAACACAGCATGCAATTTCCGTGAGATTTTGCGCGCACATTCCCACTAGGCCGAGGAAATCGGCCTCATGGTGGCGCTATAACAGGCACCAATCTGTGTAGAACTTTGTATGCGCACTCCCTAAAGGTCAAGGAAAAACCATTGCCCTGCATTTTTCCTTTAATAGCGCCACCAGGAGGCCGACTTATGTAAAACTCTTTTTTTGATATTACTCCTACCGATTTTATCCAAATTTCACGCAAATCGGTACACATGATCTCTATAGTCATGTGATCAAGACGGATCTGTTAGATTTTTTATATTCCATCCTGATTGGCTGAGATTCACATCCAAAGTTTGCAGTAGTGGCTTGTTTTGAACAAAAAGCCGCAAATCATGAACGCAGCGTCCGATTGCGGTCAAACTTTGCATGCACATTCACACTATGTTGAGGAACAAATGCCACCCAACATTCTCCTGTTATAGCGCCACCAGCAGGTCTAATTTAGCAAAACATATTTTTGGAACAAAATGCCTCAAATCATTAATGCAGTGTACGATTTTAAATCATCGTGTATCATCGTGTATCATCATCATCAGATGTCCGGCTCAATGACGTGCATCATGGTGGTCTGTACAGTACACAGGGGTGAATGTGTGCTCGGCAGTCTGCTCAAGCATACTGTGCTGTCTGCCAGGCCCCACTTCTTCATGCATGTTTTGAAGTGTCCAACCCCAGTAGGCAGTCGGTTCAGCCAAGTCAATTGCCGGTGTGGCAGATCTTCCTCCTTTGATGCCGTCTCCTGGGTCCCAGATGTAGAGGTGACAACATGTGGGCCCAGCAGACACCCACTCCTGCTTCCAGGAGGCCTCCATCTATGCCTTTGTAGACAGGTCCTCAGGGATAGAACTGAGCATCTCTTGTTGTATGGGTGACGGGACTTGAGTCTGTTTGGCATATCCTGCATGACACCTCTATGACAGCGTTGCCTCCAGTCAAGTTTCTGGGCTTTCCTTGGGGCGGGGATGTGAGGGTAGCAGCCTCTCGTTGGAGGCCGGTTGTCAGGACAACCCTGGATGAAGATCTAGGGACCAGCGTTATGGCAGGTGCCAACTCTGAAGACGGGGTCGGTGAGGACGCTGCAGAGACCGGCCGCAGAGGACGCTGCAGATTCTGGAGACGAGGACCGTGCAGTTTCAGGAGACGAGGACGCTGCAGAGTCAGGAGACGAGGACGCTGCAGACTCTGGAGACGGGGCTGCAGAGGACACTGCAGATGAGGACGCTGCAGGACATTACAGAGTGAATATGGGGCTGCAGACTCTGGATACAGGCTGCAGACTCTGGAGACGGGGCTGCAGACGGGGCTGCAGACTCTGGATACGGACTGCAAAGGAAGCTACAGACTCTGGATACGGGCTGCAGAGGAAGCTACAGACTCTGGATACGGGCTGCAGAGGAAGCTACAGACTCTGGATACAGGCTGCAGAGGAAGCTGCAGACTATAGAGACAGGGCTGAAGACTCTGGACACGGGCTGCAAAGGAAGCTGCAGACTCTGGATACGGGGCTGCAAACTCTGGATAAGGGGCTGCAGACTCTGGATGCGGGCTACAGAGGAGGCTGCAGACTATGGTGACTGGGCTGCAGAGAACACTGCAGCCTCTGGATACGGGCTGCAAAGGAAACTGCAGACTCTGGATACAGGCTGCAGAGGAAGCTGCAGACTATAGAGACAGGGCTGCAGACTCTGGACACGGGCTGCAAAGGAAGCTGCAGACTCTGGATACGGGGCTGCAAACTCTGAAATACGGGCTGCAGACTCTGGATACGGGCTGGATACGGGGCTGCAGACTCTGGATACGGGCTCGATACGGGGCTGCAGACTCTGAAATACGGGCTCGATACGGGGCTGCAGACTCTGAAATACGGGCTGGATACGGCTGCAGACTCTGGATACGGGACTGCAGACTCTGGATACGGGGCTGCAGACTCTGAAATATGGAATGCAAACTCTGAAGTACGGGCTGCAGACTCTGAAATACGGGCTGCAGACTCTGTAACATTGTTGCATATATGCCTGTAGAAGGCTATAAGCTGCCCTGTATATATATATATATATATATATATATATATATATATATGTACCTTTAGAAGGCTATGAGCTGCCCTGAGACCAGCATTGAGAAACTGCCCTCAGAGCAGTAAATGAATGTTGTGGTATGTATATCATTTAAGCTGCCCTGAGACCGGCATTGAGAAACTACCCTGAGAGCAGCAAATTAATGTTGTTCTATGTATTTCATTTAAGCTGCCCTGAGACCAGCATTGAGAAACTGCCCTGAGAGCAGAAAATTAACATTGTTGCATATATATATACCTCTAGAAGGCTATACGCTATCCTGAGACCAGCATTGAGAAACTGCCCTCAGAGCAGCAAATTAATGTTGTGGTATGTATATCATTTAAGCTGCCCTGAGACCAGCATTGAGAAAGTGCCCTGAGAGCAGCAAATTAAAATTGTTGCATATGTATCTGTAGAAGGCTATAAGCTGCCCTGAGACATGCAGCATTGAAAAACTGCCCTAAGAGCAGAAAATTAACATTGTTGCATATATATATACCTGTAGAAGGTTATAAGCTGCCCTGAGACCAGCATTGAGAAACTGCCCTCAGAGCAGCAAGTTAACATTGTTGCATATATATACACCTGCAAAAGGCTATAAGCTGCCCTGAGACCAGCATTGAGAAACTGCCCTCAGAGCAGCAAAATAATGTTGTTGTTGTTGTTGTTGTTGTTGTTGTTGTTGTTGTTGTTGTTGTTGTTGTTCTATGTATAGCCTTTAAGCTGCCCTGAGACCATTATTGAGAAAGTGCCCCGAGAGCAGCAAATTAATATTGTTGCATATATACCTGTAGAAGGCTATAAGCTGCCCTGAGACCAGCATTGAAAAACTGCCCTGATAGCAGAAAATTTACATTGTTGCATATATATACCTGTAGAAGAACATAAGCTGCCCTGAGACCAGCATTGAGAAACTGACCTCAGCAAATTAACATTGTTGCATATATATACACCTGTAAAAGGCTTTAAGCTGCCCTGAGACCAGCATTGAGAAACTGCCCTGAGAGCAGCAAATTCATGTTGTGGTATGTATATCATTTAAGCTGCCCTGAGACCAGCATTGAGGAACTGCCCTGAGACCAGCAAATTAATGTTGTTGTATATGTATATCATTTAAGCTGCCCTGAGACCAGCATTGAGAAACTGCCCTGAAAGCAGCAAATTAACATTGTTGCATATATATATATATATATATATATATATATATATATATATATATATATATATATATATACAGGTAAATTGGCATTCCAGGTAAATTGGAAAAGGGGCGCTTGTTTTCACCGCCCCCCAGGCAATTCTGTAGAACCAACGCTAGAGGGCAATTCAAGCCAGACATGAGTCCCACACCACACACGCACGCATGCACACTCGCACACACACACACACACACACACACACACACACACACACCCGCAAACAGCCTTATTACATGCAGTTGAAGCACAAGGGGGCGAGCCTGAGGGGGCGGGGCTGGCGGGCTATGTTAGTGCAGTGAGTGGCAGTTGGGGCAAACCATAGAGGGGCAAACGCAGTCCCCACAACATCATTTACGATTCTGTGCCTATCGGTACATAACTCGGACGGCGCTTAGTCGGCTAGCAGACCATCAGCCGGTCGGCGCGGGCACTCGCGCCTGGAGGCGCACGGGCGCGCCTCCTTGGCCTCAAGGTCTGCTGAATCGGCGCGCCTCCGTCATGGTCCAAAACTATACTTTATCGGCGAAAAAAAGTAGTCCGCGGTTGTTTGAAAAAGTTCCCCAAGCGGGAGTCAAACCAAGACTCCCAGAGATAGTGGATGGGGAGTCCAATGATTGTCAGAGTGCGCCACTGAGGCCAGTGCTGAGTTTGGGTATTTGGGCTGTATTACAATGTGACGTCCTAACTATTCTAATCGTTAGCTATTATACAAAGCTAGCAGCTAATGTAAACTGGGAGTTGGCTAGGCTAGAGCACTATAGCTTCCTGGTTGCTATGTTGTTGTCGTCGTCGTCCTCGCATCAAAGCCCCGCCTCGCAGCCCCGCCTCGCAGCGCCGCCCCGCGCCTAAAAACAAGCGCTCCCCTTCCAATTTACCTGGAATGCCAATTTACCTGTGACATATATAAAAGGCTCTGAGGAGCACTTTTTCTAGTTCACTCTCCCTCTCTACCATGGAGCAATGCATCACAACACAGCACCATTCTCTCTTTCCATTCTACTCACTCTATGTTAAATAAAACAAATACAACAATGGAAGCCAAAATGAACCTTATTTTCTGATCAGCTTTCCCACTCTCTGACCTTCTTTCTTGTGTAGCTCCATTTACAAGCTTTGTTTAAGTAGTTACATCTTTATTAGCCCTATAGCATCCCATAATAGGCGAACATTTGGCGAAAATATATACATACAAATACAAATAGATTTGGTGTAGAGGGAAAAAGGAGGGGCAAAACAATCAACATAGTAACATCAACAAGGACACAATCTGGGAACCCATTGCCAACTGAAAATGAAAAACAGCGCCCTCTGCTGTTTGTTCTATGTCTGTTGGCTCTGGGCGGACGATAACGTAACACCAGAGCACAAGGAAACCGGTGTTTGTGATGCGCCTTCAGCGCATCACTTCCGGTTGGTGCGACTATGTTTTCATTCCCACTAACAATATTTCTACACGGAACACTAACACCACTTCTCCCAGAGAACATGGATCGTTTTGGTTATAAGCCCACTTGTTTCTATGATGAAAGAGTAAGTTAAAATGTGAATATCTTTCCGTGGTTTTGTCTGCTCCGCGGACGCTATTGTTAAATTAGTTTCGGTTTGTTTCGAGGGGGAAAGATCGACGGACATGTGAATCCCGCCCACTACATGTGATTGGGTAAAGCGCGGCCTACTTCCTGATCTGAATGCGCACTCGTTATGACGAACCTCCCCGACAGATTCCAACGCAGTGCAGAAGCTGTTCTTGAGAGATTAACAAGGACATACACATAAGGGCTCTCCCACCATCCCAGTGGCATCTAAAACCAATTTAATGAAAATCATCATCATCATCATCATCATCATCATCATCATCAGTAACCACCCGCCTCGAAGAAATAAAGGCATGGATGAAACACAACTTCCTGCAACTTAATTGCTCCAAAACTGAAGCCATTTTAGTTGGCACCCCACACCAGGTTCAATCATTCCCCATAACTAGCTTCACCCTGTCTAGCCAGGACTTCGTCATCATGCAGTCACCAACCTGGGTGAATGAATGGACCCTCACTTGACCTTTGAGGCCCACATTAAGCATCTTACTCTTGCCTTTGTCTCCTAAAGGCTGGACTACTGCAATGTACTTCTATGTCATGATAGGCGAATATTTGGCGAAAATCTTTTTTTGACAAATAGATTTGGTGTAGAGGGAAAGAGGAGGGGCCGGGGGCACAGATAGCTGAGTGGTTAAGACGCATACCATATAGGCTCTGATGCCTCACAGCGAGACCCAGGTTTTATTTCTTGGGCCCGGCGGACCTTTGCTGCATGGCATGTCATTCCATTACTCTCTCTACCTGTTTTCTGTCTCTCTACTCTGTGGTCTATCAATAAACAGTTACCAGGGTAAGTCTTTGCAGAAGATGAGGTTCCACGCATGCGCTCTCACCTTGAAGCTGTACTACTGGCTAAAGCCTAATATTCTCTGTTGTACATGCCATGTCGCTTGCCAACCGGAGCAGATCTACAAGCTCATAATGCAACGCTGTTCTTGTCTACATTCAAGTATAAATCAGGCACACAGACACGACCATGTTCTGCTGATGATGTTAGGATGTTTTTTGGGTGTTTTCTTTTTTTTGCCTCAAGGGCAGGTCAATAGTTATTGATGGAAGGCAGTGATATTTACATTCATTTACCCCTGCAAAGATTTTGACAACACAGTCCGGGGAATTGAACCATCAAACTGTCAAATAAGAAACTCCCTGAAGAACTGGAGGTGTGCATTTTTTTTTCTATTTGCATCTTCAGGACACTGCATTTATCTTGTACTGTTTACTTGCCTATAAAGCTGGTAATGGTAGCTATAGGCATTTTTACCGTGTGGCTCTGCAGGATTCTAACCGTCTATAAGAGGGTCAGTCTGTGTCTGTGGGTGTTTTCGAAAACACGCTTTGAGAGTGCTCTCTGGTGGTTCGAAAATTCAGAGTGATCAAGTGTGGCCGATCAGAGTACTGTGCTCTGGGAGCTACTGAGCATCCTAAGTGAAAAGCCGGGTTCATCTGAACGTTGGTGACAACAATAGCAGGAGCCAGGTCTTTGCTAAATGCAATGGTTGCAGCTTGTTTGGTACTCTTGAGTCTAGACAGCATTCAACACAGATCTATGTGTTACAAAACACATAATAATAATGCTTTTAATTCTTTTTTTTATAACAGTACAGGAAAAAATATATATATATCTGGAAAATGTTTGACCATTTCCGTCTACAATGACATGTCCAAACTAAAGATGCCAGGTTGAAAGTGGTTAAATTATAGGAAAATTATTTGAAGGACTGAAATGTTAAATGTAGGTCAGATGTCCATCCAATCATCATAAAGTCAAATATTTCTTCTTATCTGACCTAATTCATTATGTAGTCTTTGCACTTCTCCTAAAAGGCTATAACCCCTAAAGGTCATGAACCCTGTGCTGGGAGGATCTCTCTAGATTGCCAATGGCATTCAGGTCATGAAACCATCCAAGGATCTATAATTCTGTAAATTAGCTTGGACAGCAACAAAATGACCTGTTTGACATTAGATTTTAGCAAGCCTTATTTTCAAAAATAAGTGAAAATATTTAGTTTTTGTGAATTACAGGACTGACCGGAAGACAAGGAATTTATTTTTTAACGGCCGATCTACACCAGAGAATTTTCGCACACACGCACACACAACGCACACACGCTCATATACGCACACACGCACTTTTAGATCCAGTCCTATTTTAAAAGTCTGTGTATGGGGGACTCGCATATCCGCTTGCCTGGTGTAGCCGGTATCATTGATAATCAATTGGATCTAAACAAACGCGCTGTATGCACCACGCATACGCTCGCTTTGAAAAGTCTGGTGCAAATCGGCCGTAAGGAAGGGAAGCCGACGTCATTTTCTCTATCATGCAATTCCAGCCGGCAGATTTGTCGCACTGGGTGGCAGACTCACACCAGAAGTCGGTGAAATAACATTGGAGTCTATGAGACATAATAGGAGGCATAAAGGTCGACGCTCAGGTTTGCAATGATCTTCGCTACAGGTATGTGCTGCGAAAAGCATGAAAGTGTCTGTTGACCTGTCTGTTATACACTTTTATTATATAGTGATGTCCTAGTGTTTCCTGTTTTGCCTAGTTACTGTTACCTGTCTTGTCTCACCTCCCTGTGATTATTACTTTTCTCCACCTGAGTCCTGTTGGTCTCCTAACCTCCCTGTGTGTATTTAAACCCTCAGTTCCCAAAGCCTACAGTATGTATGTTTTTAAATGTTGTTTTAGTGTCATGTTCCCAGTGCTATTCCTGCGTTATTCAATGTGTTTGGGAAAATAAATCCTTGTTCGTTTGACCTGCTCTGCATCTGACTGTCGGTTCTGTACTTGGGTCCTACATCTACTGAGTTGCACCTTGACAGAAGGGTTCTGGGTGGCTTAGGTTGGGAGTTAGTAGCTCATTTTGCTGTGTCTGTTGTAAATTGAATTGGAGGCCTAAAAAGAAAGAGGGGCCAATGCACATGCTGTCCATCAGTCAAATTAGTTCACGCTGTGAGTGCATGCAATGTTCCAATTAATATCTCCCCGACAGCATTATCGAAGGTTCTATGGTACCTAACACAAGTTACACAACACAAAAAAATGTGATTGTAAAAGGATGCACTCCTCTCTGAAAGCTGGGAAAAATTATTTATGAATACATGGAGATAAAGACAGGTTGGTGCACTGTAAAATCCTTAGTGTTCATTTATCCATTTGTAACTCTTAGTGTATAGAATTGTACACAAGATTTTACTGTGTAAGGGATCAGGGGTCAGGGATGCAGAGTAAGGTGCCATTTTAAGCTGCAATCTGGAACTTATTTTAAAGAATAAAATATTTTTACAACCAATCTGTATGGTGAATATGTTAAGATACAATAATATAACTATGCTCTGCTGTGGTTGGAGGGAGGTCTCCCTACTATCCCATAAATACATTTAGACCCTGATGTCTGGTCGGACACCGATTGGTTGACAAGCGGTACTGCCCAAAGCTCATAAGCGCAATATCTCCCCTCACCAAGCTGGCTTTCTGTCTGAGCTCAGCATTAAAGATGTTCTTTGCTCCTCTCGTGCAGGTGACTGAACATTGAGTCCCAGGGAGGACATGAAAGTCATGGACCCGATCAGCTTATACAGTCAAATGGAAAAGTAATGTCCTTCCTCCATGTTGTACATCCTGTGTCTCTGACCAAATAGGTCAGTGAGAATTGACACCACTGCCTCTTAAGGTCATGACCCCAGGCTCACAGGCAGACAGTGGTCTCATAAATGTAGATCCCTGTTGGCTTTTCTCATCATTCACTCCTCGGTAGTGACGCTGAGACACAAATATGCACGTGCTGCACACGCATATAAACACTATAATTATACACATACATAATGTATGTACATACATGCATACATGTATCTATACCAGAGTATTGACAGTGGGGACACAGGGACACATGCCTGACTGGACATTAAAGGTACGGCAACAGATAAGGAACAATTTCAGATATTTGCATACTGTACTAGTCCATATCGAGACAAAATATAAGTTGCTTTTTTGCCAGACCCAAGGGGTCGGCCTACATGAGGCTTTGTCTACATGTCGGCTTTTCCTGTCCTGTCCCTCTTTTCCTCTGCACACACGTCATGCGAAGTCCGGCCATTCAGATTTCAACCACTAGGGGTCTGGCAGTACCAGGTCTCCTGGTTCCCTTGTTTATATAATTATGTAAATTACTTAAAATGAGAAGTTCTGGAAAGGTACCTGTACAGGTAGCTCTGATTCATAGCCTTGAAGGAGTTCCCTTAAAGGGGAATTTTGGACCACGGTTTTCTTACCTTTTGTATGAGGTTATGATATCCTAGGATGAATGGTACAGTAGAAAAATGTCATAACTCCATCCCGGGTTTGCCACAGCTAAAAACGCGTGCCAATAGGCCTTGCGCTAGATCGCATATCTTGATAGCTTTTTTTATTTTTTTATTTTTTTTAGATCTGACGTTCATAGTGACAGAACACGATGCAACATGATTGTCTTGAATGCGCCACACCGGAAGTCTCGCTTTTCAATCTCGAGATTTCAATCTCGAGATTGGCTGTCTGTGATCAGCTAATCTCCGACACCGTTGGCATGATCGCAGCGAAACTGTGCATACACACTCCCTGGATGCCAGAGCAGTACCTCTGGCCCAAATTCTTCACATGGGCCTGTTATAGCGCCACCAGGAGGCCGAGTTTTGTAACAAAAAGATTTTGTCCAAACATAACGCAAATCGGTACACAGTATCTCTATGGTCATTAAACGAAACATGTCTTTCAGATTTTTCATATTCCATCCTGATTGGCTAAGATTGTCTTCCAAAGTTTGCAGGAGTCCTCCGTTTGGAACAAAATGCCTCAAATCATGAACACAGTGTGCGATTTCCGTAAAACTTTGCACCACCTTTTCAACATTGCCCTATTATAGCGCCACCAGGAGGCCGATCTTTACAAAACTATTTCCATCCATCCTGATTGGCGAATTCAGAACATTGCTGGCCCACACTAACCTACCTGACCTGGCGGAGACCTGTGCTCCAAGCGCTTTTTCTAGTTTTAATATCTTATCTTTTTTCTTTTTTCTTGGTGAAAAGACACAAGTGACATAAATGACATGGAATGATGAATTTCAAATAATTAATCAGTGTTTAATCGCTGACAAATGCCAGTCATTCTTCAACATCAACAAAGAAGACACAGGATTTGAACTTCCAGTTGGGTGTGGGCTCCTAGGTGCACTGTACCACCTACAGTGATCGCATGACTAGACGTTGCGTACATGACACATGTCTGCTGTCTGTATAGTATGCCTGTGTATAGTATGTATCAGTATGCAGGACAAACCTCCATGACAGATCTTGTCTATAATGTTTTTGCCCCTGCTTTTGTGTTTGTGTGTGTGTGTGTGTGTGTGTGCGTGCGTGCGTGCGTGCGTGCGTGCGTGCGTGCGTGCGTGCGTGCGTGCGTGCGTGCGTGCGTGCGTGCGTGCGTGCGTGCGTGCGTGCGTGCGTGCGTGCGTGCGTGCGTGCGTGCGTGCGTCTCGGAAACCGCTGGACTGATAGGCATCAGGTTTTGTGCATGCAGCCAGTAGGTGAAGGAAGACACTCTACCTCATATTTATCAAATCAGCCTCATGGTAGCACTATACCAGCCTGCTATACGTTTTGACCTATAACTCTTGAAAAGTAGTCTGTACAATCAAATACCCCCTGGATCATGACGCAACTTCCGCAACCATTATCCTTTACAGGTTTTCTGCCATTTTGCAAAACACACTTTTTGCCACTATACTCTTCCACACAAATCGCTACACATTATCTCTGGAGTCGTGTGATGAATTGCGGGTCCATTTAATTACATTTGTCCACTCTTACTCAGGAGTGTAGGCTATAAGTCTACAACAAACGTCTGTTTCTAGGCTGTTACACAGAGGCGTTGGTTGCAGTGAATCACTCCTGATGCAGTGAATGGAAACCAATATCCTTATTATTTCAAAGTCCTCAAACCACTTAATCCCTGCACAGTTTGTCATTTCATAACAAAACTCGATGTCTTTCCCCAGGCTCCTAAGTGGTGTTGGTCATTAAATCACTCCTGATGTGCCGAATGGAAACCAATAATAACCTTATATTGAGCTCTCTTCAGGGCCTGATATTCACACACATTTTCCAGTCCACTGGTGACATTAGTACCTTGGGCTTTTCTTTTACAGGCCAGATAAAAGCTCAGGAAGTGGCTCTGAAGGCCTGTAATGGTGCCGTGGTGATCCGTGTGCACGCGACCCGCATGCTATTATGTATAGACATGGTATTGCATGCCAAGTTAGAAATGCATGCACTCTCAAGCAGTTTGCAGACAGAGACACATACTGCATTTACAGGCATGGTCTACTCACATATATCCACACTCTCACACACTATACCCTATACACGCGCCTTCCACAATTTTAAAACACTAGATGTGAAGGCCACTATGTGGCCTAGAAATTTTGTAGCGCTGTTAAGATTTGGCCAATCAAATCCGGATGTTACTTTTGTGACAGCGAGGTGCCAATTTTAATATAGGATATACAGTATATACAAGCATGTACTGCACATGCTACCATGTGAAAGAAAATGCTAATGCATAAGTGGTCACACGAAAGAACACACACTCATATACACACTCAATAAGTCAACGGTCAAATGTGCTTGAAAGAATAAAAACAGGAATATAGCCGCAAGGTGGCGGTTCAGGGGTTCAATTGAAAGCTGCGAGGAGTCCAGACTTTTGACAGTTTCTGACACCAGTATTGAAGATGTAAAGATGGTATTTATGACGGACAGACGCTCATTGATTTACAGGAAAATTTGTGCTGGGCAATGCCCTATTTATGTATTTGTTCCAGGCGCATTCACATGTTTGGAACTGATGATGCACCCTGCATCAGCGCAAAAACATTAGGGTTTCAGCCCTTCAGGCTTAAACCTCTAATGATGTTTATTTGAGACAATAGGATTGCATCGCCTTTTGAAATGTATTTCATTAAAGGAGATTTTATGTTACAAATGAACAATACACGGTCCACACCAATGCCTAATGACTGGTTCTTGGGGGAGGAGTGTGGACAGAGAGGGGGAGAGAGAGAGAGAGAGAGAGAGAGAGAGAGTGTGTGTGTGTGTGTGTGTGTGTGTGTGTGTGTGTGTGTGTGTGTGTGTGTGTGTGTGTGTGTGTGTGTGTGTGTGTGTGTGTGTGTGTGTGTGTGTGTGTGTGTGTGTGTCTTCTGCAGTGGAAAATCGTATTCATTGCAGTTTAATGTAGTGGAAGGTTTCCCCTTGTACTATAAAGAACAGTAAAGCCCCAGGTACAGCATAATAAATGAGTTTTGGAATCTACAATTGGATAGCGTTGCCTTATTTTGTGACAGGGATCTCTGGGACACTGAGGCACAACTTTTTAACTTTTTAATGTTTAAACATTTCTTTTTTTCTTTGTGGTTTTTATGCGACTGACCATGCACTATGCCAAAGACAAATGTCCATCATTGCCTGCTGTAAAGGACAATAAAGTTTTTGAATCTCTCTTCCAGTGAAGAAAGAGAAGACAGACATATGGATTGACAGACAGCTAGAGTTACTGCTCTCATCATTGCTGTCGGGTGGAAACCTTGTAGGCTATGTCCAAAACCGTTCCTTTTATTATTATTTTTTTAAACATTTTAAAATAGTGAAAAAAGCCAATCTACAAGCTCTTCTAGATCTGCCATTTTCACTACTTTTGTGTGACACTCTTGCATGATGAAGTAATGCATTCATTTACAAAAGAAAAACATTTAAATATGGATACACAAGGTTTCTGCCCGACAGCAACGTCATGCTAAAGGACTAGTGTTTAGCTGTTTTGAGTCCAAGAAATGCGTTGTGCCAAATGTGCTTTCAAAACGAGACATAATGGACACACATCAACAGATGAGAAGACAGACGGACAGATAAAAAGTACAAATGACCAACAGCCTACACATCAGGGCAACGTTTATAAAACAACACACACAATTGTTTTATAATGGTAGCAGACTTTTGGCTGACTGCACACAGTCAACCAGAGAGGTGGTTGTCCATAGCTTGAAAAGAGCACGTCTAACTAACTTGACTGTCCTGTGAACAACACTCCTAGTGCTGATACTGCAGAGGAGCAGTTAGAATCCAATCCAGACCCTACTACTTCATTTCCTCCTGTTGAGCTGACTCATGTGGATGAGGTCTCTGATGTTCCAGTAGATTTTGAAGTAGACAACCTACCCGAATCAGACAACCTAACCGAATTAGAAAACTTACCTGAAGAAGACATCTTATCTGAAAGAGACAACTTACCAGAGGATCCACCTGAAAAGAAAATCACCGAGATTGACACACCACCTATAGACTTAACTGAATGTAACTCACCTGACACCTGTGACCTGACACCATGGAGGAAGTCCCTACCATCATGAATGAAGTATTGTCTGACATGTCAGAGTTGAGTGAAGAGGAGAATCCCGAAGAGGAGAAAACCAAAGTGGAGAAACCTGAAAAGGAGGATTCTGAAGGTGAAGAGTACTAAGTTAAAAGCGGAACTTAAAAATAAACAAATCAGCCAAACGCACAAGCCGAGGCTTGAACTTGATGGACACTGCTGTTGGATTGTGGACAATGCTATTTCTCTCTTGTTTTGCCCAACTTCGGCTTGTTTAAAATTGAAAGTACGCGCGAACGCACGCACGCACGCACGCACGCACGCACGCACGCACGCACGCACGCACGCACGCACGCACGCACGCACGCACACACACACTATGACTCAGCCTCACTCCTGAATGCTCTTTGTAACAAAACATAACAAAACATGCAATATGAAACATTCTCCCGCCCCCGCAACAGCACATACACATAAAGAGGCGTTCCGCAACACATTATTTTATCGCTGTCGGGTGGAAACCTTGTATATCTTAGTATTTTAAAAACTTTTAAAATAGTGAAAATAGCCGATCTACAAGCACACAACACGTCGCATCTTGACTTGTTGTGAGCTTGTAGCGACTTGTGTGACCTTCTATGATGAAGCAGGGCATTAATTTAAGAAAAAAACATAAAAAGTTGAAATATGGAGATACAAGGTTTCTGTCCGACAGCAACGATTTCAAAGTTCACTCGCTCCTTCTCTCTTCCTCTCATTGGCTCTGTTCTTCTACTCTCTCTCCCTCCGTCCAATTCCTCCTCTCTCTTTTTACTTTTATGTCCGCATCCCTCCCTCTCTCCCTCTGCATTAGCGACTTTGTTCTTTTTCTCTCTCCTTCCTTCTCTTTTTCTCTTCTTCCTTTCTCTAACCTCTTTTTCACCCCCCCCCCATCCCCCTGTTTGTTTCCTCTCCATCCCTCCACTTTCTGCATTTTCCCTCGCTTTCCTTTCTTCCCTTCTTCTTCTCCATTCCTCTTTTTCGCCTCTTCACTCTTTTGTGCTTTTCTGTCTCTCCCTGTCTTACTTTTCCCCTCCCTATCTCTCTCTCTTTCTCTCTCTTTATACTGTATCTACCTCTCTCTCTCAGTGTGGGATTGCCGCAGCAGTCTGCAGCAGTATGCCTGCCTCAGCAACACACATGCACACACACACACACACATTTCTGAATGAGAGAGAGGGAGGGGACAGGAAAGAAGGGGAGGGAAGGGAAGGAGAGAGGGAGAAATACAAAAATAATTTGCATTTGTCAAGATAGGAGAAGGCAGCTTTATGCAGGGTCTCTAATCTCAATTCTTACTCTTTGGGGCCTGTGAGGATCGGCTGATGGGTTGGCATTGGGTGTGGTGGGAATGGGTAAGGGTTTAATAGCGCAGCACACGGTGCCGCGCTATTAAACCCTTACCCATTCCCACCAGCTTGTAGATCTGCTATTTTTGAATAGCCCAAAGTATAAAATAATAGTTATAGCTAAAGATCTAAAATGACACAGTATGCGTTCCCAGATTGAATGGGTTAAGAATGAATGGGTACATGTATATGCTTAGGTTTGTGTGCGTACATTTATACGTATACACTTATGTATGTTTTATGAGTATACTGTATAATATGCATTGTATACTGTTGTGTTGCTCACAACGCAGCGCACTGTGATGAGTTGTGAGCTTGTAGGTCTGCTATTTCCGGTGCATACGCAATGTTCAACCAAGTATTACTCATACTTATAACTTATCTTATTTCTCTCCTCGTCTCTGTCTCAGCAAACTGCACATTATATCGACCATAACACTTATGACCAGCACTTCATAAACCTCGTTATAAGTTGTTATGCATAATTATAAACATTTATGACAAGTATTATGAAGCGTTATGAGTGCATTATATGAGTGCCGGGAGAAAAACCTCGCCCTTAACGCCGACAAGACCAAGGAGCTGATCGTGGACTTCAGGAGGCCGCGGATCCTCATCGATGGCGCTGCAGTGGAAAGGGTCAGCGAGTTCAAGTTCCTTGGAGTACACAACGAGGAGGAGCTCAAATGGGAGACACCACACACTTGAGGAAAAAGGCTCTGCAGCTCCGGAGTATCCTCAGGCTGTACTACAACAGCTCAGTTGAAGGCGTTCTATCAGGCTGCGTTACGGCATCGTATGGAAACCAGATAGGTAAACCTACAGCGAGTGATGCGATCGGCAGAGCGCATAATGGAAGTCGAGCTCCCCGTGCTCCAGGAACTGTACAAAAAGCGGTGTGTGATCAAAGCCCAGCCCATCATCGAGGACATGCACCACTGTTCAAACGACTACAACGACCGCGGTCAGGCAAGGAGGCCTACCGCAGTATCAAGAGCATGCAGCACCACCAGGTTCATGAACAGCTTCCACCCGGCTGCCGTCAAACTGCCTTGTTCAGCAGCCTGATGACAGGCGGTGTCGTCAGGCTGGTGGACCTACCTGTGGATTATACCAGGTACAAGTGACTTAGACTTTTTCTTTGCTCTTCCTCATGGACCTACTTGCGGATTATACCATTGTCAGTCCACTTTATGTGGATTATGCGGGAGACACCCACTGACTTTTTTCACCTTAATCCCATGTACAACGCACTGACCTTTGTCCCTTTTTTT
The DNA here is from genome assembly GCF_963280865.1 of Gymnoscopelus braueri. Classification (NCBI taxonomy): domain Eukaryota; kingdom Metazoa; phylum Chordata; class Actinopteri; order Myctophiformes; family Myctophidae; genus Gymnoscopelus; species Gymnoscopelus braueri. The sequence goes on from NC_137619.1 coordinate 20,117,570, forward strand.
GTGTTTTCTAGCACCTAGAACGTTCTTAATATATCATGCACAGTATACACCTGCTGCTATGCTCACGCACCTTTATATCTTATCTCAGGTACTACGTTTAAATATGTAGATCATTTGTTTGTTTTCTTGATCTCTCTTCTTCTTCTCTTTCTTTTTTTGTATGGAAACAACAATACGATGGAACGATGCACGAAAACGAATTTCACCCACTTTTTTATTTCTGTAAACCTGTGATTTGACAATAAAGCTGATTCTGATTATAATACATTATAAATGTGATTATGATGCATTTATAGACCCTCACCCTACCTTTACAGTGAGTAAAGTGTTACCAAACTTTTTCCCCTGCTGAATCCTTTTTTTTCATGAGTTTTGTCCTAAGTGTCCTTTTAAAGTAGGACAGGTAAGTACTTCAAAATAGAGATGGAGAGAGACAGACTGAGAGAAGGGGACAGGGAGAGTGAAGGAGAAAGATAGATGGGGAGGGAGAGGGCTGGAGGCAGAGAGACAGAGAGGAGACAGAGATGTAGAAACGACTAAGGAGAGAGAGGGAAAAAGTGATAGCGTGAGAAAGGGGGAGGTAGGGCGAGTGACAAAAGGAGAGACAGAGTTTAAGACAGAGAGAGATGAATACAATGAGACAAAGCAACACACAAGAGAGAGAGAGAGAGAGAGAGAGAGAGAGAGAGAGAGAGAGAGAGAGAGAGAGAGAGAGAGAGAGAGAGAGAGAGAGAGAGAGAGAGAGGAGTGGAAGAGTGGAAACAGTTAATTATGTGAACCCTGTCCAACAGTCTCATGTCCAATTAGCATGCTCGTTAACCCCACAGTTCTGAGGTTTGCCTAATTAGTTGCTACAATAAAAACTGTAAAACGACACTGTACAATATACAGAGGGCTCTGACATGAAGTCAAGCTCAGCAGGTACACCACACCACTGAGAGACGATCTGACGTGTATTCTCACTGTTTATATCCTTAAACTCAAATCTTTGTCTCATGAAGGAAATATTGTTATTAAATTGCAATTTATTTATTTTTTCGACAAATCACTAAAGCACAGTCATGCTAGCATACGAACAAATACCACTTGGTACGACCAAAGACGAAGACGATAACAACTCAATTCCAAAACAAATATTAGGCTGGACAAGCAGCAGATGCACATAACCTGCAGATGACTTTCCTTCTGCCCCTTTATATTTCCGTACACAACACATGAACCATGTAAATTATTAAAATGTTTCATTCCTCAATGACGTGAGAAACAATTTATGTGAATGTTTTTCCTCTAATAATTGTAGGGAGCACAGATCCTTGGACCTCACTGTTCCAGTCAGAGACAGCAAATGATATACTGCAAGACATGTTTCCCTCCAAAGCAAATTTTGTTCTTTTTTGAGAGTGAATCAATTAAACTTTAAAACATCTTTTAAAGATAGAAGGGAGCAGAGTGCTCTGGAACCAAGGACAGTCTACGCCATTGACTGCCTGGGGAGCAGCATATTCACTTATTTAGCATTACTGAGACTGGTTTCCGTGATTTCTTTCAAATGTCAGGAAGAAAATCTGTGTGGAATATTCAAATTGTTAAAGTTAATGTTATTAATGAAATTATTCTGTAATGAAATTCAGCTCATGTTCACCAGGTATAACTGTACGTGCCTTTGTGGTGCCTCAACTCCCCATGCGACATTTTCATTTGATCCATTACATTAATGCACTTTGGAAAATAATAATTTGACTGAAAGCAGGTTGGAAACTTTGGAAAGGCTGACACCAGTAGGGGGCTAATGACCTTTCCTACCTTTGATATTTTACTTGGCCAGTTCAAATCCTGTCGGCTCTGTGTCAAAGCTACATCAAGGATAGTTGTGAATTCCATCTGTTTTTATGTTGGTGGTGAGAGGGGTGTGTGTGTGTGTGTGTGTGTGTGTGTGTGTGTGTGTGTGTGTGTGTGTGTGTGTGTGTGTGTGTGTGTGTGTGTGCGTGTGCGTGTGCGTGTGTGCGTGTGCGTGCGTGTGCGTGTGTGTGTGTGTGTGTGTGTGTGTGTGCGTGTGTTTAGGCTCAGAATCAGGGGCAATAACATTGCAAAGACAATCACAAGCCTTCTTGTTTTATGTGTCTTTTTTTGGTCTAAACGATGAGTAACACAGGCCACACACACACATACACAGACTTCTTTTTTTGTAAGGCACACCAGGCTGCTGGCTCATTGAAAATGTCACACAAGAAGCCCTTTGTCCTTTGCTGTCACTTGGCCTCTGGCAGGCACTTGACGTTCGGCACTTGGGTACAGCTTGGCTCAAGCTTCCAGAGCCCTCTGCTACCCAGAACCATGTGACCATGACAGTTTAACACAATGGATGTATAAGAAATCCACAAGGATTCGTCTATGTAATTAATGAAAATCATAAGTTATTCATCACAAGCTTGGGCCTAAATGAAAAATGATAGGAAAGTATGTTTTTTAAAGTAATATTTTCCAGAAGAATACGAAATTTATAGTTTGAGATATATAGACGAGCATTCTAACATTATTCACAAATATAATGAAATGCATTATTCACAAATACAATTAGATCAATACTAATTGAATAAATAGATTAACATTACTGTCGACTAGGAAATACTCTGGTGAACAAAATGGTAGTCACATTGAGATTTTCCAACAGTGTCGGATGGAGTTGGTTGAAAAAAAGGCCAGCCTCACCAACCTTTCTACCCAAGAATACACACAGCCTTATCCATTCTGTTACCTGGACACTGATCTTGCATTTTGTAAGTCACTCTGGATAAGAATGTCTGCTAAATGCTTAACATTGTAGATGGAGTGGTGATGTAGGGGTATAATAGTAGTTCAACTAAGGGGCATGTTTGCACAAAGGGGCTATCACATGCAGGCTAATTTAACCCATTCAATTCGGGAACGCATCTGTGTCATTTTAGATTTCTTTGGCTATTCAAAAATAACAGATATACAGCTCATAGCGCGGCACTGAGTGCCACGCTATGAGCTTGTAGATCTGCTATTTTTGAATAGCCCAAAGTATAAAATAATGGTTAAAGCTAAAAATCTAAAACGACTCAGAATATGCGTTCCCGGATTGAATGGGATAATTAATATTACATATGATTTGTTTGTAATAGAGGCAGCAGTGGCCATCTGGGAACCCAATTTGATGCATGGCTCCACCTGGCAACATGAACTGAACCCCTAATTGCTCGTGATGAGCATGTTGGTGGTTGGCTCTGCCATCAGTGTGTGGATACATTGTGTGTGGATACATTGTGTGTGGATACATTGTAAAGTTCTTTGAGTGACTGGTAAATTATTGAATGCAAGACCATTCACCACAATATAAATCACATCACGTGTGATTTGTATTACAGAAAATGCATTCAGTGCACACAGTTGAAATAAATGGTAAAAGGTTTATTAGCACATTTCTCTAAAGCTCTTTACAATGTGCAGCATTCACTCACCGATAGTGGAGGAGACCATGCAAGGCACCAACCCGCTTATTGGGAGCAGTTAAGTGTCTTATCTAACGCATTCAATCCGGGGACGCATCTGTGTCATTTTAGATTTCTTTGGGCTATTCAAAAATAGCAGATATACAAGCTCATAGCGTGGCACCGAGTGCCGTGCTATCAAGAAAAAAACGTGAAAATGTGTGCAAATCTTTGAATATATATATATTTTCAAAGCAAACATTTGTAACTCAAATCTTTGAGGTCCCCGGAACAAAGTCTTTTGAGATAGGGGGTCTGTGGCCAAATACATATCATGTTGGGTGGTCCTTGACATGAAAAGGTTGAGCACCACTGATGTATAGCAACATACGTTTTTGAAAAAACTGTTTTAGAAGACATTTGTACAACCCATTCGATAGATGCGGATCCCACTCCCGGATCGAATGGGTTACGGGTATTTCGGCACAAAGTGGAATTGGAAGATCTTGGACCTTCCAATTCCAAGACGGCCGCTCTACCTCCTGACTGAGAAACTGCCGAACTCCACAGATAGAAGATGACAGCAGGATAATCTTAATACACACGGTCTCATTACTGGACTCACCCCCTTCAGTCAAGCCCTTCCTTTCAAGGCTAGCAGTGCAGTTACAACAACAAACTGCATCAGTAAAGGACAACATCTGAAGGTAATTTGGCCAATCCCTGTGTAGCTGAATCTATTTAACACGCGTGCACACTTGAGAGGCAGAGCTAGTCCACAAAGCATCTCTTATTAACCAGCAGAGCTCGACATCCACTTGGGTGGCGGAGGGGGAGTTGAGCATGTATCCTGCTGTTAGGTTGATGGTACTGATAGACTAGCAATTCTGCATTCTGCCCCTTTCCTCAGCACTTATCTCTCCCATTGCAGCCTTACTACTTCTGTCTTACTCATAATCATTGCAGGAAATCATTGCCTGAGCACTATAGCTCTGAGCCGCCCTGTGTACTCTAGTGCTTGTAATGATGGTCATGTAGGAATTGAAGTTTATTACAGTAGGTAGGTTTTAGTAAAGCAAGCAAGTATAGCAGAATACCTAAAATATTAAATGTATGATGTAGGACAGTTACGTGCAAAGAGTGGGTAAATAAAGTATTATTTCTGCTATTCTCATAGTTTGCTTTGCTTACCTATTCCCTATAAGGTCATAATTCCGTAAAGCTTTAAAAAATAAATTTAAATTAACTTGGCAAGTATTGCAAGGCAATCCATATTCCCCCACTTGACAAAGTAGTGCACGGTAACGGTAGTTACACTGTCAGAGATTGTGAAAAACGGTCCTTTCGCACACCTACTGGGACAGGTGTGTAGGTAGGAGCAGGCAGCCAATGCATGAGACAGGAAAAAATGTAGATCCAACACACTATCTTCACTTACAGCAAAAAAGTATTTTATTGAGTCGGCTACAGCGTTTCGGTCCAACTGAGGTAACCCTGTCCGAGATTAACACTTGTGCATTTATTATATTTTATATTTTTTATTATTTTTTATTTTAGTGATCAATCAATCGATTATGTTCCTGCTTGGATCAATGGCAAAGTTCCTATGTATCAGTCTAACAATGAAAACTATTTTTTTTTAAAGTTGTAACAACAACACTGATGATGTGTCCAAGTTTGTGCATCAGTAGATGTTTTTGTTTACTTTAAAACTCTGGGAGTATGGGAGTACCAGTGACAACCAGGAACAGACTGGGTGACGACCATGAAGAGCGTGGTGACATCTGGAGAGACAGACGACGGTCAGAGAGGCGGCGCCCCGGGATGGAGAGGGTTGGCACTTCTTCTGTTAGGAAGAACCCAAAAGGTACAGACTGTGGATTTTAGAACCCTTCGGTTCTAAAATGCTCTCTGCGTCCTTGGTAGCAATGATGACAACGCAACGCACAGAAGAATGCCATAATGTCATTGCCATAACACATAGTATACCAAGGTCATCCTGCTGTAGTAGGCCTTAATGTATAGACTATATGGTATGCTCCACTAAAGATCACAGATGGACAGACCTACTGTATAGCCCCCCCAGAGGCGTGGTAGGGGAATAATAATAAATTACCGTTCCACTTTGTTGAAGTTAAGATGAGTTTAGTGTGTATAAAATCGATACTCCATGCCGAGCTGCGGTAGCTCCTATCCATTTATTACAGAAGAGGTGCTGTAAAGATACAGGTAAAGGTCCCTGGGTGCTGTCAGACTCAAGTTAATTTGTTTGTTTCACCCGACATTATCCACCTGGTGGGTGATACAGCTCCAAGGCAATTCACACAGTGTTAGGTAAGGTGTCTGTCACAGAAGAGTCAACTAATGTGACTTTCAGAAACTTTTCCCGTGAATGCCTAAACTTTCCAACCCCCCCCCCTCCCCACCCCAAATAAACTGATAATGTGAAATCTGAGATGACCCGGGGCTAGTGGTAATGCAGCTCATGAGAGGTCACACACACACACACACACACACACACACACACACACACACACACACACACACACACACACACACACACACACACACACACACACACACACACCATTATTTACCCACCCTCAGGATAGGAGTGTAGACAGGATTACTGCTCATGTTCCCACGACAAAGCGTGACAGTGAGCAAAAGTTATCTGGTTCTAATCAGCATACCTCAGAAAAAGAAAAAAAAAGACAGGAAAAATCAATGGAATAATATCTGTCCTTCCAAAAAGTCTCTTCTTTGTCTTCAACTGATTCAGAACACCACAACCTTGCTTTTTTTTCTCTTTAAGATACTTTTTGGGTATTTTTCTGCCTTTTATTGCTAGGATAGTAGGCTGACAGGATATGGGGAGAGAGATGGGGGGGTGACACACAGCAAAGGTCGTCGGGATTGGGAGTCGAACCCACGACACGCTGTCAAGCTGGATTACCAGCGTATGTGGTTTGTGCCTGGACCGCTAGGCCAGCGAGCGCCCCATGACTCAGCTTTTTACTGTCTCCTTTTACTGGCTCAATTTTTTTCATGCTTTTTTGTACATAGTGGTATTTTTTCTCTGTATTTTTATGTTGATATTTGAACTGTTTGGTTGCCACTATATATGTCTATGAAATTAATACCAAGGACCCCAACGGAAACAAGTCCGCAAGGACTTTTTTGGTCGGACCTTTTAGACAAAAAAGTATTATAAATGTAACTGTGTTGTTTTACATTCCTTTTGCCTAATAACATTTTCAATCAATCAATCAATTCCAAATCATTTGACCACATTTCACCTTTTTTTGCATCCTCACACTGGCTGCCAATCTCTTTTAGAATTATTACATATAAAGCCAGGTCTGGCCTTACTCAGACATTTTTGATACAGTATAACTCTCCACATATGAACAAGCACGTAGTCTGTGATCCTCAGGCAAAGCACTACTGGTCATTCAAAGTCCTGGTTAAAAACCAAAGGAGACATGGCTTTTGCAATTAGAGCTCTGACACTTTGGAATGGCCTGCCAGAGGACATCAGGCTCGCTGAGGCCATGCCTTGTTCCAAATCTCTTCTTACAAATGTACTTTTATTTGCCTATTTTATGTGCATTTTAATTCTTGCGTGAAGCACTTTGTAACACTGCTTTTAAACAGTGCTATGCAAAGGAAGTTTATTTATTATAATTATGCCCTTTGAGGTTCCCTTGAGCAACATAATCAGCCATCTGCTGTTAACGTTAGAGCTGCTGGGCAGCCAGTAAAAGACTGTGGCAGCTCCCGGCCCGGGTGTTAACCACTTTCAACCTAGCATCCTTATTTTGTGCATTGTTTTTATTTGTGTCATAATGGCCAAAAGGTAAAAAATAAAATAAAAAAAAGGTCTATAACACTGTCATAAGACAAAGTATTAAAAAGGGCTTAAGTGGTTTATGCGTGTAACTCTACAATTGTGAAATACAGTGCTACTCAAGAAAAGCATATATGATCGGGAAAGCTTCCTTCAATAACTAATGATTAAACATGGTGGTAGTTCCCTGAGGCAAAAGTAAGGAAACAAGGAAACAAACTGTAAAAAGTGGTGATGGGCAAAAGTAGTTGAAAATACTTTTGGCACTTTACTGTATCCTAAGGTTAAAGCTTTCTCCTCAGGCCAGACTAATCTTAAATAATTTCTTCGTCTCTGGAACTCTTGCAGTAAATACCCCTCCAGGGACCAGCTTCACTGTAAAGCTTATTTTTCATCAAATTGTTTCTATTGTAAGTGGGGTTGGCTGCAGAACAAAATGACTAAAGGGGCAGCTAGATTGATTGCCTTGCCCCTCACGTTGTTGCTAACCCCACAATTGGGCTTAAAAGGCACTAAACTACTAACAGCACGCTCAGAAGGCAAACATTTTCCGCAATTATATGAGCCTGTGCTCTTCCAATATCGATAAAATCAGTATGTCAAAGCACATACTGTACAAGCGATCCCACACACACACACCCATACACACACACACACACACACACATTAATACCAATAAATCTCTTCTAAACCTGTAAATAAGTTAGAAGTACCAAATAGGCACCTCTCTGTTGCAGAAGTGGCTTGAATAAGAAAGGGAATAAAACAGAAAGAAAAACAGAGGGGTCACGATTGTGGGACTCATAATTGAGCATCTTAGTTTTTATTGATTGATTGATTGATTGATTGATTGATTCATTTATTTGGATCCTTTTGGTAACTTGGTCTGTGTCATGTGGCCTCAGATCACATGCAACAAGACAACACAGACCTTCAAATAGTATAACATCACTTCACAACTGAGCACAAAAAAGGCACAATTAGGATTAGCAGAACATAGCATATGAGCACGGAGTGGTACCATTTACGTAGTGGTATTGGCCTGATGGCATTAGTTACTGATAAAAGAGGTGGTGGGTTCTAGCATGAATTGTCTTTCTTCACTGTTCAGGACTCATAGGTTTCTGTGATGTGGTTGAGTTTCACCTCTGCAATTTTACTTGACATGTTCGCTTTTTTTTGGGGCTATCCTATGAAGGATCACTAAAAAAGGGCCAGTGTGTGTACTGTACATGGTAACTATATTTCAACATGTTCACTGGCAGTATGTGTGTCAGTTCTAAAATCAAAGACATTCTCCTTTGTCTCTCTTGTCGCGTTGCGACGCATTGTAAGCTTGTATATCGGCTATTGGGATTTTACAAACATAGAACCTCGGGGCACCCTGGTCAACGAAGTGTACTGTAGGGTTTAATTGGTGAAGGTGGAGAGAGTTTTCCATACACACCACTCTGTAAATTGTTGTATTCTAGCACAGTAGTCAGTCTCATTGTCATCCTGACCTGAATCGAACTCACAATGACAGTGTCATCAGCAAATCTGATGGTACAATTGCTGGGGATATTGCTTCTGCAGTCATGTACGGAATGAATACGTCTGGTGAAATCACACTCCCTTGGGGGCCCTAGTGTAGTTTTGTAGGGAAGATGTTGTTGAGTTACACCCTAACACACCGAACCCCGTCTGTCGTAAAGGACTCTACCCACCCTATGATATCGCTATTCGTACTTGCACAGTAAAATCATCTATGATAATTTTATATTTAAAAAATATATATATATTATATTTATAAGAGTGTACAGCTGTACCAAACTGACCTATAAATTAACATTCATGATTTTACAGTGTACTGTATGCTGTTCAGGCTTCCCATTAACCACTTTAACCCTGGCATCCCTTTTTGGAGGCATGCCATTATAGGCTAAAGTTCCAAAAATCATTTTTTTCTGCATTTCTAGTATTGTGAAAATATCAGATCTACAAGCTCACAATGCATTGCGTCATGTGAGCTTGTTTTTCACAATTCGTCATATACGACGGAGCATATAGTTGCATCCATTACTTATTTTAATGGAAAAATATATTTTGACCACTACTAGTTGACCAGTCATGTTGCATGAAGCACAAAGAACAATTTATCCTCTGTCTGCCCAAGTGGTTTATTGGTTCATCAGTAGAAATGTTGGATGCTTGTGCAAAGGACCCAGGTTCCAATCCTGGTTAGGATATGAAAGTTACGGATTGCAGCTTTAAGTGGCTAAGATGAGAGTCAGGACACACTCTGTATTAAATGCTGATGAGAACTCTACAAAGGGACCACGTGCATATTGCTTAGGTGTGTCTATATGTTGATACATTTTGTCTAGCGTGTACAAGGAGACCATGTGCCCCTCCCTCTACTTGAAAAACACGTTACATGTTACTGGAAAAGATTTGCTTTTTTGTTTTTAGCAGGTTTTTGCTGAGCATGCATGCCCAGCACGCACCCTGCTTCTCTTTTATAAAGTTATACAGTACACACATTCATACCTGGGATTAAATGAACACTTTTCACAAAATGTGCTGCAGAGGATCATGCAGACAGCCCAGAGAATCAGTGGGTGTGAGCTTGCTTCCATCCAGTGTATATACAACAGATGGTGTGATAAAGCCCATAGGAATAGCAAAGACTACAGACCACAGATTGTTTCAGAAGCTACCATAAGGTAAGCAGTAACACAATTTAAAAGGCCTGGACCAGCAGGCCCCGAGACAGCTTTTTCTAAAACAAAAAAGAATAGGCAACTAGGCTTATGAACAATGGTATGGCCTTTTGCCTTCTCTCTTCCTGCACATACAATACTCTGTGTGGGTGGTTTTGTAGTTAGATTGCTGACCCTTAACAAAAAAGGCAGAAGTTAAGTCCCCAATGTGTCCCTAAGCAAGGCACTGCTCAATCAAGTCAACACGGATAAGCATGCCAGCAAAGCATCGACAGTAAATGACTGACCTCTCTGCTCTCAAAGAAGACAACACCCAGGACAATATTCTCTGAATTAGACTATGTCTCATTTTTGTAAAATATGTCTAGTCAGACTACTCTACAATCAATTTAAGTCCATCACAATGAAGGAGGTAGTCACTCACTAATCTTCCAATAGATTGCACAAGATGCTATCTGTACATCTAAAGTGGACAGTATAATCAATAATCTTAGAGAACAAAGGCATATGGCCACTTAATTAGCATTACTATTTCATCAACAAGAGACAATGTCAGCTGTAATCTAGCAGTGAAGTTAATTCTAAATTAGATGTACCATTTATGGAGAATCGTGCCTAAAAACAAAGCAGTTTATTTGGATCCATAACTAACTTTCTGATTAATAACAACTACAGGGGCATCATGCTTGTATCATGTGCCAGGGAAGGTTCTAATCAGGATTATACTGGAAAGACTCTCAAACGAACTAGACAAAGAGTTCAGAGAGCAACAAGCAGGTTTCTGACAGATCTGACAGATCATACACCGACCACATTGCCACCCTTGGCATCATCATGATAGAACAGACTTTGTAATGGAACAAATCTCTCAAGCTCACGTTCATCGACTTTCACAAAGCATCCGACTGTCTAGACAGAGACATTCTATGGAAACTCATGGGCACACTATAAAACAAGTCCATAATCATC
>NC_137619.1:20133542-20146042 GCF_963280865.1 Gymnoscopelus braueri
GCACACGCACACGCACACGCACACGCACACACGCACACACACACACACTGAACTGAACAAAACCAGAGGCACAGAAGTAGAGATACAGGGGGAGGGAGAGAATGAGCAATGGACACAGCAAAAGGCATTAAGAGGCAGAAAAAAGATAGAGTAGACAAAAAGCAAGAGTGACAGATGCACTGAAGGGGAGGTAGAGATACCAAAACAGAGAGAGACAGAGAGATTTAACAGGCGATCGCACAATGGTGGCACATGTTTTAATGGGTGACTTGCATGCAAAAAACATTTGAACTGTGAAAAATGTGACATATTTTGGCGTGGCTGATAATTAGACCTATTTGACCCCGTGGGGGAAATTCAGTTTTCAGCTTAACCCAGCTGATTGCTGTCTAAGTGGACTTGGGCGCAGGGGGGAACAGTTAGGAGTTAAGCGTCTTGCTAAGGGACACCTCAACACATTGCTGGGGCACACACACACACACACACACACACACACACACACACACACACACACACACACACACACACACACACACACACACACACACACACACACACACACACACACACACATGCAAGCACGCACCGATGCACGCATTCACTCACACATACTCACACACACAATTTATGCAAACTTTTAGAGACATTGCAATTACTTAAATGTACTTCTCCTCACCCTAACCCTAACAGAGTTATCACCGGATGTGGCTGTGTAATCTTACGCTAACCTTGAAACTGCAGTAAAATAAAACCTCAACTTGGCATGCCTATGTCAGGACACACACACACACACACACACACACACACACACACACACACACACACACACACACACACACACACACACACACACACACACACACACACACACACACACACACACACACACACACACACACACACACACACACATACAGCTACAAAGACATAAACACATTCACATTCAGAAGACACTCTATCTCACCCCATCATATGAGAGTGTGTACCCAGAGGTGACAGTGGGTGAGTAGTGTGTGCCCTCACTGCCCTGTGACTCACATGCCATACCAGTCTGTCATGTTGAATTTTGAGGGGGGCATCAGGGGACCCCCAGGGGCCGTTTGCAGAGGCACACTGTGTTCCTTTTATGCCCACATACTGTATGGCAGTGGTTCTCAAACTTTTTCATGTCAAGGACCCCCAAAATGATATGTACTTTTAGAACCAATGCTGTATTAGCCATGACCAAATATGAAGTCCAGGGCAGACTATGAAGTCAGTTTATACTGTATTGATGACATCAGAGTACATAATATGGGGATTTGCGGATTTATTGATATAGTTTGTACAACCGCCGATCGGACCGATTTCCCATCACCCCCATGGGTCCTTGGCAATATGCACGCGAGTTTGAAGTCGATCGGTTGGACGATCTCTATGTATGCCCATATGGTCATAATGGTTCTGGACAACTGGATCTCCATATTTGCCCATATGCATATGCCCATATAGGGGCATATCGGTCGGATCAGTGGTGTGATGTACAGTAGATGTGAGGACCTCTAGTTTTCAAAAATAGCTGAAATAGCGTATCTACATTCTACAAGCTCACAATGCCCACATCAGCTGTTTTTCTCTATTTCCTATATTTGTACACAACGCCATCGTACAGCTCATTATAGTTTAAGTGTTTAAGGACCTCTAGTCCTCCAGGGGCAGAGAAAAATAAGGTCAGGGAGGATGTACATTGGGATGAGAGTTGAAAAAAGGAAAACATTACAAACATTTAAATGAACACAATGAAAATGAAACCAACAGCACTTTTTTGTACAGCACACACAGCTCTTAAACCTCCTTGTCAACACACACACGCACACAGCCACGCAGCCACTCAGCCACGCACGGAGCCATGCACGCATGCACACACACACACACACACACACACACACACACACACACACACACACACACACACACACACACACACACACACACACACACACACACACACACACACACACACACACAGCCAGATAGCAGTGTTGAGTGGTCCAGCAGAGACCATGTTGTGTTCAACCAGAGACACGGACTGTGATGGACCGCTAGCTCAGCTTAATTCACACTGCCTGTGTGTGTGTGTGTGTGTGTGTGTGTGTGTGTGTGTGTGTGTGTGTGTGTGTGCGTGCATGCGTGCGTGCGTGCGTGCGTGCGTGCGTGCGTGAGTGAGTGTGGAAGAAGGGAGGGAGACAGATTAGGGGCTACAAGAAAGTTCAGGGTTCAGAGTTCAGATCAGTGAAGATCTTACATCTCACAAGGAAACCACCTGTGTTTTGTTTTTGGTTTGTTTTTTCAGATTTGTTCCATAGACATAATATATCACAGCGCATTCTCACACCCATTCTGTGAAACGGGTGACAAGTTGGGGCAGGATTTGACCATGTGTTAACCACGCAATGGGACTTCCCTGCGTCAGACGGTGATGAAACAGGGCTATCCGGTCTTGTCGCATCTTGATGAGGATGGATGATTATGATGAATATTATCTCGTCAAATAGTTGAATGGTTTTTATTCTTATCGCTGTATTTTTTACTTTATTTTATTTACTTAGCAATGTTGCTGATATATCTATCTATCTATACAGTAAAATCCTCTGTGTTCATTTAACTCTGAGAGTGTAAAATATAACGACATTGACCAAATTAAAACTGAGGATTTGACGGTGTAATTCTTTTTAACCCTTTCAGAGTTAGATGAACACTGATGATGTTCCTGTTCGTGGGGAGTAAAGCTGTAACAACGATTATAAAGACATACAGTAAATAGTCCTAGAGAGCAGCTCAACCTGTTGTAAAGATACATTATTTTATTAATTTGGGAAAATACTCTCATAGCATCTATTAATCACAAAAAAAGCAACATTCTGGCATTGATTATGGATGGTCACCACCAGCCGACATTGACACAGCAATGATGTAATTAACAGCAACACGAGTTGCGTCTGTAAATGTTTTTACGGTGTGGATCTGCAGGAGGCTAGCCATCTCCTGTATAAGATCATAAGGTCAATCTGTGTGTCTGTCTGCCTGTGTGTCCGGAGCTAATCTTGCAACGTACATTTCTTGTGCACACTGTTTGGTTTTTTTACACGGCTGCTGTAGGCTATCAAGTCGTCAGATGGGCATTTGTGCATTTTCAGAGCATATTTATTTAGGGTGCGTGGCGCTGTTCCGACGCCTCGCAGCTCCGACAGCCCGCCAGTCCGACAGCCGTCCCTGGGAGGCCTCGACCCGGCCCAGGGAGCCTCAAAGCTGGGTACTCGCTCCAGTCCGGGGGACCCACGCCTCCGGGGGACACCCGGCTCTCCAGGCGGTCCCGTGGACCCACTCTTAAGCACCCCTCGGCGGGCGTTAAGTGAAGTGGCAGGCCGCGGCCAAAGCACCGCGTGGACCTGGTGGTACAAACGGCGACGAGCGCCCATGGGACTATTATGGACTTAGCGCGTTGGACCCGGCTCACCGGCCGGTCCCGCGGACCTACTCTTAAGCACCCCTCGATGGGCGATAAGTCGGGGGGTCCCGCGGCCTATGGACCGCAGGCACCTGGTGGTACAAGCGCTGCCGCAAGAGTTTTCATGCCCATTAGCAGGGTCTTATTTCCTCGCTGATGACTGTCTTCTTCACTCTACGGCTTGAGCCGATGTCATTTCTCTTGGCTAAAGGTTTCGCTTAGGTAGAGGACAGTGGGAATCTCGTTCGATTAACCTCGGGCGATCCCCGCGGCGTGCGGATCCGGCCGCGGTAGCCCTTGAGCGGTCCGTGGCAAGACAGTGGGAATCTCGTTCGAATTAACCCGGGCGCAGCAGCCACTGCCGAGATACGGGACAACCGGGCCGCAGGGCAGCACGACCAGCATAGATACGTAGCTGCTCGCAGGTTCATGTCAGGCTCCCCCACCGCCGACACCATCAAGGTAACTTGACTTGCGGGTCGGGGGCTCTGGTTTACTCGACTCCTGCGTGCCCCACACACTATGTGGTCTGCACCCATTCAAGGTACTGTCCCGGCGTGGACACTTGGCAGTGCCTGCACGCCCAACTCACACAAGTCTGCTGCGCCCTTTAAGACAAGCATATGCTACTGGCAGGATCAACCAGGTAGGCCTCCTGTTCCGCCGCGGACGTCGCGCCCAGCTGAGAAGCGCGCCGTGGGGTTGCCGGTCCGCGGAGACCGCCCAGGCCCCCCGTGAGGAGGGCGGCGGTGTGGTGTCTCCCGGAGGCGCGCACTGCGTCGGTCACCACTTCTTCCGTTGCCCCTCAGCCGGTCGAAAGCATGTTACAGGGGATTGGCGCCCGTGGCCCGTTACGCAGCTGTTTGGTCGGTCGCCGGAGTACGCGACGCAAGCAGGGTTTGAGAAACGGAGTCTCCGGAGCGCGCCTTTGCGCCCCCGCGGCGTGCGGATCTCCTCGCCGAGCCCCGTGATGGGGCTCGAGGCGAGGCCGGCAGCGGGGGCCCTCAGGCGGTCCGTGGCAAGGCAACTAGGGCAGACGGTGCGTCTCGGTCTCGCTCGGCCGGGGTCGGCGGCGGAGGAGTGCGGAGGACAGGCCACCGAGGCCTCTCCGCACGTGGTCCCTCCGCGCCTGGTCGGGCCCGCAGGCTGCAAGCAGCGTCCACCGAAGCACACGAGGTGACGGCGGGGCCCTTGCAAGAGGCGGGCTACGAGTGCCTATCGGTCAGGGAAAAGCAGCGGGTTCCACGGCCCTTGCGGGCGGCATGGTTCCCGTGAGTGGCCACCGTGGCCGACGGCGGGCCCTGCATTCGGGCAGGCCTGCCGTCCGTGGTCCCAGCGTCCGCACGCTGGTCCTTACATCCGGTCTGGGAAAAGTTGGCGATACTCCCGGGAGAGAATTTCAAAGGAGGGGGCCAGGGCAGAGCCCAGATACTCGTGGGCTCCACGAGGACCTCCAGGGCGCCCGTCCGCCCGGCCGTGCCCGAGCGGAGGCCTCGCTCTTCCCATAAGCCCGCTGGGAAGAGGCCTCCGATTTCATGGTTCTCTCCCCCCTCGCGGGGAGGGGGGAGAGGGACCCACGGCCACCACCACCGGGCGCCCCGCTCGGGCACCCGGGCCGCCCCGAGACGGAGCCTCGCCCCGGGCTTCGCGACGGCCAAGCTCCATAGGTACGTTCTGGAACAAGTCGGCGCCTCGCCCGGGAGACTTTTTCACAGGAGGGAGGCAGGGACGAGCCATACGCCTCCTGGGCCACGGGGAGTGGACGGGGAGGTACAACGCGGAGATCCAGGGGGAGCGGGCCCGCGCCGCCACCCGAGACGGAGCCTCGCGCTGGGCATCGCGACGGCCAAGCTCCACAGGTACGGTCTGGAGCGAGTCGGCGTCTCGCCCGGGAGACTTTTTCAAAGGAGGGAGGCAGGCACGAGCCAGAGGCCTCCTGGGTTACGGGCAGGTGACAGGGAGGTACGACGCGGAGATCCAGGGCAAGGGACCCCTCGCGGCGCCGACACTGCCCCAAGACCATGCCCCGGTTCCGGGCATGGTCTCTAGCTACCCGCTGGCACCAGTGGCCACTTTCCCCCCACGCGAAATTTCACGCAGGGGAGAGGCCAGAGCCCCAGACCTCACGGGGCCTGCAAACACAGTGCGATTTTCACACTTTTTCCCGGGTTTTTCGGCCGCAGTTTGCCCGGGCAGCCACCCAGGGACCCCGGGGGGGCACCACCGCGTGCGCACCCCCAGCCCGGATCCAACGAGCCCTCCGCCGGCGCCGGGCGACCCAGGGACAGGGAGATACCGGCCGTTTTGGCCCGAAAAGCCGAAAAACAGCAGATCGACAAGCTCATAATTTTTTTAATTTTTTTTCGGCCGGGGGTCCTCCAGGGGGTCCCCGCGGACCTCTGGAGGCCATACAAACACTCAGCGCGATTTTTGATTTTTTTTTGATTTTTTTTGTATTTTTTTTTGGAGAACCATGATTTTGGGGGTCTCCGCCGCCCCACCGCTACCCCCAGGAAGGTGCCTCTTCCTGGGCATGGTCCCTACCTACGAGATGGTACAAGTGGCCACTCTCCCCCCATGCGAAATTTCAAGCAGGGGAGAGGCCTGAAGCCCAGAGCTTCTTGGGAGCTCTGGACTCTGAAATATTTTCAGAGTTTTTTTGGAGAACCAGGATTTTGGGCGGTCCGTGTCGCCGTCTCGGCCCCAGGCAGGTGCCTCCGTGCTGGGCATAACTACCCGATGGCACGAGTCGGCCTTTCAGGCACCTCCAGGAAAATTCCTTGAGGCAGGAAGGCAGGGGCCCACCTCCTCCAGGGGATCCTGGACTTAGAAACATTTTCGAAATTTTTTTGAGAACCAGGATTTTGGGCGCTCCGTGGCCCATCGCTTCCCCCAGGAGGAGGCCTCTTCCTGGGCATGGTCCCTACCTACGAGATGGCACCAGTCGGCCCTTCTCCCTGGCTCTCCCTTCCACACAGGCCAGGGGCCAGGGAGCCCAGTCCCTCACGGCACAGTGCCGGGTGCACACTCGCCCGCTCTACCCGCCCCGGGAGCCACCGTCCCTGGGTAGGAGGTGGTCCATGGACCCCCGATGGGGACCAGGGACCGGGGACGGCGCCGCCTTGTGGACGCCGGCGGTATTGCGCCCCAAGACAACAGCCTTTTACAGGCTTGTGGATCTGCTCTTTTTTCAGCCGTTTTGAGCCCAGATTCCGGCTGTCGGACCCGCGGGGCGTCGGAACAGCGCCACGCAGCCCTTTATTTAAATTATCAATCAATCGATTGTGTTTCAGCTTGGATCAATGGAATAACGTATAATTTGAGTTGCTATTAATTATAATGAAAACAAAATTTTCAAGGATTTAAAGAAAAAATGCCATGCCATGCCATTTCATTAACAATATTATATTTTCTTCATATTCATTACATTAACATAAGAATCTTAGTGTTTGGCAATTATTTGGGGGTCCACTTGCAGTACCCT
Organism: Gymnoscopelus braueri; assembly: GCF_963280865.1. Classification (NCBI taxonomy): domain Eukaryota; kingdom Metazoa; phylum Chordata; class Actinopteri; order Myctophiformes; family Myctophidae; genus Gymnoscopelus; species Gymnoscopelus braueri. Next base: position 20,140,514 of record NC_137619.1, read on the forward strand.
CGCGGCCCACCAGTGGGCCCCAGCCCACAGGTTGAGAATCTCTGTCATAGATGATGTCACAGGCTGGCCACAATGTGAAGTCCCAATTGAAGCCACGCCTTTTCCAAGTGGATCCCAGTATCAGCCTCTGTCTTTTAGCAAGGCACTGCAGCTCTAACAAGCTGCAAGGAGCACAACACTGACTCACACTGACCTCTGACCCCATGGAGGGTGGTCAGCGAAAAGAGAATGTCCTTTTGGGCACCAATGCAGTTTTTAGAATCAGGAACACACACACACACACACACACACACACACACACACACACACACACACACACACACACACACACACACACACACACACACACACACACACACACAGGCATGTTGTGTAACAATTCTCCCTAAGGTCCATAAAGGTTGTCCAGTCGAGCCATTAAAGGATGCTACAACAGAGAGGTCATCGTCCATGTCAGTGTGAGACAGAGAACAGGGAGATAGAGTTAGAGTGACGCAGAGAGAGAGAGCGAGAGAGAGAGAGATCGCGTGTGGGTGTCCGTGTGTGTGTGTATCTGTGAGTGTGTCTGGAGGGGTTGAGTGTATGTGTGTGTGTAGGGGGGGGGCTGAGCTATAGTGACTCAGCTGATGGTCCACAGACATCCCCTCAGCCAGATTACTCATCTCCAGCTTGCTAAAGCCATATGAGTGTGTGTGTGTGTGTGTGTGTGTGTGTGTGTGTGTGTGTGTGTGTGTGTGTGTGTGTGTGTGTGTGTGTGTGTGTGTGTGTGTGTGTGTGTGTGTGTGTGTGTGTGTGCGTGCGTGCGTGCGCGCGTGTGCACGTGCGTCCGTACGTGCACGTGTGTGTGTGCGTACATACGTGCACGTGCACGTGCACGTGCACGTGTGTGTGCGTGCTTGGTGGGGGGTGTTAGGCGTGCCAGTATGGCCTCTGGAGATGTGATTATTGTAATGCAGACAGAAATGTCACATGATGTGACACTGTATATACAGTAAATGACATGTGTGAGACAGTGCCATAATCCATGTCTGCATATATGCGGTACGTGTATGTCTGTTTGTATAGTTACATGGGTATGTCCTACGGGCCTTCTACAGAAGCATCACTAAGAGAATCATGACTGGCTGCATCACCGCCTGGCACAGGAACTGACATGCCCTCACCCGCAAAACGCTGCAGAGGGTGGTAGGGACAGCCCAGGGCATCAGTCGATCTGAGCTTCCCTCCTTCCAGGCTATATACCCCGGCCGTTGTGTCAGTGAAGCCGTAGGATTATCTAAGACCCCAGCCACCGCAACCATGGGCTGTTTCAGTTGCTTGCATCAGGCAAGCGGTACCGTACCCTCAAGGCCCTGACCAGCAGGCTCAGGGCAGCTATTTCTACCAGGCAGCTCCAGTAGGCTTGTTGCAGACACCTTGGCAGAACTGAAATTCCGGCCATCTATAAAAACACGTTCTCAACACGTCCTATAAAGACAACTTGGGGAGAGAAATGACAGAGCTGTAATATGTGACAATTGCGAGTGGGTGTGGCCAAGTAAGTGGCTCACTATTATTGGATAGCACTTCAAATAACATCCAAAATATTGGGCGGAACGTGCAATGATTGAAAAAGTTACACAGATTGACTTTAAAGTAATAGTGTATATAGTAAGTGTTGACAATACTAGGCCTATTGTCGGTTTTTGCTCTTGGCATACCTAAATCAAACTGACTCATTACTTTAATTAGCTGCAGCTGTCTTTGCCTTATTACCACATCTGTGTGTCCAATGCTTTGTGAATGGCAGTATATGAGAGAGAGAGAGAGAGAGAGAGAGAGAGAGAGAGAGAGAGAGAGAGAAGGAGATGTTTTCAGAGACTTGGATTCCCCATCTTACAATAATTGTCGATACGTTTGTTGCAACTGTGTGTCCAACAAAAAGCTGTCCAGCCTAAGGCTATGCCATAAAACTGCTCATGCCTCTAATTCCAAAGAAAGCTGTATTTGGCCCTAAGTCTTTATTTAGAATTTAGCAAGAATGACTATCTCTGCCAAGCCTTGACATTTCCCAGAGTGCTATCAAGGTTAGTCAGAAAGGCACCAATGTTTCACAACCTTTTGCAATGCTTTATGATATACAGATTTCATGAATTTGTAGTTTCAATTGGATTAAAATTATGTTTTGAACTCTGAGCTGAGCTGTCCAGTTATCAATTAAATTGCAACAATGGATAAGTTGACTGTTCTTTGAAAGAATAACATTTTGTTGCCATAATTGTGAGCCAGATAAAATGTATTCAGCCTATTGAGGGCATCAAACTCCAAGCCATGTTTTGACAACCCATATAGATTTGCTCAGACTTAAGTCAGCCATCTTCACCTGGATTCAAATACTTATCCCCAACATTGCCCAAACTGCTTCAGAAATTTACAATTTCTGTATTTATTTATTTTTTATCTAATACTGTTCTTCGCTCAGCACCTGCGCAATTTTGGGGGTTGGATGTGCATATCCTTCTTCTTTTTTAACTTCTGTAATGTAGTCATACTTTTCACTTTTTATGTTCTTGTCATCAGTTTCCTCCCCTAAAGTAAAAAAAGGTAGTGTTGTTTCAAAATATAAGATAATTGCACAAGCTTATACAGTACACTACTTAATCTGTCATGGCTTTCCCTGTGCATGGACCTCCGTTGAATGCCACCCTTACCTTAGGCCAATATTTTCTTGTTATACGGTTTAACAAAAGCCCCTATAGCCATTGACCAGAGGGGATGCTGCCTGCTGAGTCTATTCATCCTATCCTATATTCAAATTGGCTTAAGGGAGGACGGGAGTGCGGATGGCCCTATAGCCAAGAATGTTCCTTAGGGCATGCTCTAACAGTGTGCCAAATGTCATGCTTGTATCGTAAAATGCATGATTCCATCAAAATATTGCACGGAGATGCCGCACGATGAAAGATGAAAATGTGCCCCTAATCGGTGAACAGGAAAATTGTCACCGGATGTGAATCTTAGGGGTGCAACAGTTAATCAAAGTAATCGATTTAATCAATTATTAAATAATGATCGATTTTGATAAAATGATCTAAAATAAAATATTGAAAATAGCAAGCTCACAAGCTACAAGCTACAATAGGCAATAAGCTACAAGTGTTGTGAGCTTGTAGATCGCTATTTTTGCTCGACACTGTAGGACAAAGACTAAAATAGGGCTTAAGGGGTTAATCAGACTAAGCAATTTAGTCCATTATTAAAAAACTATTAGAATGTTTTAACGTTGATTCATTGACATTTTGACATTTTTTTTAAAAGAAAAAGAAAGAAAGAAAGAAAACTAAATGTGCTTCTTAATTATTCAATTGATCAAAACGTAATCAATAGAATAATGACTAAGAAGATAATCGATATGAGCAGCCCTAAAATATTCACCACTTTTGGATGGTATGGGAAGCAATTAATGCATGAAATCTTGTTTAATTCATAGATCACCCTTAGATGTTCAGGCCATTGTTGAAGAAGATTTGAGCATTACGGTAAGCTCTGTTCATAAAACATCATCAATAGGTTTTCATATTCCCTCGTGGTTTACTCCCATGTTGCAAGGAGGCTTTCTGTGGGGAAACACAGGACGCTATCCCAGAATGCCTTGGCACCGAACTGTGTTTTCCCAGAAGGTTTGGCAGGTTGGAGAAGAAGACCAGAGACACTTTAGTTGAAATTAACTTGACACATTGATGAATGGTTTTGCTGAAAATATAGCCACCAGATAAAACTAATGTTCAGCTTTGCACTGCTTGGGAGGTCAGACAATATATGTACAGTATGTCCAATCAAGGAATTGATGTTTGAGAGGTGATGTCTGGGCAGATCTTTCTCTTTTTTCACAGAAGGCAAAGAGAAAATAGAAAGAGATACCAGAATTCAGACGGTCCTATTCTGGTTGAGTCAGTCACTATTTCCAGTGAACATCAAAGTCTTTGGGTACATCCATGAATGTATTTATATTTATCAACTGCTTCTTTTTTGTGATTACATAACTATCTCTTTTAGTGCTCTTTTAGTGGCTTTTTAATTATGTATTTATTGTCTGTTGTTGACATGCATGTTGCTCTATGGAGAACAATAAAACATTCTCGTTTGCTCAAAAGGGAAATCTTATACACTCGACAGAATTCAGTAAATCTGTCCAACGTGGGGGTCATCAACATGTCCGTACATGGACAAACATGTCCGTGGCAAGACTTGTCTATGTCCGTGACACTTTTTTTCTTTTTCTTTTTTTACGAAAAATATTGTCTCTTTTTTTAATATTCACAATCTAATCTTAAATGTGTTTCAATAATTTTGGTGACTCATAAAGTGTCGGGATGACATACTCATTAATATGTTGCAGGAGATTTGTGGTATTGTACCTGATACCTGTACCGCGTACGTCGTACAGTATGTGAGTCAAGTCAACGGTATGACCACAGTGGAAATGGCATGTCATCTGTTCAGAAGGAGCTATTTGCTACCAAGGCAAAGAAGGGCAGAACTGCACAAGTAAAGCTAATTTTCGTCAGTTGAGAGAAAGTGTTTCAAAGTGTCCAGTAATGACAATAACAACTCAATTATAATAACACTCAACCAGCATAATCCATGGAAACCTTTGATCCACAGCCTCACCACCAGACCTCCTCCTCACCTCTGATCAAAGTTAGGCACCTTTGCATCAAACTATTGTGACACTGCATTCCTTTTAAATCCTGCCATACCCTTCATGAATCACTCATCATGTACATACCGTTTTCTATTGTTCCATCTGCATACTTTCTCAACATTTTTGAGTATGTTCACCGTATGGAAACCACAACTATTGAAGCTACGTTGACAAACTATAAAACTATAGTTTAGCTGCTAGAACTTCCTGTCACCTCCTGTCCTCAAGTAACACTGTCCTCTGAAAAGCCATCTGTCTATATATACTGTAATAACCAAATGAAGTATAATACGCACCCATTCACCTTTGCAGCTAAGTGGCCATTTTTCTCCTGCAATGTAAGATGGAAGCACTGTCTGTACTGATAAGACCCAATTATTGAAATCCCGAACATGGAATATACTTGGATCATGCCACATTGAATGCCTGTCTCAGGACTGCCCTGCCAGTATACAGTGGATAACTTCCCCAGTTTCTAGGTTTTCTAAAGTATAGCTAATCACTGTAAGTCTGAATTGGGATCTGCAATTTTGGGAACTGCTCCACGAGCGCTCATCAGAACCATCTGAGCAGCCATCAGCTGGGTGAAGCTGAAAAACTGAATTTCTCCTGTGGGATTAACCAGGTCTCCTCTTTCCCCCTTTCCCTGAAGCAATTTAGCACTCAAAGAGATCCCCTTCAAACTCACATGCACACCTTTCATCTCTCTCCCCTCTCCTCTTACTTTCCCTGTCTACCTCTTGCTAACCTCACAGCTGCCCGTGTAATAGGTCTCATTCTCTCGCTGAGACTCGTAATTTGGGGTATGTTGTCACATTTGTTTTATGTATATTATTGTGGTGTTC
>NC_137619.1:20153542-20173542 GCF_963280865.1 Gymnoscopelus braueri
TCCCGCGACATGCAGCAGATCTGCTGATAGAGCGCCGCTTCTCTCGGTCACCCGACCCGATCACATACATACATCCATACACACATACAGGTCGTCTAGTGGAAAAAGAAGGGCAGAGAAACTGCGGGTGTATCGGAATCTTTACACCTCGCCCCCCCCCCTTTCCTGCGTCTCTGCCGCCGGTGGATCAAGCCGTCCCTTGGTAGCTCTTATAAGAGCTCCGTACGTGGTGCTTTGCTTTCTTACAACAGAGTAAAGCTCCGGCGCTTCTCTCCCGTTTCTTCTGGGACTTAAAACCACATCTTCTCTCTGTGTGTGTGTGTGTAGCTGCTCACTGCTGTTACCAGCACCACCACCACCACCAGAACCACTACAGATCCATCTACTCCGGACTGTGTGCAACAACCCCCCCCCCCTAACCCCTGGGGTTTCACTTCTTCAGAAAACAAGGTAGGATATATTGCGCACGTTTTCTGGATTTGTCATTGCAATAATTAAGGATTTGGGCTTTTTTTCTTTTCCTCTGTGTGGCATTAAGGCAAGTTCCGCTGGTCCAGGCAGGGATCGGAGGAACAGGGGGGGGGGGGGGGCGATGCCCTATCGGACACAATGCGGGGAACCCCAATATCCACCTCGTTTTTTCCTCTGATGAGAGGAGGAATATCCTCGCGTTTAATACCGGGGGATCTCAATCTCAGTCGGTTCATTGGAAGTGCTATGTCAATCTAGCAGGCTACTACTATAAAGGAGCATCCCGATTGTCGAGCTCGGTGTCTTGACTGTAGGCTTTTCTTCTTTATTCTTCTCCTCATGTCTTCTCCGTGTCTGTTCTGTTCGGGCGCTTTCATACACAACACGCCTGGCCGCCCGCACTGCTTCCTTGAGGAGTCATTATGGATGCAGAACACGTCCATCCATTGCGCGAAGCAGTGATAACCATGTTTGCACGTTTTTGTTTTTTGCAGTCAATGTAGGTGAAAGTTCTGTGACAAAACGAGCGTTCACAATTATAGCAGGCCATATAGTCTGTGAGAAGAAGGATTTTCCCGTCATATATTATGAATTATAAATGATAGGCACTATAAGGCAGGCCATATGGGTGACAAAGCCTCAGCGCACCGCAACCACCTTTGCGCAATTTGTAGAGTAGTTTCATCTATTAGCCTAACCCTGCCCCATGCGGCGATGCGTTTATCTGGGCATTTCTAGATGCCGCACAACACGCATGCCTATAATAGGGTGGATCTGAGGTAGCGGTAAGTGGTTTAACAAGGTCTGACTCATTGGGAGTCTTATCTGATTTGATTTGGAGAGAACGGGCCAACGGGGTTGAGTTTTTTTTTGCCCTTAACAATTAAAACAGTGTAATATCTCTTCTTCCTTCCGCCCCTTTCCGCTTCTTGTTAGGAATAGCTAATACAATGGCAGCCTTTTGACACCTCAAAGGAGTATTCACACTGTATAGACGTATGACAGAGGCAGACAAGACGCCGCGGTATTCCCTGCAGTGCCTGCTGCTGGATGTAGTATTTTCTGTCCAGTACAGAGAGGCACTAAAGGCAGTTTACGATAAGCCCATGTATTCAATCCAATTTCAGTTCAATTTAACGGGGCTTTTATTGGTATAACACAGAGAATTCGCAGATAGCCAAAAGCAGCTTACAAAAAAAAAAGATCAACTGCATCCACTTTACAACGGTCAAAACGGAACACAGAGCGAGTCTGCTTTAGCTTGATCTAATAAGTGTCAAACAGGGCTAGAGGGAGCTACTCATTATCTAACATGGCTTTGACATTTAAGGCATTTAGCTGATGGTGTTATCCAGAATGGTTTGCAATGAATCTATAGCTACAGTAAATTGATATAGGCTGTAAGCGGGGTAGCCTACACCGGCCATACTACTGCAGTACACATAATGTGTAGCTTTCCATTAAAGCTGCAAGCTGACCATAAACGACAATCCTTGGTTATTTCCAGAAATGGAGTTGGATGGAAGCTCACTCACCATTCATAAGTCAATAGTAAAGAAGCTAATATACGTAGGCCTATGTGTAACACAATTCATTGGAAATCCATGGCAATTATGTTAGTGAATAGACACTGACCTAGAAGTCCATTGGAAGTCAATGGTATAAGTTGATACTGTGGGTAGCCATATTCCCAAGAAAATAGGTGACTAGTCAGTGACCAGCCTTTACAAAAAGGCAAATTACTAGAACCCTCCCACCATTAAATCAATCATCAATGATGAATAGACTGATTATAGCTGGTTGTCTATTCCCAGAAATAGAGATATTTTTGTGTTTGCAGTCTTTGCACTGCAGTATCATCACAACTGTATGGCAAACAAACTAATTGGCAATGGCAAGTATACCATGACCCAATTAACCAATCATTTCAGTCAGTGATTATTTGCAATGATACTGGGGCATTGCACTGCCCAGTCCCTAAGTGTATAATAACTGGCTTTTACTGTGACCCCACATTCCCATTCAAAGTGGTCTGATTGATAGTTATATTGTGAACCAACTATTATATAATTAGTTATTGTCAATTAAGGTTGATAGCCATTAGACAACTCTGTTGCTTAACAGTCCTTTGCTATTCTTTTTACTCAGGGGTTTATTGATAGCTACTGTACTTAACTTGGAGTTACTAAAAGCGAATTATCATATCAGTAAACAAATGCATGTGATGTAGACATACATAATCATATTTGGACAGATAATCTGTAATATGCATTTAAACACCAAAAGTAGATGTGTCATGTCACTGAGCTTGTATTCTCTGTGATGCATATAGCCTGAACTACAGTATTTGTGTTTCTCCATTCCAGTCAAAATTACATGGCATGAGCTTATGCAGCCACTAGAATCCCCCCCAACACACACATGAAAAAAAGAAGAAAATGTAGGCCTAGTGATAAAATATGAATGAATCAAAACAAGGCTGTTCTACATGTAGTAGATATAGTGTGGCATTGTCTAGTTTAAAATTCTATAGTATTGCACTATAGTCTATATATAGTGTAAATAGTGTAACATAAGTACTGTAACAGTAGCCTCGATCTCCACGCTTTTATTTTCCCGTTAGCTAACAACTGTTAGCAAAACGCTTTTATTTCCGTGTTTTGCTAACAGTTGTATGTTGATCACACTTAGAACTAGAAATCTCCGCCAGGCCGGATGGCCTATCCAGGGCTGTGGGTCGAGGGTTGCAGCCACCAGGACCCTAGGAAGCTGCAGGGGGAAATAATTACGACAGCATATGGTTTGTCTTTCCTGCTATGGTCAGAAGTTAAAAGGATCCCTGGCTAATAAGCCTTATATGCCTTAATACATTATAATGAATTGCCTAATAAAAACAAAAATTAAAAATTAAAAACATCTTAAATATTTTAGAAATATTTCATATTTTACTCAAGGGGGACAAAGCTTGTCGCAGGTTGATGATGTAACCTTAAATAAAATATTTAAGATGTTTTAAAATTAAAAATTTAGTTATAGAGGGCAATTATAAGACTTTTTAGCAAGGGATCCCTTTAAAGGGCTTTTGGTGGTGTGCTCTATAGAGGCTCCTTCATGTGTGTTTCCGGTTCAAATCTTCTGCTGAGCCAATCAAACGAAGCTATTAGAAAATTAACCGGAACAGGAAACGGGTAAGCCAACTCTGGAAACCCGGAACTACAGTCATGCACAGTATATTGTAGCCAATATAAAAAATCTTTATGGTACATGTTTATCACATGACGCCAGAGATAATGTATAGCAATTTGTGTGAGTTTTGAACAAAATCAGTTGGAGGATTAGCAAAAAGTGTGTTTTGAAAAAATGGCGGAAAATCTAGACAGAAATGGGTGTGGCACTGTGGCCCATATGGAGAGTTGCGTCATGATCCAAGAAATATTGATCGTGTGACCTACACTACAGGTGGAAAAAGTTTGGAATATGAGATTAAAAAAATTACTGCATTGCACATTCATAACCAGTACTTTATGGCAGTCCTTCACATTGGGACTGTGACATGATTTGTTTTCAAAGCAGTGGCGTATGTGTGTTAGCTGCTGTTCTCCCTGCTATTCTAGATCCTAAATTGAATTTATTTATTCTTTAATATTCCAATGTTTTGATGACGTTTCGATAGGCGGAGATCTCTGATCAACTGACCACACAAGACTATGTCCTCTCCGTTAAAATGATCAAGAAACCTTTCCCTCAAGAGGGAAAAAGAACCAGAGAGACTTAAAGTGGAGGGCTGTTGGGAAGGGGAGGCGTTCAGAATGCCTGCTTGATGTTGGTAGCTTGTTCATTATCAGATGGATGGGTACAAAGAGACGGAGCTATCAGTGAATTGTTTTTTTCTGCTTTGTTCAGTGTTTTTTGGACACAGCTGCTGTTCATTCCTAATGGGATTATTGTCAAATAAAGTCATAAATTGACAGATGGACAGCAAGAAGTGTAGAGATATCTGTCTGATGGAAGGATAGACAGACAGGCTGGCAGGCAGGCAGACAGACAGGCAGGCAGGCAGGCAGGCAGGCAGACGTAGATATACAGTACAGACAGAATGGTAGACAATCAGACAGACAGACATAATTACACAAGGAAGGACATGCCCTCTTGTGCCTTGTATTCTCTGTTGTTAGTGAAATAATATGACAAGACATCTCGGCTACAGGATTGGCTTCCAGGCACATCCAAACTAAAAGAGCTAAGCAGCATTCCAACAAGGCTAAATGCAGCCCATTAATCTTACATTGTTTGCAGGGCAAAGTGTGAATGCATAGGTGTTCATAGGGTAATGTGTGTGTGTGTGTGTGTGTGTGTGTGTGTGTGTGTGTGTGTGTGTGTGTGTGTGTGTGTGTGTGTGTGTGGAGGGATTGCCAGGCGTTGGCTTGCTCGTCTGGATTTGCACATTACACGTGCATCTTTCCTTATGGTTGGTCATTAAAATCTGCATTGGATTTGATGGACGACAATATGCAAGCATAATGACTTTGTGTAATGTATCGTGTGTATCTGTGTGTGTGTCTCTGCGTTTGTGTCTGATGATGAGGGAAGCCCTTTCGCACGCACGCACGCACGCACGCACGCACGCACGCACGCACGCACGCACGCACGCACGCACGCACGCACACACGCACGCACGCACGCACGCACTCACACACACATGCACAAATACAGTCACCACTGGTCAGACCTGGTTAGGGCCAGGAATGCGTCTCTTAATAGTGGAGCACCCCATCCGCTTTATTTCATCAGACTGGTTTGGATGAAGGAGAAAGTAATCTCTTCTCTTCTCTTCTCTTCTCTTCTCTTCTCTTCTCTTCTCTTCTCTTCTCTTCTCTTCTCTTCTCTTCTCTTCTCTTCTCTTCTCTTCTCTTCTCTTCTCTTCTCTTCTCTTCTCTTCACTCCCGCATCATAACCTCTGGCTCTCTGCTTGTATGTGTTCATCCTCCTCTCATGTCTATCCCCCTTTACAGCGTTCTCTTTCTCTGTTTCTCTCACTGTTATACTCTCCCCATCCTTCCCATTTACCTCTCTATCACCCTCATATCTTTCTCCTTTTCCTCTCTCCTTTCTATTCAATCCCTCTCCCGCTCTCTGCTTTAAATGTTTCATTGTTGATCGCCTCCGCAGGGAGTGAAATCTGTACAGTATGCTCAGTGGTTAGGAGGGCTAACGGACATGCTTTGTTCTTCTGATGTTGCTTCACAAAGTATAGTATAGTATTGTATTCTTCAGGCCCTGCAATGCTTGGGCACTGTTTAGGATTATTGTGACGCATACAGCATTATTATTTGTATATGATGTTTTAATGTTGATTTTGGGGGGTATTTCAATAGGATCAGTGATGGTATAGTTGCACTAATGCCCTTCTGGAGATCTGCACAAAGACTACGTATATAGATCTACAGCTATGTCAGACAAACCAGCAGAAAAGTTAATGCACCAAAATGAGATATTACATCATATGAAAATATCATTCCTGGAACAACATTGAAATTTGAAACAAGCCACAGTGCGGTTTAACCACTTTAACCCTATATACTTTGCTGACCGGTGTCCCCCAGGGGTCTATTAATAGACCCCCTACATTTTCCCTTTATGCCAAATCTCTTCACCAAAAATAGCAGTTTCCTCTCAACCAGATGCTCTGGGTCCAAAAGCAGATGGTGAGCTGTTCTGACATAGGGCCCCAGATGTAAGAACAGCTACAGTATAATATAGTAACATTGTACTGTTTAGCCACTTAAACCCTATATTGACCGGGGTTGACCAGGGGTCTATACTTGGTCCCCTCCTTTTTTCCTTCCACACCAAATCTCTCTCTAAAATAGCTGATCTACAAGCTCACAATGTGTAATGTGTATTCACGACGCTTTGTAAGCTTGTAGATCTACAATTTTCGGCAAATGTTCGCCCATTAAAACATGCCCAGAATATGGATGCTAGGGTTCATGTGGTGAATATATATATATTTTTTAACCTGTAAGGGTCCATTCATTGTTACGCTTTCGGATTTAAACTAACTTTGTCATTTGATCTGTATTACCACCTCTAATATTACCTATAATGAAATGCTCTGACTTTTTAGCCTAAATATTCCCCAAAATAGAGCATGTCGACTATGTGAAGTAAATTAAAGGTGATACCCTCCTGCAGGGAATCAATTAGACTCCAGCTGCTCTCCCATTCCTTTAAGTGGCATATGAACAGACTTCTAACTGGAGCATCCCTGGGCTCTGAAAAGGCTCATTTGGATAAGGGTAAGAGTGGGCGTTTAAATCACTACCTATCAGCACAGTGTTTAGTGTAGTTCCTTTTCCAAGGCGTCAATGTTTGGATATTTTGAGGATTTCCTAATTTACGGATGGCTATATTTGGTAGGTGTCTGTTGTGAAAGAAATAGCGCAGTGTGGTGTAATGCTTAGTGAGCCCACCTTGTGAACAGAGGGTGACTGCGTACTAGAGTCTTGCAACAGCCACACTTGAGTTTCTCCATGCAAATGCCCATGGGGCAAGGCACTCATCCTGTATTTACCCATTTCCATGAGTCTCAGCTAAAAAAATTATAATATCTCCCCCAGAATGCTCCTAAACATTAAACTGTCCAGTTTGGTGCATTGATAGAGGAACTAAAACTTCAAGATTTTTTTTTTCTCAGATTCACTATCACACAGTAACCGCTCTTTGGCTTTGCAGGGCAGTATCGAGGGCTGTTAGCTTGCTGTAAATCAATGCTTAACCAAGTAAAAGCCTTTTTTTTTCATCCCCCGTTTTTCCCCAGTTGCATGCTCTGCTGCAGTCTTATTGGGATTACAGGCCTGTAAATATATTGTTGTTTTCATAGCTGGGCTGTGAGGACTGCCGTGCGTCTTGAGTGCACCTCATCTTCAAACAGCCGAATCCCAAGGCACGCGCCGTTTACTATTGATTGTTTGAAAGAGCCAGACAAGGCCCTGCATGCCGTGTGACCACACAAGATGTCCGGCAAAAACCAGTGAGCCACTGGATGAGGTCCAAAGCACATTAACTCTGGGGGGGTTTGTTTATGAGCTTATTAAGCTGAGGTATAATTAAGTAAACGTGTCATTGCTTTCGTCATTGATTTTCTCAACATTTGAGGAAAGTCTCAAAGCACAGATGGTGTGCCCTGACACAGCAACGAGAATCGCTACTCTTATACCACACAGTAAAAGCCTCAGCGTTAAATGAACACTATGGATTTGACTGTGTATTCCCCAGTCAATCATCTTGTCCAGATTTGTATTATTTAACTACTAGAGAATTGATGGACACTGCAAAACCCAGAGTGTTAAATTCTTTGCAGTTTACACACATGCAGTGTCCACACATGCTTGCACTGAAGAGAGTGATAATGCTCTTTTGAACCCCTCTACCCCTCAAGGGGAAAGCTGGACGTTTTAATTGTTGTAGCTAATCATGCAACACCACTCTAATCTAAGGCTGTTTTCATCACTTTGTAGTACATTTCTTCCTTCGCTTATACAAACAGATTTTCAGTATTCTATACACATATGCATGTACATGCGCACATGCAGTACATACAGTATATACCCACATGAACAAACACAATACTCACGCACACACCAAAAACACAGACACATTTCCACACTGGCTACCATCATACTGTATAATGTAATATTCACACTAATTAATTACATAATGCCTCTGTGGAGGGTGAAACAACCGTGTGCAATCATCTTATAATATAATGTAATTTTTCAGTGGATGTTTATTTAGTTTCAGAGGAAAGATTCAATCGCTGAAATGTATCCTGATCAAATTAGCATTTCACACATTTTATCGAGTACCTTTTCGTGTGTGTGCAGTGTATGTGTGTGTGTGTGTGCATGTGTGAGTGTGTATTTATTTATTTGAAAATAACAACTGTGCCTATACTGTATGTCTACCTTTGTGTGTGTGTGTGTGTGTGTGTGTGTGTGTGTGTGTGTGGGAGGGTGTGTGGGCGTAGTGCTTGTGGAAATCGAATTATTGATTTGTAATTATAGTGTAATAGGTTTCTGTGACTTAAAACCAATCCTCTGTTTTCTTAAGGCCATCACACAGAATTAGATTAGTAATTAGCCTGTCCAGTGACCACATATTGTTTAAAATTCTATTGAGAAGTGTATCTCATTATGTGGGTCAGTGCTGAACAGTGGGTCGTCAAGTGATCGTCACTGGTCACAGCCTGTGCTTAAAGGAGAATTCTGCCAGTATTTAGCGTTTCGTCATTTATATGAGTTTCACGTCGGTGGGCGGCAATTTTCCAACGTGAGCACAGATCTTCCTCGTCACAATAGAATCATAGGATTCACAATCATGAATCATGAATCATGAAATAGCATTCATTCAGGCAAACCAAATTGAAATGTTGATCTATGTTTAATAAGCTAACATTTATTACCCTTGGAGTATGGGTTCAATGACCGACGCCATGGGAATGGCGTTCCTCTGTAAAGGAAAGAAAAGACATTTATCCAGTTGCATAATCAGTGTACGCAAAAAAGCTCGTTCTTTGAATCTGCTCATGTATTTGGTGAACGCAAGTGAACTGAACGTATCCATTTGTAACTAATTTGTAACAATCAACGTTCACATTCGAACATAGATTGTCTTTAACTCCTGCAAGTTTTAACAACGCTCGCTGTTGCAAGTTGTTGAATGCCCAACTCCAAGAATGCAAAGGGAAAGTTGTGAGCCTTCATTTGCAAATGAAGGACTCGCTGTCACCATTAGATTCCAATAATAAAAAAAAAAAAAAAAGTCAAATTAATATTTTTCCTTTTTCTTTGAAACCTTTATTTGACAATATTGACACATGGCTCAGCTTGTTTTGATCAATTCTCTCTTCTCTCTACCTTTCCTTAGGTCCTGGATTCTCCCATCGGCCTCCATCCCATGATAATAACAACACTGGTCTCAACAGTTGTCTCACCATGGGTCTCTGGGATCCCTCCTTACCTTCCTCCTCCCTCCTCTCCCCTGCCCTGAGGCTAACAGTTGCCACGGCGGTCTTCCTCCTCGTGCTCACGCTCCACCCATCGTCGGCCGGCGTGTCCTCCACATTGGCTGACGTGGAGGGCTCTGTCTCGGCAGTGCCCACCACCAACCAGAGCGTGTGCAGCGAGGCAGAACCCTGCACCGCAGGCGTTATACTCCCCATCTGGGAGCCCCTGAACCCATCGTTTGGCGACAAGGTGGCCCGGGCGACCGTGTACTTTGTGGCGTTGGCCTACATGTTCCTGGGCGTGTCCATCATTGCTGACCGATTCATGGCATCCATCGAGGTGATCACCTCGCAGGAGAAGGAGATCACCATCAAGAAGCCCAACGGCGAGACCACCACCACCACCGTGCGCATCTGGAACGAGACCGTGTCCAACCTGACGCTGATGGCCTTGGGGTCGTCCGCCCCAGAGATCCTGCTCTCCGTCATCGAGATCATAGGGCATAACTTCAACGCCGGATCCCTGGGGCCCGCCACCATCGTGGGCTCGGCGGCGTTCAATATGTTCGTCATCATCGGGCTCTGCGTGTATGTTGTGCCGGATGGGGAGGTCCGCAAGGTAAAGCACCTGCGCGTCTTCTTCGTCACAGCCAGCTGGAGCATCTTCGCCTACATTTGGCTCTACCTGATCCTGGCCGTGATCTCACCAGGCATAGTGCAGGTGTGGGAGGGCCTGCTCACGCTCTTCTTCTTCCCAATCTGTGTGCTGTTTGCCTGGGTGGCCGACCGGCGCCTGCTCTTCTACAAGTATGTGTACAAGCGCTACCGCGCTGGCAAGCAACGTGGCATGATCATTGAGACAGAGGGGGACCGCCCGCTTCCCTCCAAGGTACGGTATTTGATAGAGATATTTGACTTTTTCATTTTATAGTCATGTACTATTATCATTATGATTAGAATAAATCATTACATTGTGAATATATATTGTGTGTATATGTAAAGTTGACTGGAGGTCGAGGCTCCAAAAACAGTCAGACATGCTCTTTTGGGGTTTTTATTTCTCCCACGTCTCCTCCACCAAACTCAGTGTAACTTTGTACAGTGCAAAAAGATATATTCGAATAACAACAATAATACTGGCCAAAAAATACAAAAACAGAGAACTCAGGAAATTAATGCAAAACTTATCAAAAAGGAAAAAAGAACAAAACAAACCACACTAGGCTACGCCCCTATGAAAAGGGCCCTGGCAGCTCTCTGACTGGGATCTTAGGTCTCTGCCCGCCCGAGCACAACTGACTGTATCTGCAGACTCTCTGTATCTGCAGTCTCCTTTTTATAGGAGAGGATCCTACCACAAACACAGGAAGCAATTCACCTTCAAAAATAGCTTATCTACAAGCTGACAAATATCTCATGAATAACCCAACACATAAATGGATATTGTACTTTCAAACTGAACACCATTTCGTGTTTGAATTCACTGTAAAAGACAATAGAATACTTTGCACATAAACATTGTGAAACACCCCCCCCCCCCCTCCTCTACAGTACATGGCACCTTCCACTGGGAACTCCCCTACTTAAGCTGAATGGTTTAAACACATTAGATAAGTTAGATAAACACATTTTGGTTCGATAAACACATTTTGGTGGTACCTCCCATGATTGGGAAGAACGGCATCGTTTGTGTAAACAAGACAAGTGCCAGTGATGGTGAATGGGTCACCCCTATCATTGAATCCACTCGTACACCTGCTGACCTAGGATCGAATCCTGCCTCCTTCCGTTGCCTACCCTACGCTATCAACCTCCCAGTGGTCCTACCATCTGGCTCAATACCAAGGCTGCACTCTCTTCTTGACAATAAAAAATAACATACAGTTTTTTCTCAAGCCTCTGAAATTGCATCTTGTTGACAGTGGTGACAGTAATTATGCATATCCACACTTTCATTCGGAATCTCAAAAGCAGTTCAAACTCCTGCACATCAGACATCATTGCACTTCTCACAGCACTGATGATAGTATGTCTTCTCTACTCCAACGCCACATATACCGTACAACAGTTCTCAAATTAATTAAGCTGTCCTCCTGTCCAGAAAAGACATTGAAAAGAGAAAACGAGAGAGGAAATGAGCAAGTCCATTGCCAATCTGAAACAATTATAAGAAATACTTTAATGGAATTCTGCCCAAGTGATATTCCATCATGTTACCACAAAGCATATTAATAACTTCTTACCCCACACACAAACACAAAGACAGACCTTCTGACAAAGTCAGGCCAGTCATTTCATTTTAGACCACTCTGCTGCAGTGCCCAGAGTGGTGTGGTGAGAATCAAATTTAATTATCAGAATTAGGGTTTGGGGTGAAGTAATTTAACGCTCAATCAATTTAGAGATAATCTGTCCTTCACAATTGAGATAGAGATCTTAAGGATCTAATATGTTTTATAATATTAAATTGATAATTTCAAGAACTGTTACAGTTTGTGACAGTCTGATTTAGTCAAATTTGGGTGACTCAACCGGGTTAAATTTCACAGTTTATAGGCTAAACTAAAGATTAACTATTGAAACGAAAGTTATCAGTCAAGGAAAAGATCAAGTGAATTTTAAATGTATCCTACTGTACTGATAGTTTGTAGATTACATTTGAGCTAGTCCTGCTTCTAGAGTCAGTGCTAGATAATCTGTTATTGACTGCTCATTTTGAGTGTCTAGCCATTGTGGCATTTTGATTGTCATGTTTGAAGTCAGCATGTTTCTCATAGCGATCAGGCAGTACACTCTCCTGAGGGATTTCATTGTTCAAACAGATAATAACAGGAAAGCAAACAGACAGCATAGAGGAGTCTAAATGGAATGTTTCATCCTACTGTAGTTCAGCAGGGGACAGAATGACCAAGAGATTGGGGACCAGTACATCAGCCAAGCAGATGAATGCTATTAATTACCTCAAGCAGAAGTACAAGGGGTTCCTTGCTATGCCTTGCTTTAGAAGAGTGGCTCCCAAACTATAAATTGTATTATTATGCTACTGTTTATCCTTTCACATCTGAAAAATGCGGAGCCCCCCCCCCCAAACCCCCTGCACATACACACATGTTTCTCAGACATGTTTATAATCTTAAAAATGTCATCTCTGTATTTCACGATGATGCTACATGTGGGACTGGAGTTAGCCAGGTTACAGCTACAGGGTGACAGATACTGTATGCCGTGTAGGAAAACTGAACATCTGATGCAGCTCAGCTCACAAGCTGTAATTAGTTTTTGAGTGAGCACAAAATAGATAGAATAAATGTGTCTTTGTCAATTTAGTCTGGAAAGTGAGTTATGATTTTGTGCAACTTTTTTAAATCTTATTTTTGACTGCTTCAAAACAGACGAGGCCTTGTGTTCCCTTCCCCCATGATCTTTGGCACCGGGTTGTAAACCACTGCATTAGATCATCCCCTGAAAGAGGGTCTTTAAGCCAGCGTCTGTAAACACGTGTTGGGTTTGTGGTTCTATCAGGTGGACATTGAGATGGACGGGAAGATGCTGAACTCTCATGGCGACTTCCTCGATTGCCCACTGGGCCTGGACCTGGACGACAAAGACCTGGATGAGGATGAGAGCAGGAGAGACATGGCCAAGATCCTGAAGGAACTGAAACAGAAACACCCAGACAAAGAGGTGGGTAACAGCTCAAAGAAACTAGATTAATAATTACGGAATCCAAATCACTTTGTTTGTAATTCATAAACAGGAGTTATTGAGGCCTTAGGATCAAAGATAATTAACAACTTACAACGTTACACGGCTCCACAGTTCATAACAACAAAGACCTCACGTACAACACAACATTGCAAATTGAAACGGAAATGGAAAGAAATACAAGTAAAGACAATATATTGCTGCTGTTTATCTCCATGTTGTCACATTCCACAAGGAAGGAGGAGAACAACAGAATTAAATTAGATTTGTCTTCGCTCTTCATTATCGCAATGATTATGGAAATCCGCTTCATGAACAGAGCCAAGGTCTCCTCACTACAATTTACATTATAAAAGACAAATGACGGGTGAACATACAGTATGCATGTGCAACATGAAGTAGTCTAAATAGACATTTAAATTAGTTGATAAAAATAGATAACTCATCAACCAATGACAACATACCAACGGCACACTGGAGGTGTACAGTATTATGTCTGAAAACCAGCAGAAATAGCACCCTACGCAGAAACCAGCCATTATGCCGGGTTTGATTTGCTGGAGGTGATGGGGGAAAAGCCATGCTTCTGCTTTTGATATCCCCCCCCTGGTCATTCATTATAAATCGAACCCTGTTGTCACTTATTTTGACAACTCTGTCACATTGTCTCACATATCACTTATTGGGCTAAAAAAGCAGAGTGGGTGAACAGTGAACACCAGACAAATACCTACCGGTATTAATTTGTTGTGTCACGTCCTGTAGTTCAGTCTGAAATTAGACTGTGTGATGAAACCAGAAGGCTCTGCTAAGTACCTTTGATAGACTGGATGATTCATCACGTCCTCCACTATATAACAATGTGTTTGATGACAGTAAATAAACAGGGATGTGTCTTGTGGCATAGCTGTAGAGACAAAATGAAGATTTTATTCAAAATAAACAAACAAAGAAAACCTAGTAAATTCCAAACTCTCTGTCAGTGTCACCAAGACAGATCACCAAGCATTCATTTCCCGATAGCAAGCTCACACTACAAGAACACTTACATATGCTATGTAAATAATAAATACAGGCACAATGTGTGATGTTTGATATTTATGTTTGATTATGTCACAATTTAACAATTCAATAAAAAATGTACTAGCCTCCGTTATGCAATATCCATTGTCTTGTTGTACCTATTGTCAGAATACCCGTTTCACCTGTCTGACTCTGTCTGTGTCCCTTTTATGCTCATGATATGGAGTTCTTTGTTAGCCATGCCCAAATATGGAGTCCAGGCCAGTCTATGATGTCAGTACTATGACGTCATATTGATGACATAATGGCACTCCATATATGGGGATCTTGTGTGTGCGCGTGCGTGTTTATTATATACACAGATGTGTTTTACAAATTGAACCCTACATGCAGTGGATAGTAGACGACAGTTCTCTCCTCCATACAGTAGTATTGTCTAACTCTGCATTCAAGCGGTGTTCTGTGCAGTGTGGGTTGCAGCATAGTGTGTTACAGATAATTCATAATGGTTCCATTACACAGTAAAATCCTCAGTGGTAATTCATCCATTTGTAACTCTGTGAGTGTACAGCACAAATGTCACATAATCATTGGGTTAAATGAACACCCAGGATTTTACTGTGTAGGTAATGAGGACCTGTACTGAATAAGAATAGCTAGTGTGTGTACTGTACACACACACACACAGCAAAGCATAAGTGTTGGGACAATGAGCTCTCACGATAGTCTTTTGTGGTCCTCTCATTGTTCGGAGCGGACATACTTGGAACACTGACGAGCGAGCGCAAAGAGAAGCTGCCCTCTATTCGCGCATGAGAGCGCCCGCTGAAATGGGATTTTCTGCTGCTGACATTGTTTCTACATGGTTCAACATGGAGTCCAATTAAGGCCATCGTCTGACATGATATCCATGACATGGTGGAGGCCTACACTTATTAGGTCATGTCAACATCACACAGGACAGATTAACTGCCTCACTGTCAATGGCAGAAAAGGTTTTTTATGAATGTTATTGTTCATAAAACACCAACACCAAATGTGTTAGTTGGTACAGTGGTTCTCAACCTTTTCTGGATCAGGGCCCACTTGAACATCTTTAAAGTGTTTGAGTCCCACCTATCTGACCACTTAACACGGCAGGCCTGTTTACTTTGATAATTAATCAATCGATTGAGTTCCGGCTTGGACTGATGGAACCAACATAGTATGATTTAAGTCCCTATTTATCAGTATCACAAGGAAAACAAATTTATTTTTTAAGGTTTTCTTTTTTTTCTTTTTCTAACAATACAGATATTACTATTATACTATAATTAAAATCTTTAGCTTTAGCTTTAGCCAATTATTTGGGGGCCCGCAATATCCTCGCGCCCCCGTCCCACAGGTTGACAATCGCTGAGTTAGTTGAAACATAAATATAAGTTAGATTATCACCCGGGCATTCTGTGTTGTCCAAGTTTATCCAACTGAGGGCCGGCTTATGCAGCCATGCCCAAGGTTGGTTAAGGAGGACAATGACGAATGCCCAGGTGATATAATCTACATACTGAGTTTGTCCTCATTTATCCAAGAACTCCTGAATTGTGCCATACTAAACAAAGATGTGCTAAATAGCACTAACAGTGTTTTGTTTAGTTTTTTGCTTGTAGGGAACCTAGCACCTCTTCTTTTTTCTTTTTCTTTTTTAATTCTTTTTCTTTAGATTTTCAAGATGTTTTCATAACATAAACACACAGACAGTACATACAAAACACCATTTAATAAAGCAAAAAATCCACCTTTTAAAGATAGGTGTTGTATAGAACCATTAGAGGTTTGGAGTGTGTACAGTTGGAGGCACAATGATGACAGGCAGGCACATCTCCTTTGGGGGCCCTATAATGTTTCCTCAAGCTGCGTTCACACAGGATGCAAAGATATGTTTTGCGTCGCTTCATTCGCAAAGCGAACTTCGTTGGATATTTCAACTCGAGTGAAGACGAGCAGGAGGCAAATTTTGTGGATTTGCGTTGCCCGCTTCGCATCATTTCACATCGCACCGGGCAAAAAATATCTTTGCTTCTTGTGTAAACACACCGTTAGACAAATGGGGCTCTTGGGGGCAAAAAGGTTGATAACTATTTCCCCAACTAAACTCAGCTGAAGAGAACCTCTACGTACATGTATGGCTGCGGTGTTACCTCAACCACCCCAAAGACCCTAACCTTTATTTAACAAGGCAAGTCATTAAGAACAAATTCTTATTTACAATGTTCCTTGAGGGAAAGGGGTAGGGCCTATAACCACTGAAGAACCACAGTTTGTGTGGAATTGTGTGCACATGCCTCCTTCACATTAATTGCTTATGTATGTCAACGTGTTGTGTCTCTCCCTTTTTGTACCTCCAGGTAGAGCAGCTCATCGAGTTGGCCAACTACCATGTGTTGAGCTCGCAGCAGAAGAGCCGCGCCTTCTACCGCTGCCAGGCCACGCGCCTGATGACGGGCGCCGGTAACATCCTGAAGAAGCACGCGGCCGACCAGGCGCGCAAGGCCGTCAGCATGCATGAGGTGCGCCTGGACGCCGACGGCGATGGCAGCGCCGACCCCACCTCAAGGATCTTCTTCGAGCCCGGCTCCTACCAATGCCTGGAGAACTGCGGCACCGTGGCAGTGAATGTGGTGCGGCGCGGCGGGGACCTGCGCCACACGGTGTCAGTGGACTTCCGCACAGAGGACGGCACGGCCAACGCGGGCTCCGACTACGAGTTCACGGAGGGCACGGTCGTGTTCAAGGCGGGCGAAATTTCGAAGGAGATCCGCGTGGGCGTCATTGACGACGACATCTTCGAAGAGGACGAGAACTTCCTCATCCACCTGACCAATGTGTGCGTGCTGACGACCTTCGAGGAGGACGGTGGCGGCGAAGGCGAGGCCGAGGATGGAAGTGGGGGCGGAGGCGGGGAGGTGGCAGTGGGAATCAATCACACAGAGGTGGCAGCCTGCCTGGGCCTGCCCTCCATGGCGACCGTGACCATCTTCGACGATGACCACGCGGGCATCTTCACGTTCGAGGAGCCCGTCTGCCACGTGAGCGAGAGTGTGGGCACCATGGAGGTGAAGGTGCTGCGCACGTCAGGCGCACGTGGCCTGGTGGTGATGCCCTACAAGACAGTGGAGGGGACGGCCCGCGGAGGAGGCGAGGACTTCGAAGACTCGCACGGCGTCCTGGAGTTCCAGAATGACGAGATATTGTGAGTCATACACATTTTCTAACCCTGGCCTACTGCACAGTAAAATGTAAATAAACATTTTGCTGTGTATTGTTATGACAACAGTTGCTGATATAACAGTGTGTAGTTTGGATGCCATTAAAATTTGTTGCGAAGTTGTCGTTTGGCTTTTAGAAATAACCAGTTCCTACCAAACATCTACGATAAGCTTTTGAAATGGTAATGAGAATTTTGGTATTTGTGCAAAATATCCTCGAGACATGGTCCAGATTAAGCTGTGTGGGAAAAAAGCCACCATGCAATCAGTGGCATCCAAATATCACCATGGCATACTCGTGTTATATCAGTCTCTGTGGTATTACATTGTTTGTCCCTGGAAACTGCGTTTTATTTTTTCAGTTTCTAATGCATGTTATTCTGATATCGCTGATGTTATTGCTGCTGATGTGAGAACACGATGACACGTGTGTGTGTGAGAGTGTTTGTGTGTGTGTGTGTCATGTGGTGGTCATGGTGGTGACCCGAGGTGCAGCACGACCAGCGCTCGTCTGCGACAAGAGGATTCATCGTTATCACCCAGCCCCCCCGTTAACCTCTCTGTCCCTTCATCTTCTCTCTGTTGCTTTCTTTCTGTCAAGCAGTGCTGGAAGAAGTAATCGTATTTTTTACTTAAGCAAAAGGAGGAATACCACAATACAAGAATGCAATATGCAACATAAATATTACAAGTAAAGGGCCTTTATTCAAAACTTTACATGAGTAAAAGTTCAAAAGTATTGGCATCAAAATGTAGTACCAACGTAAAATTACTAAACTCTTTCAAAATTTGTCTAAATATTGTAGTGGAGTAAAAAGTACAATATTTACCTCTGAGATCTCGTGGAGTAGAGCTATAAATGATTGAAAAATAGACATACGGTACTCAAGTACATACAAATTGTAAGTAGGCCTACAGTACTTGAGTAAAGGTACTTTGTTACTTTCCACCACTGCTTTCAAGTGTTTACATACTGTATGCATTATCTCCTTCCCTGTGTCTGCTGTTTTATTCCTTCTCTTCTAATGCCCGCATTCTGCTGAGCCGCTGCTGTTGTCTCTGATGTAGGATTTGTTTTAGCATACTGTGCTTTTAAAACAGTTGTGTTAAAAATAAACATACAGTGGCTTTTCAGACTCTGTTTGATTCAGAGCAGAGTCAAGCAGGGGTTGGGAAAGTGGTTGTTTGTTTTCAGATATTTGCATTAAAGGAGTAGTTCACCACAAAAATGACACATTTTCTATCAATTACACACCCCATGAAACCTTGAATTCATGGCGAGTTTGGGGTTTTTGTCTTGTTTTTTGTCGCATTCCTAAACCAATCATTTGATGACCGGGTCATCGGTCAATAGGAGACTCAGTAGGAGACTCTTGAGTTTCCTACCGGAGACTCCGTCGGTCATCATATTATTAGGAATGCGACAAAAACAAAGGCTTCATGGGGTGTGTAATTGATAGAAAATAAGTAATTTATTGGCTGAACTACTCCTTTAACCTAACACGTACAGTATGTAGGGGAGATCATGTCGTGTCAACTTCCTGACATTTTCCTATAAGACTCTTTTTTTTGTGCAATATTTTGTAAGAGTTTGTTAGTTTGTCTTATGGACGGGGCCTCTTGCTGGAAGATTTAAATATTCAGTCAGCTTTAATATGACCAAGTATGGGTTGGCCTTGAAGCAGTGTCTTTTTTTAAGCACATCGTTTTCCACAACGTTTTGATGTAAAATGGTTGCTGAAAAACAATTGGGAAATTGAAGCAGCAGCCAAAATCGTTTAGTCTTTCCTCTGTTTGTTGTGCGTGCCTATGTTGGGTGCCATATTTGAAAATTACACAGTAACATCCTGAGTGTTAATTTAACGCTCTTGTATTTTTCTATTGGGACTGTGATGCCAGACCCCCATTTTCTAGTGGCTTCTTGCTGTGAGTGAATGTTCCAGAACACCAATCACACAGCAGAGCCACAGGCTGGCTTTGTCTGTTGGGTCATGTGTGAAAAGAGCTCGGGATTTCATCTGCGCTGTACCGCAGTGAAACCCAGCACTTAGAAGCTCCTCTCTGTCTGCCAGTGGTGGAGATACTTCATTGTTTGACAGTGACTGCTGTTGGAGTTTCTGGGGTTGTCCTGGTTGCAGGACATACTGTAATGGAGCCAGTATGTTTAACCACTTTGAACCTGGCCTCCCCTATTTTGGTCATTTCATTATAGGTGAAAATGGCCCCCATTTTTCACAGTGATGCGCTGTGAGCTTGTAGATGTTATTTTTGAAAATGTTTCAAATGGGACGTATTTGGTTAAGAAAGCTACTGTAAAAATATTCAAAAATTCTCTCTCTCCCTCTCTCACACGCAAAAGCATGCGCAGCACGCACGCACTGTAGACCTAGGTTTCCAGGTGCAGACCAAAATTAGATAGAAGAATTTATCTACGAGCAGAATTGTTAGAGAAATGTATTAAAACGTTGCTTGAGGTATGTGCACTGCATAATATAAACAAAAACAACACATAAACAGCTTTTGTTGGCGTAACGTCACTTGCTGCA
>NC_137619.1:20178542-20193542 GCF_963280865.1 Gymnoscopelus braueri
GAACGCATCTGTGTCACTTTAGATGTCTTTGGCTATTCAAAAATAGCAGATATACAAGCTCATAGCGCGGCACCGAGTGCCGCGCTACGAGCTTGTAGATCTGCTATTTTTTAAAAATCTTGAATGTTTTTTTTGGATAAAAAAAAAAAAACTGTTAGGATTTAGATTTTTTTAAAGAATTGCCTCAGGTCTTAATGGGTTAAACTCCTGGTCCTAGACATTTGGCGCTAATCGGTCCAGTGGTTTGCGAAGATTAGCTCCAGACAAACACACAGACTGACCCTGCAGAGCCACGCCGCAATGTCCAACTGGCATCGCTGTCATTCAAACAGTATTGCTAGATTGCTTGTGGCTTAGAGTGAGACTTGGGCAAATGTTGGTCCTTTTCAAGATAGATTGAAAGTGGAAAAATGTCAGCATGTTCACTTTTTCTGTCTTTGGTTGTGCTCGTAGAGGTGTGACACTGTGCCCACTGGCACTAAACACTCTCTAGGAAAGGAACACTGGTACATTAGTGAACTAGACAGCTTGTCGCTCCGACTCGCTTGTGATATTCAGGCTGATGTGAAGATATTCATGCTCATATGAAGATATTCATGATTATCGTGATAAGTGAAATTCACCATGATGAAATTATCCAAGATAAAATGATCTTCACTGTTTTTCTTAATCTCCCATCACTGCTACATTTGCAATTGCTGTGTCTGCTATTACCATTGCTATTACTAATCACTGTACTGAAGTACTCCGGCTAACATTTCTTCTACCACTACTGCAACTAAGATAATACAAATTAAGACTAAGGATATTAAGGTAAGAAAACAAATTTTTGAATGTAATTTAGTTTCCCTTTAGTTGCTTTAGACATTTCCTGCATTTGTGACTAAAAGCAACTTAAGCCCTATTGGTTGGTTAAGTGGTTAAACTTGGCCTCTTCTTGGAGGCACGGTGGCGCAGTCGGTAGCGCTGTCGCCTCACAGCTAGAAGGTCCTGGGTTCGATTCCCGCAGGGGACGCTGTGGGTGCTGGGGGCGTGTCTTCTCCTCCGCGTCATCAGCGCCCATACCCTAAGTGGGGTTGGCGAAAGGGCCTAATCTCTGTGGAGTTTGCATGTTCTCCCCGTGTCTCCTAGGGTAGTTAATACCCTCACAAAAACATGTAGTAATCCTGGTCGCTATACCGCCTCCCCCATGACAGCCGGGGCGCCTGATGGAGGGGAAGGGAACTGGTTGGAATAACGTGTTCCTTCCACGCGCTACGTCCAACCAGGGAAACTCCCCCCTGTCAGGTGACAAGAAGGTCAGTTGGCTCTCATGCCTGAAGGAAGCATGAGCTCGGCCCTGGACTGGTGTAGTGCTGGTGTAGGGCTGGTGTAGCGCCCAGGATCACTTAGGAAATTGGCACCGGGTGAAAAATATGGGTTACAAAAATCGCGGGATAAAAAATTTAATTAAAAAAAAAAAAAAAAAACTTGGCCTCTTAAGGTCATTACACACTGGCGATTATGCGAATATACGTGAAATTCGGACTCGGTCCGAATAATTAAAAGGCGCTTTTTCGCTTCGCTTTTTCGCTCCGTGGAAGCTTGCATTGACTTTATAAGGTTTTTAAAAATTATTATTCGCATGAAAAAAACGTCCCCGGTGTGTAAGGGCCTTAAGCCTGGACTGTGAAAATATGCAGTCAGATAGGATGAAGATGTGTGTGAAAATGGTTTCCAATCTCTTGGTGTGTGTTATTATAACTGTGTGGTTTAACACTCGCAATGAGGCGCTGTTACCATGGGAACAGAACACAATTTCACACTCACAAACATCAAAATACAGTACATAGAGTATGCAATGCATAAACATACAGTGTACAAACACGCACACACACACACACACACTCAGTTTTCAGAGTGCTGACCGCAGAGGAGCGTGGGGGTGGGGAGTGGGGGGGGGGGTAGTGGAGGGGGGGGGGGGGGTGTCGGTTAGGGGTTAAGTGTATTGCTCAGGGACACATTGACACAGTGCCAGGGTCGGGAATCGAACATTCTGCTTCCCGGGTGGGCTCTATCCAATCAGCTATGGCCACCCACATTTACATTTAAACATGCACACGCGCACATACACAGTACACACACACACACACACACACACACACACACACACACACACACACACACACACACACACACACACACACACACACACACACACACACACACACACACACACACACACACACACACATACAAATGCATGCAAACACGCTGATCATGTGGTTTGGTTAGAATATTATCACAGTACAGAGCCAGTTCAGTGGCCTTATGAGTGTCCGCCCCAAGATTGGGAGGTCGGGGGTTCAATTCCCGACCGAGTCATACCAAGGAATGTAAAAAAAAAAAAATCCTCCCTGCTTGGCACTCAGCATTAAGGGTTAAATTGGGGGCCTCACACTATGGAAACAGGAGATAGGCTCCTGACCTATGGGCCACATCGATCTGGAACAGTTGGTTCCCATGGCTCCTTTACAGAGACATATTGTGTGGGATTAATGTGGCATTTGCATTTTAAAACGTCATGAAAACATTTATCAACAATAAGCGATGCTAAAAACCATAATGACTATTGATAGAATCCCATTACAATGCTATTTTTTTTATTTGTTGAGCTGCTGAGGGAACGTTGAGACTGACACAAACACACACACACACACACACACACACACAGCCACACACCCACACCCACACACACACTCACGCACGTACGTACAGTAAATGCATGCAGTATGCACGTCACAAACACTTGTAGCTCAGAGGATGCCCAAGACAGGACCTCATTAGTGTTATTAACATAAGCCATTTTTCAATTTGCATTGGCTCGGTTATTATTATGCAAGTTACAACGAGTGTGCGCGGACACACACACACACACACACACACACACACACACACACACACACACACACACACACACACACACACACACACACACACACACTAACCTTTCCTCCAGTCCAGAAACTCACTCACACAGACACGATTACACGTATATAGACGTGCACGCAAATTAGCACTGTGCAATATACACTACACACACCCACACGCACCGTCATGGCCACCAGCGAGGCGCTGAATGTTAATGAGTGTTGGTGAAGACTTTGGGTCGTCTGAACTCTGAAGTATCGTAACTCGTTAGTGTAAGAGAAAGAAAGCTCACCACCATGCTAATGAGCACCAGAACATAACAAGTGTTAGCAAAGCGGGGACTTTTTGGCTACCGATAAGATGTTTGGCCGACATTCCCGCGAGGCAAGGTCTATTAAGATGCTGTGTGTGTGTGTGTGTGTGTGTGTGTGTGTGTGTGTGTGTGTGTGTGTGTGTGTGTGTGTGTGTGTGTGTGTGTGGGGCATTATGCTTGAAGTGTGCTGCTCCATTTTCATGTTGTTTTATGAAATGCGTTTGCGGCACTGCCAGAGAATTTAAATAATTAAATAAAAACGGCAATTTCATTTTTTTTACATATCATTGCCAAAGACGACATAATGGAGAAAGAGAGAGAGATGGTGAGGAACAAGCAGCAGATACTACTGGAAGACAAAACGAGACATGTATTCATATACAAACCATCACTAGTGTTCTCTTTTGAGTTATAACTATGCTTTTTACTTCCGCACTATACAGAAATGGTGCTAAATTGCACTTAAAGTGGTTATTTGGCTCACAATCATAGGGGAACCTCTTTTGGTGCTTTATACTGTAGCACCTCTCTTTAAGGGTGCTATAATGCAGCTTTAAAGAAAGGTGATGCCCAATATAGAACCATTAGAGGTTTGGAGTGTGTTTAAATGGAGCCACAATGTTGACAGACAGGAATTTCTTCTTTGGCGGTCCCTGTAATATTACCTTAGACATAGGGGGCCCTTGGCAGCACTAAAGTGCCCGCTAAGGTCTACTATCCCCAGGAAATACATTTTTTTTAAATTCAGTTTAACTAAGCTGAAGAACCAGTAAAGAACCTCTAAACCACTGAAGAACCACCATTTTTTAAATCCATTACAGTACATATCCATCTTTGACCTGTAGATAAAGTACATGTCTCCTTCATGACTGAGGGGAAAATAAAGACTTATTTATACTTTGTACACAACGCATCGTACCCGCAACACGTTTTGATCTTGTAGATCTGCTATTTTTGGTGTAGCATAAATGAAGCCTAAGTGGAGAAATCAATAGATTTCTTGCTAGCTTTATTTATCCAGCTCATTCTCTCTCTCACACACACACACACACATACAAAGTAACAGGTGTGTGAGAGAGCTGCCAGCAGAGGTGTTTCAACCATGTTCTTCTGTGTAACTTGAGATCATATAACCTTCACACCTCACTAATGCCACTGCCTGAGGGCTCTCTTGTGTGTGTGTGTGTGTGTGTGTGTGTGTGTGTGTGTGTGTGTGTGTGTGTGTGTGTGTGTGTGTGTGTGTGTGTGTGTGTGTGTGTACACTACGTGTGTATATATGCGCATGCACTTGCTTTTGTGTGTGAAAAATGTAATGAAGACTACATTGTGCGTAATCGAAACACAGTACAGTACAGTTTATACAGTATCTGTGTGAGGCTGGGCACACACACGCACGCACGCGAGCGAGCGAGCATATGTGTGTGTGTGTGTGTGTGTGTGTGTGTGTGTGTGTGTGTGTGTGTGTGTGTGTGTGTCTAAGAAAGACAAACTAAACTTAGATTGTCGTCATGTCTTGGGTTTCTCACTCCACCCTCCCACAGATCCTTGGCCTTAGCCTGGCAGATATTGTCTTACAATAGGGTTCAGAGGTCAACCAAGAGTTCAAAGCCTTCTCATGCGGTGATCATAAAAGTGCTTTTTATAGCATTCAACAGCATGTATCACTGCGTTGCTCCAGCAACATGTTTAGGGTTGCCAACTACCTGAAAATTCAAATGAGAGACACCCATCTCACTGTATACATGTACAGTTTTTGTATATTATATTAACCACTTGAACCCCAGCATCCATATTCTGAGGGGAACATTAGCCAAAAATAGCAGATCTACAAGCTGCGCGTTGTGTAGATCTGCTATTTTTGGCAAAGAGATTTGGTGTAAACAGAAACAAGTACAACTCTGGTCCAGTTTACTAAGTCTAGTCTCTTTGTTTGAACTTGTACGATATCCCAAAAATAAGGAACAAAGAGTGGCCCCCAATCAGTTCAATAAGGGACACATCTTTTAGTTTCCAATTAACCCATTAAGACCTGAGGCTGCGTCTAAAAAAAATCTAAATCCTATTTTTTTTTCTGAAAAAAATATCAAAAAAATATTTTCACGATTTTTCAA
This sequence comes from Gymnoscopelus braueri, assembly GCF_963280865.1. Taxonomy (NCBI): domain Eukaryota; kingdom Metazoa; phylum Chordata; class Actinopteri; order Myctophiformes; family Myctophidae; genus Gymnoscopelus; species Gymnoscopelus braueri. The sequence continues at coordinate 20,183,877 of NC_137619.1, forward strand.
AAATAGCAGATCTACAAGCTCATAGCGCGGCACTCGGTGCCGCGCTATGAGCTTGTATATCTGCTATTTTTGAATAGCCTAAAGAAATCTAAAAGTGACACAGATGCGTTCCAGGTATTAATGGGATAAGGAACGATTCCTTATTTCAAGGGATGGTTGGCAACCCTAGACGAACCCCTAGACGAAGGGATGTGAGCCCTTTGTGTTATGTCAAATATGTCGGTCACGTGGTACTGGTCCGTGTTGACTGCTTTCCACCTGGTGTCCCTATTTTGGTCATGTCATCAGAGGCGGACATTTCCAAAAATAAAAAAGCAGATCTACAAGCTCACAATGCAACGAGCTGTGAGCCAGTAGATCCTCCGCGTTCGCTGCACGACACCGTCGTGCGACGTAGTGTAGAACAGGGCTTAAGTCGTTAATATAGCTGAGAGTGTTGAAATGATCCGGATGCTACTGTGTACCAGTTTGTTACGCGGACAGATTGACTGATTGATGAACTTTTGGCCTTCCGAGGGAGAGATGTGTCCAACAACGTGACTTCAAGGTTAAACACATAAAAGTCCCAAACAACTAAAAACCTACGACCGGAATGCATAAAACATTGCAGTGTGGGCGAAGGAAAAAAACTAAACACATCCACAGTTGTTTGAAAGGAGAAAAAAAAATCTAAATTTGTGCTCTTTAGAAGGTGCTAAGAATAATCTGGCAAGCAATGGCTGGAAAGAGACGAGATCCGTGTTTCAATGAGCCTATTCAGGTCTGTTCTGTAAGAGAAAGAGCGAGAGAGCGAGAGGGGGGGGGGGGGGTCAGTGGCTTGACAAATGAGCCCCAACCAGCTGCCTCCAATAAGAGCCTATTGCCTTGGCAACAGCTGGGATGGAGAGGGCCAAGGTGGAGAGAGAGAGAGAGAGAGAGAGAGAGAGAGAGAGAGAGAGAGAGAGAGAGAGAGAGAGAGAGAGAGAGAGAGAGAGAGAGAGAGAGAGAGAGAGAGAGAGAGAGAGAGAGAGAGAGAGAGAGAGAGAGAGAGAGAGAGAGGCACATGGAGAGAGAGAGAGAGAGGTAGAGGGTGCAAATGGAAGCCAGATAAATAGTATGGAGACACAGATTGCAGGTGTGGCAGAGATCAGAGGTTCAGGAAACGGTCAGAGAGAGAGAGAGAGAGAGAGATAGTGGCACAGGCTGGAAGAGAGAGAGGAAGACGGTGAGATTGACAGCTAGAGGAAGGACATGACAGTCTGACTCCGAAGGGATCTCAGGTAGTTGAAATGACAGGAAGTAGCTATGAGCAGGAGAAAAAAAAAACTAAGGGAGAGAGATGCACCACAAACGATATGAGCTGGCTGGGATACCAGAGAGTGGAGGGGGTAGAGACACAGAGAGAGAGAGATTTAGGGCCTCTCTCTTTTCAGTGCCGGGCAGAAGCTGGGAGTGGAAGTGTTAGTCATCTCTCTCTACTGTTGCTATGAGACTGTTGCAGTGCCTCTTTTGATGCCAAAGTTGTACTGCTGAGCGGCCAGTGCCTCTCTGGTCCCGAAAAGAAAAACAAAACAAAAAAAAACATGCTAATCTGCCAGCACTCTAGCAGCGTTTCCTTTCCACTGTCTACCTCAATAAATGTGCGGGAATTTGTCTTGGCGTAGATGTGTCCAGTATAGTTACCCATTGACTTTGGACCGCCAATCGTGTGCTCGGCTGGGGCAAGTTCAATTTAAAATGGAAGCACTGCTTTTAGGAACCATGCAAACCCTCTTTATAGCTGAATAAGTCCCTCTTCCTCAAGCATCGCATGTCCTCTATCCCTAGTCAGTGCTTCCTCTCCCCACGCTAAACCACATCCTCCTCTACCTACCTCCCTCTTCTCCTTTAATCGCATTTCTGTCTCTCCTGCCTGCCTGCCTTGCTCTCCCTTCTAAATCACATCCTCCTCTCATCTATCATTCTCTGCTATGCAAATCCACAACAAAGCACACCCCCATCATGACAGCCGACTTCCTAATTACACCTCACATGTCTTAAGTTGCACTCATGGACTCCAAAACTAAATCAAAAAGAGAATTGTTGAGGCCATCTGGGAGCTAGATGTAGTGTGTGAGCTCCTGTTGAGCAGCTGGACAGGACAGCTCTCCTGGGACTGTGGTGACTCTGGTGAAAGGAAAGTGTGAGTGCAGAGAGTAAAGGACAGAGGAGATACTGTAAATCTCTGGCAGTCCTTTGTTAGCAAGAAACAAAAGTGCTGCTAGGACTGCTTTCACTTAGCTCTCTCTGTCTCTCTGCCTGACTTATAGAATTGTCTGCATCTTCAACTCCCTCTATCTCCCCCACTCCTCGACCCCTCAATTACACAGCAAAATCTTTAGCCTTCATTTTCAAGTAACACTGAGGATTTTACTTTGATGGATCCCTCGTGGTTTCTTGCTTGTTTTCTCTGTCTTCTTGTTTCTTTCTTTCTTTCTTTCTTTCTTTCTTTCTTTCTTTCTTTCTAGCTTTCTAGCTTTCTGTCCATTTCACAGTGCAAAAAGGTAGACCAACACTCTTCTCAAGGTGTGAAGATCAGAAGATATCTCATTCACTTCTTGGAAACCGTAAAATAGAAATAAAAATAGAGTACAAAAGTCAAAGGAATATTATATGAATATAATATGTAGTGGGATATGATATGATAGGAATATGTTAGTGTTGGTGTTGTGCGTTATCATGCATCCAGTTTGTGTGCATAAACTTTGATTTGGCCTCTTATCTCATTCCATCTCTTGGCTGAGTAAAGGGTGGTTCACACTTTCTCTAGGTTCTAATATAGAACTATGTGGCTGCAGTTGATAAGATCACACTGATCAGGTCTTGTCAACACTCGCTGTAAAATGTTAAAAGGCACAGCACACAACCACAACGTTGCACAGAAGATACAACACCAACTCTAATACAAACACAATGCCATGAAAAGCAACACTAATATGTTACAACTACATCAGTACATTATGGCACTTTGATACACTGGATTGAATTAGTCACAATACTGAGTATATGATGGTGCTTTGTTTTAATTATGTATTTACAAACCTCGTGTCTGCCAACAGTATTTCACTTCATTCTTTGTGTTGTCTAAAGCTACTACTTCACTTCACGCAAGTATGCAATCGCAGACACTTAAAGCCACGCGATTTCATGCATGGTTGCGTTCTGGAAAATGTACGGTAATTCCTTTTTTATTTTATTTTTATTCATTTATATCACAAAATCAAGTTAAATATGGAAAATGAAATTCCTGAAAATCAGAGCACGACGCAAGCCTGATATGCATTGTAGTGAGAGCTTCTGTAGCAGGTAACAAATAATTAAGGTGTCCTCTTTGATTTATGTTCTCCCCTGCTCCATCCTTCATAATATAGCAAGCTGTATTTTGTGGGTTTATTACCTCAACCTGGGCCTGATTGACAATGGCGATGATGAGACGGCCTACAGGGCCTCACGTCAGATCATTGACCCGATGGTGCCAGGAGAACAACCTCGTTCTCATTGTACAAATTCTATTTCCTGGTGTTCTGATGGCTGCACCCCGCGACTGACACAGAACTGGGTAGGCAAGCAGGCCTGGCAGAGTTGTGTATTTCGAGGAGCGTACTTTTCTAGTCTATATTTGCACCTGATAATACCCCCCCCCCCACTCCTCTCCCCACCTCTTATTTTCCTCCCCTCTCACTTTATCATCCTGCGGCCTGCGCTGTCATGTTGACATGATTTGTTACATGCGTTGCCAGGGTGCAGTCACACTTTGACCCTGTGCGCTCCTCGGCATCGGTTGCCGGGTGACCCGGGCACCGGATTGTGTTCCGTTTTACACTCATTATAAGATTAGAGGGTCTGTGAAAGCGTCATTTAAACACACCAAACGCACAACAGGAAGTCATGGCATGTAAATGGAAAGCAGCTTTCCCAGACTCCTTGGTCAAAGGCTATTGTTAGGAGTGCGGCGTAACCGCGGGCATCAGTACCCATGTATCCCATTATTAGCATTCCCTTTCCACCATATTTATGAGCACTAGAGAGGTCTACCTTACACAGTGTACTCGTAACTGTTTAGGTGCTGAATTTACTGCCTGTCCACTGGGTGAATGGATCCAGCAAAATCCTGAGAATTAATTCAATTGAGAGTTACTGTGGAGTTGTTGTTTTTCCACGCATTGCTTGTTTTATGACACAAATTCAGACTTTTTAATTGAATAGGGAGTCACAAACTGGTATATTATGAACCACATTTCACGGCCTCGCTTTTGACAAACGCGAGTATAAAACCGGCACTATATACTTGGTTGACAGAAGTCCTCCAGGGCTCTTTACTTGGTTCACTCCTCTTTTGCCCTATACATCAAATATCTTTGCGGAAAATAACCGATCTACAAGCTTGCAACACGCTCTGAGCATGTAGATCTGCTGTTTTTGCCATGTTTTTGTCCCCAGAACCGGGACGTTAGTGTTCATGTGGTTAAAGTAACGCTGAGGATTTTACTGTGCACAGCTTAAGGCTGATTTATACTTAGTTGCGTGTCGGTGTTGAGCACAGAAAATATTTCCGACACGCGACACTGACAACGCAACTAAGTATAACTGAGACTTTAGCCCCTGTGATCCGCTCATGGCTCCTGGAGAAACATCAGCTGGAATGAGAATATCAGTGTGTGCTTCCCTGGCTGCCTGGCGGGGCTAACCAGTTCTTATCGATGGTTATGAGTGGGCTAATACTATTATGCTGATGTTAATTTTTTGGCGAGCCAGGGCTGTACTATTGGAACTGGATCTTGCGGGGTTATTTATTTATCCCTCTGCATTAGTCACCGTGGCACCACAGAGACAGCGGTACTGCCAAATTAGTGTGTGTGTGTGTGTGTGTGTGTGTGTGTGTGTGTGTGTGTGTGTGTGTGTGTGTGTGTGTGTGTGTGTGTGTGTGTGTGTGTGTGTGTGTGTGTGTGTGTGTGTGTGTGTGTGTGTGTGGGTGGATAAGTGTGTTTATTGGTGGATAATTCGTTTTTGTGGGTGAGTGTGCTTGCATGTGTGTGTTATTGGCAATAGAGGTACAACATCTGTGTTGTTATTATTGATGACTGGGATTATTGCAGACATACTTGTTGGCAAGCTTTGTGTGTGTGTGTGTGTGTGTGTGTGTGTGTGTGTGTGTATGTGAGAGAGGAAAATTCTTTGCTTTCGCTGATTCCACATGTTCACAGAGACGGCAAGATAGAAAATTGTACATCTTCTGCGTTGGATTGTTAATTGTGTATGTCTGTGTGTGCATGTGTGTGTGAGCGCCCGTGCGTGTGTGTGCACATTTATGTAGAAAAGGCGTGTGCTTGAGTGTGTCGCCATGTTTTCAATTTCCTGTCGACACCTGCTCTAAATGCACAACAAGCCAACCTTCTTTTCTGTTCTTTTCATTTACTTTTCTTTTTCTCTCCACCGGATACTGTTGTATTAGCGCAGCGCTGCAGCGGGTAACCGCGGCTACGGCTGGTGCAGTGTCAAACGTTGCCAGTTGTAGTAAAGCTGGAACCATTTCACGCTCTGCTGGGCCTAGCTCTCTCTCTGCCACTTATGAGAGAGAGAGCGAAAGAAGGAAAGGAAGGGAAAGAGGAGAGAGATTATTTGGGAGAGAGAGAGAGGGAGAGTGCGCGATAGGAAAGTGGGGGGTGAGTGAGGGGGTGAGAGAGTGAGAGAAAGAGAAATAAAGCCTGTGTGAGAGAAAGAGAGAGAGAGAGCGAGAACAAGAGATTATAAAGAAATGGCAAACAGGAAGTTGAGAAAGCGACAGAGTTGGAACTAGAACAGAAGAAATAGGACGGTGAGGACAAGAGAGACTGAGAGAGGGAGACAAGGACACAAAAAGAAAGACAAATGTATCTCTCTCTCTCTCTCGCTGCCACCACCACCTTTCCCCTCCCCTCCCTTGCCTGTCTCCCTATCCATTCATCCATACATCCATCCATTCATCCCCACATCTCTCCGTCTTTGTCTGCAGTGTTTTACAGTGAGATGTGTCTGATAGTTTTACTGCAGCAGCCTCAGTCATTCACTCTCATAACCATTGTCCTTGCATCTGCCTCAGTCGATACAATTCTCTTCCATCTCTGACTTATTCTCTCTCTACTTGCCAATATTAGACTGTGAAAATTCAGGAGATTTTACTTCAAAGGGTGGGGGGGGCGCTGATGCCCCTGCCAGCAAAGGGGGATCTAAATGAGTAAAGGTTCTCGTACACAGACATGAACGTTGTACGGTTTAAGTAATGTGGGTGGGACACGTTTTGGGGTGGGTTTCCCCCAGAAACTTTTTAACACCGTAAATGTAATTTCCTGTATTCTGGTGCAGTTTAACAGGGACTTTGATTGCCAAAAAATCGGGAGAAATTCAGGATACATTTCAATTCAGGAACCAATAAGGAAGGATACTGGGTAAAAATTCAGGTCCAGGGTAAAAACTCCAGCTCTGTCTCACTTGCTCTGCCAGGTCATTCTTTTACTCTCCTCTCCTCCCCTATCTTATCCTCCCCTATCATATCCTCTCCTCTCCTCCCCTCTCATATCCTCTCCTCTCCTCCCCTCTCATATCCTCTCCTCTCCTCCCCTATCATATCCTCCCCTCCCCTCCCCCCTCCTATCCTCTCCTCCCGTCTCCAGCCTTTCTTTCCGTCCATCCGTTCAGTAAGAGTGGTCTTCTGTTTACCTCTCTCCATCATGGCTGGAATAGTTTAGGGCACTTAAGCATCCAGAACTTTTTCCCCCTCCTCTTGCTTTTCTCTCTTCCCTTTCCATCTCTCCATCCATGCCTTCACCCGTGTCTGTGTGTGTGTGTGTGTGTGTGTGTGTTTGTGTGTGTGTGTGTGTGTGTGTGTGTGCATGGTTTATTTTCGCGCACAGTTTAAATACACACATCTTGTTTCATGACCAGTGAAATTGCGGGGAAAAGAATGAGAAGGCCTGTGTTTGTTTCTGTCACGGCCCATGTTGCTGAGATCACCGCAACACAGCTTGCATAGTTCTCTCTCTCTCTCTCTCTCTCTCTCTCTCTCTCTCTCTCTCTCTCTCTCTCTCTCTCTCTCTCTCTCTCTCTCTCTCCATCACTTCTTTTCCACCCCATCTCCTCTCCCATCCGCATGCACTCAGAGTGACCATTCTGTGTTTACAACATGTTAGCGTAGCCTGCATAGTTTCGGTCAGTTAGCAACAGAGGCCGGCTCCAAAAAAGGCTCTGTGTGCGTTAGCGCAGCGCTAGGAGCAAACAGTGACACAGAACATGGATACAGACTGTAAAAGTCCCACCTCCCCTCCACTCCGGTTACTCCACTCCCTCCACACTACCATAGCACTACCTAGCACTGCACCAGGGCTGGGAAATTAACCGGAAATATATCAAAACCGATATTTAGAACCAATAACCGACTTATAACCAAATAAGAAGCAAGTTTTTTATTTAATTTTTTTATTTCTTATATACGAATCAAGTAGATTTTTTATAATCGACTAAATCGATTAGTCTTATTAACCGCTTCACCCTGTGTTATACTTTGTTTTACAATGGTGGTGTAAAATAAAATATAGCAAAAAAAAAAGAACGCATCACAGTGCGAAGCGTTGTGAGCTTGTAGATCTGCTATTTTCACTATTTATTTATTTTTAATATTAATCACAATCGAGGCAACCGTCATGATATTAATTTGAAGTCGTACCGCCCAGCCCTACACCGCACTAGCGCAGAGCCGCAGCTCCAACCCGTGAAGACTGGAGGTTCTGGAGAAAATCCCCATTTTAGTATGTGCCTCTGTTTGAGCTGTCCCACGAGGAGTGACTTGACTCAGAGACATGAGATTTGCGTTAGTGAAAAGTCTATTGAGTTCTGCTTTGCAAAATAATACTGCACTGCAGCACCAATGCAGGCAAGAGGTTGGATTGTGAACTCCTATAATGGCTACCACTGCAGTCATAATGCAGGGTAAATGCAGGGTGGGGGGCCCCTTCCATAATGCCTACCCCACACACACACACACACACACACACACACACACACACACACACACACACACACACACACACACACACACACACACACACACACACACACACACACACACACACACACACACACACACACACACACACACACACACACACAATAATAGCTTGGATGGATCAGCCAGTAACTTCGATAACCATTCCATGTCGAGTTTTACTTTCATGACAGCGGTCCACTAGATGTTTTTATTTTGTTTTATCAGCTTGTATAATGAAATGAATGTGTTCAACTCCTCCCTGTTCCCTCCACGAACACACCATTCATGATGTCACTGCTCTAACAGTACTGAGAGAGAGAGAGACAGAGAGAGAGAGAGAGAGAGATGCGTAGTGAATCTTTTACTGAGCCATTAGTAACTGATGTGTTTTGACAGTGTGACATGTGACTTGTATTCACAAACCAGACTCCTTCCACATCCACTGAATGATATAGATCTCTGTGGACACGTTTACTGTAAGATGACGTGCTGTGGTTTTCTGCACTGTCCCAGACAGTGTCCTGTGCCAAAAGCACTATGTAATAGACGGTCATCCATTGTCGTTACAGTGCAGCCAAGTACGTAAGGGGACTGCAAAGTATTCGTAGTACCATGGGATAGATGTCTTCATGATGATGAATTCATGTTTGTATGATTTTTGCCTTGTTTGAGCATTCTTGACAGGATTTGGCAGCAGGACCTGAATGTTGCATTGGACCAATACACGGGCCAATACATTAAAGAACACCCATGACCCTGGCTGACTCTAACTGATAAACAGTGTATAACATCAAATCAGTAAGCAATAGGGCTGCCCCGTCAAAATTGATCAATCAATTAATTGGTTGTTAGTCGCTAAAATCCTTCACTATTAGGCAACTAACAATTTCAGTTAGTTCTCCTATAAGCAGGTTATCTCTCTAACATTAGCCATAGCTATGCGATTGTTGTGAATGAATTCACTTTTTCAAAAACAAACTGTGATTTATGTGGCCGAATTAACAGTAAAATAAGCTGTATATTTCCATGGGTGAATGAAAGGCAAGATAAGTTGTGATTGTGTGTGTGTGTGTGTGTGTGTGTGTGTGTGTGTGTGTGTGTGTGTGTGTGTGTGTGTGTGTGTGTGTGTGTGTGTGTGTGTGTGTGTGTGTGTGTGTGTGTGTGTGTGTGTGTGTGTGTGTGTGTGTGCTGTGAGATAGGCTATATGTATTTACAGTGATTTGTGGGCTCAGTGGTGGATTAATGTGGTGGATTAATGTGATTAATACTTAGTTGTGCGTCTGTGTCGTGCATCGAAAATAGCAGATGTACAAGCTCAGAAAGCTTCGCAGCGCAGCGTGTTCTGAGCTTGTAGATCGGCTATTTTCGACGCACAGCAAAGTATAACTGATGCTTCAGATGGGAGGCCAGGGCCTGTATTTACCATGCATCTCAGAATCACTCCTAGGAGTCCGCCTGAAAGTTTGACTAGCTCTTAAATTACTCAAGGAGTAGAACTTCTTGAGAATTAATGTCACGGTTTTATGACACAAAATAACAGCAAAATGGAAATCATCATGACATCTGGGCTGGTGGGGAAATCTGCCTACTGTCGAAAGCCGTGTGAGGGCAATCGCTTTAGAAATTGT
>NC_137619.1:20198542-20211042 GCF_963280865.1 Gymnoscopelus braueri
GCAAGAGAAAACAACCAATTCAGACCATGGATCTTATTTTCATAAATCAAGATACAAAGCGCAGTCAAGGGGCCTGTTTCCTGTTTCCTTTTTTAATAATAAATGTTCGACAATAAATATTAAATCTGATGTATTAATAATTCTGTAAACACACACACAATTGGTGTATGTAGCCTAGTTCTATTTTGTTTTGATAATAAGCCTAAGATGGTGGTGCGCCCTGCGCCGACATTGCTAACCATTAGATGTCCTGCCCAACACCAGGGTAAACATCCAGAATAGGGGGACTACCACCAACGACTGCAGATGTGCTAGTGATTAACATACTCATACACATTTTATTAATTTGAATGACTCCCGGAAATTTCAAAAGAGCAGCATTATGCCTTCAATAGTATTTCTGCATCACAACACTTTTGTTAGATACAATAATTAAATCACTGCCGCATGTAGATTAAAATGCATACACATTTGCTTCAATTACTTTTACCAGCTTGAGGGATTCATTTCAAAGAATAGTTTTTCTAGCTTGAGGGATTCATATCAAAGTCACACAGACAAGCATAACACATAAAAGGAGTTTGTGTGATATTTTTTTTGGAGGCACCTCCAACTAAAGCAACAGAAATAGTACAGAACACGCCTTGTGCCGCGCGCCTTGTGCCACGCCATACACCTGCTGACCTGCTCCGAGCACGCAGCCAGTGTCGATCGTGATCCTTGTTGACATTAACATTGTAATGTGCTGCAGATTTTTTTGCAGTCGGGTGGAAACCTTGTACGTCCAAAACCGTTCCTTTTTTTTATTATTTAATAATAAATAAAATTGTGAAAATAGCAGATCTACAAGCCGGACGATTTACAAATGACACGCCCCCTTCTGAGCCTTTCCTCCACATCTGCACACGCCGAGTCACCACATTACTAAAAGGCGGGGGAGGGGGGGGGGGGAGCAAGCCACTTTGCTGCAGGAAATTGTCACTGTGCCCTTGCAATGCCACGCCCAACCCTAGTGCGTCTGTCTGAAAATAGAGCTCAATGTGTCAAGCTTTATTAGCCATATACACTGAACACGCACACACTCAATGTACTGGCTGGCAATCATAACACTGGTTCTGTGTGTGTGTGTGTGTGTGTGTGTGTGTGTGTGTGTGTGTGTGTGTGTGTGTGTGTGTGTGTGTGTGTGTGTGTGTGTGTGTGTGTGTGTGTGTGTGTGTCTGTGTGTGTGTGTGTGTGTGTGTGTGTGTGGTGTGTGTGCGTACGTGAGCGCGCACACATGTGTGCGTCTCCCTTTGATACGACACTTGGCTCTCTGTGTGTGTGTGAGATGGTGAACTCCTTCACCTTTACTGCACTGAACTGCCTTTAATAAGGGAATGGAGACAATGCACACTCAAACGCGCACGCACGCACGCACACACACACACACACACACACACACACACACACACACACACACACACACACACACACACACACACACACACACACACACACACACACACACACACACACACACACACACACACACACACACACACACACACAATGATCCACGGGGCTATGAGTGTTGCAGAAGCTTTGTTGTGTTCAGGAAAGGTTATTTGTGTGCACCGTTCCTTGACAAAAAGCATGCTACCGAAGACAGAAGCCAGTGTATTTCAAGGCGGTTAGCCAAATGTGTTATTTTTTGTATCTATTTTTTTGGGTCAGGTCAGGTCAGGTCAAATGATACACATACATCTGTTATACTCCTTAGAGCAGGTTGGCCTCATGGGTTAAAATGACCATCCCCCTAACCACAGGGTCTCAGGTTCAATCCCCATCTCAGCCCTATACCTCCTCACTGAACCTGTTTAACTCAAAGATGAATAGATGTTTTTTTCTTTTGAACATGCAGTAAAGGACAGCAGTCTCTCAGACAGGGTACAATGGTCATTAAAGCATATTGATATTCCATAAGACAGTGGTTCTCAGAGTGGGGTATGGGGACCCCCAGGGGTCCTTGAGGGGTTTCCAGTGGGTCCCTAGCAAAATCAGTTCAACTACTTTAACCCTATTTTATGCTTCCAAGCTCACAATGTGACACATTTTGAGCTTGTAGATCTGTTTTAGAAAAAATTGGAAATATTTAACACAAATCTTCTCTTATGGGGGTCCTCCTTCAAATCCATACTGTATCAATTTGTGGGACCTTGACATGAAAATGTTTGAGTACCACTGACATAGGATATTGTTGTCACACATTAAACTCCTCAGTGCTCATTTAACCATTTGAATGTAACTACTGATTTCCGTCAGCCTGTTCTTTTTAACCCCAGGCTTTATACATATTTTTTATGTTTTTCTCGCTTGTCGGGCGCACACCTGACGTCAACGAGCGTGTTGATCAGCACTTCAACAGCGACTTGACGACAGATATGCTATGAACAGCATTACAGGTCCATTTGGTGACATGTGTACACATTCAGGGCCCTATTTTGCGCGTCTTAAGTACCAGGTCTTATGACTTAACCTGGAGGTGTGGCCAATGCTGTTTGGCCACTCAAAATAGTGAAACAGCATTGGCCACGCCTCCATGTCTTAAGTTTAATAAGACCTGGTACTTAAGACATGATGCAAATTAGGGCCCTCAGAGTTAGATTCAGTCAGGATTTTACTGTGCATGCAGGTGTTTATGACCCACTTGTAGGAGGGAGAGCCACAGTTTGAGAAGCTCTGCCTGGTGCTATTGTTCTACTATGAGGCCAGTGATGTAGGCTAGCAGCTGCACTTGTTTCTAATGTAGCACAGCAGCTCCCATGATACTGCAGAGAACCACGGAGAACGGGCCCTAAAGGCTCTCTCTCCTCCTCCTTCTCGCTTTCTCTCTCTCTCACCGCTGGCCATTTCCATCTCCCACTTTCTCTCTGCCTCTTCATCCCTTTGTCCTCACCTACAGTGGCATCCTCTATTGCTCCTCTTTAACTTTCTTAACTTCTTCTTGCACTCATGTGGATGCTTTTATGCATAGCAAAACTTGCTTCTCTTTTTCTCTTTGTCTCTCTCTCTCTTGTCTGTCCACCTCTCTCAGTCTGTTGTTAATTAGTTGTATAGAGAGGCCAAACAGCATGTGAGGGCCAGACGGCAGGTAAACCTGTTTACAGACACACACGCACGCACGCACACACACACACACACACACACACACACACACACACACACACACACACACACACACACACACACACACACACACACACACACACACACACACACACACACACACACACACACACACACACACACACACGCGCGCTGGCCTGCAGATGCCCTTGTGTCTGTGGTCTGTCACACACCAGACCAGACATACTCCTCTATTTAGAAGCAATTGTGTGTGCGTGTGTGTGTGTGTGTGTGTGTGTGTGTGTGTGTGTGTGTGTGTGTGTGTGTGTGTGTGTGTGTGTGTGTGTGTGTGTGTGTGTGTGTGTCGCGCGCGCACGCGCGTACACGTGTGTGTGTGTCCTTAGCTTGGCTGTGACATTCTGTTTGGCTTTGCTGAGTAATTAACAGCAACATTTATATATCATGTGTCTGTTGTATATACTCATTGTGGGGTGTGTGTGTGTGTGTGTGTGTGTGTGTGTGTGTGTCATACCCCTTTGAGCCTCACTGCACATGCGCGTGTGCGCACACACACACACACACACACACACACACACACACACACACACACACACACACACACACACACACCGTCTTAACTGTTCTCAGTGTATAGTATGTTGTACATGTCCACACTGTTATCAGCTTCTGGAAACACAGTGATAAACCGTCAAAGTTAAATGAGCACTGAGGATCTTAATGTGTGGTACTGGATGTATTCTTACATCACAGATAATCTGAGCACCATTTTTCAGTCACTCTGGGTCTCCATAACAGGGGTTTATGGAAATACTATTACTATAATTATTATAATAATAATATAATATACTGTAAATATTATAATAATGATAGTAATTGTAAAATTGTTTAATTGAATACTACAGTAATAGTAATTGATATGTGGTGATGGCATTACAATCCTCATCTCGTAGAGATCTTAAAACATACCGTATGTCTTTATAAACACAGTTGTGTGTGTGTGTGTGTGTGTGTGTGTGTGTGTGTGTGTGTGTGTGTGTGTGTGTGTGTGTGTGTGTGTGTGTGTGTGTGTGTGTGTGTGCAGGCTGTTAAGCACTGCAGCATTATTAATAATTGATAAAAGTCTTCATCCTCAGAGGTTGCACATATTTAATACACTCCTGCACTGTGAGAGGCACGCATTCACCCATACACACAAGCAAAGATCACTTGTTTATAGAAAACATGAAAACATCCTATCCAAAAACAGCAATGAATGTAATAATTTCTCTCTCCCAGTCTCTGTGTGCGTGTGGGTGTGTGCGTGTGTGCATGTGTGTGTGTGTGTGTGTGTGTGTGTGTGTGTGTGTGTGTGTGTGTGTGTGTGTGTGTGTGTGTGTGTGTGTGTGTGTGTGTGTGTGTGTGTGTGTGTGGAAACTCTGCTCACACAAACTCCTACGCCTAATGATTCACACACACACACGTCTTTGTAATCCAGTTTACACAAAAACAATACAGAGAGAGAGAGAGAGATGTTGTGAGAGCTGTGGTCTCACAACATCACAACACATCACAGCAGAGGTAAACTTGCACGCTGACCTAACAAGTAGAGGTGTTGTAAAAAATCGATTCATGTAAGAATCGTGATTCTTCGACTTTATGGTGTTTGTGATATGAAATGTAAGTCTGATTGAAGGAGCATGTTGGTTTACTATACCTGTTTTGTGGATTTCTTAAAAATTACATGAAATGTAAGCGAAGACCCAGAGTGGTCGAAACGTTGTTTAAAACATAATACATTTTCTACTGGGAGCTACAGTGTGAAAACTTCCCTTCCTTTCCTCCAATGAAATGTAAGCTTACCATAATCACAGTAAACATTATCATGCCTTCAGTCATATTCAAGGTCTTTTTTTTAAACTAACTCGTCACTTTCAGTTCAGCACAGCTGAGCTGTGTGTGTCACTGTCCAGCTGACGCTCATTGTAACTCGTTAATGTTATGCAAAGCAATTATGTTGCATTTCTGCATCAAATAGAACTCTGGTATTTTTTTGTTTTTTGTTTGAGCTGTTGGAAATAACTAGGCTACAATTGGTTGTTAAAGTCCAAATGAAAACAATATGACTGAAATCATTTGGATTAAACTGATTGGGAATATTTTTTTTAATGAGAATCGATTTTTTTAAATCGTTTTAAATCAGAAAGAATCGGAATCGAATCGGGAATTGTTTTGATCGTTTTTTAATCGGAATCGAATCGTGAGATAGCAGATGATCCATAGCCTGTCTGTTTCTCTGTCTGTCTGTCTGTCTGTCTGTCTTTCTTTCTCTCTCTCTCTCTCTCTCTCTCTCTCTTCCCTCGGTGTTTCAGCAGCTACTCCGGTAGATTTATGCCTCCTAAAGTGAAAAGAAGTCCACATCCTTCACACACACAATAACCCTAGCTGACAAAAGGTGCTCGTAAAAAAAATCTCTCCCCCCTCTCTCTCTGTCTCTCTCTCTGTCTCTCTCTCTCTCTGTCTCTCTCTCTCTCTCTCTCTCTCTCTCTCTCTCTCTCTCTCTCTCTCTCTCTCTCTCACACACACACACAGGCATACTATTCCGAAATGTTATTATAGCTACGACATAAAACATCAGAGATTTGCTGATCATGTCCTTCGGCTAGTAATGTGTGTGTGTGTGTGTGTGTGTGTGCGTGCGTGCGGGTACATGCAGGAGCGTACATGTGTGTGTTATCTCTGTCCCTCCAGTCACAGCATTAACATGCTAGCAGTCTCCAGACCAGCTCTATTTTAAAACGCATGACACAGAGGAAAAAATTACGAAGAAGAAAATGAGAGAGGAGAATAGAACAGTGAAAAGGAGAGAGTTGTGGACTGAAGCCTCCAGACTGCACGCTGGCTGAGACACTGAAACACTGAGTGAGACAGATGGACCCAGGTGTGATAATGAGGCAGAAAGAGGAGGGAATGAACAGAGAGAGACAGAGCAAAAAAGATGGCATGGACAAAATCAAAATACAAAATGTTTTGACCAAATACATCTATCGATATTGTGACAATAATAATGTATTCGATTGTATCGATAATATGTGTGTATATACATTTTTGTCGCAGGAAAAAAAAATAAGGCCCTAATTGATTAAAACAACACGTATGCCATATCACAATATTATGATATCCGAAATCCCAGGTGACATCTAGTCTCATATCACTGATATAATATCGATATATAGCCTCGCCCTAGCATAAGGAGAGAGCTACAGCACCTTAGAAAATGAGAAACCCAATGGTAGAGTGAGATAGATAAGCACCACAGAGAGATGGCGGAGTGACAAAACGCTGGCAAGAGATGGAAGGAACAGGAGAAAGAGGAGAGAGGGAGGGAGGAGTAGAGGAAGGGAGGGATTGAGATGAAATGAGGTGAAGGAGAAAGGGAGGGAGAGAGGGAGCGAGTGAAGTGCGGAGAAATGGACCGAAAGTTTTTAGTAATGAACAGTGTATAAGAGCGTGACTGCATCCCCTCCATTATTCATCTGCTGCCGTGCTGGGACTGTGTGTATGTGTGCGTGCTTGTTTGTGCACCTGTGACTGAGTACTCTTGAGTGTGTGTGTGAGTGTGTGTGTGTGTGTGTGTGTGTGTGTGTGTGTGTGGGTGGGTGTCTGGGTGTATAGGAGTGTGATTGAAAAGCCACAAAGTAGTATTTTCAGGGGTAGAAGAAAGTGACATTTCTTAACGTATTTGGCCGCGTTTCCAAAAGAGAATCTGCGTATGGAGTTACGTGCGGTCCTTACGAAGGCTCCGGTAAGAAGGCTGCCATAAGTTACGGGTGTTTCCCCAACATGTACGTAAGTGCCATCTCAACACAGCGCTACGCAGACACTGAAACCGGTCAGAGCTATCCTATCAATCGATGCCAGACCAACCGATTGTTCCACGCAACTTCCTTTTAAGTAGATACTCGCAAATGATGTTTGGGCGTTTGGAAGTGGGATTGTACTCGACCCATCAATAAAATAATGCTGAAAATTAACAAGCTTTAAGCGCTGTTCGTAACTGTGACCGCACAATACCCTTGATTTAATTTTGAAACTCTATGACTTCCTCTTTCTGTATCAATGTAGGCTATAATATGAAGATAGACTGTGGTTTACGCAACGTCAGGTGCACGTGCACACGCTTGTGTGTACACATGCACGCGAGCGATTGCCAATTGAAATAACCTATTTAATATGTAGGCCTATTTATTAACCCACAATCGAATGTTATTCTATTTAATTTACTTGCATAATGGGGACACTTTAGTGTTTTCATACACATTTACCTTGCAGACGTCAACTCACCCCTGTAATTTAATTCATGAATCCATTATCCAA
The DNA here is from genome assembly GCF_963280865.1 of Gymnoscopelus braueri. Classification (NCBI taxonomy): domain Eukaryota; kingdom Metazoa; phylum Chordata; class Actinopteri; order Myctophiformes; family Myctophidae; genus Gymnoscopelus; species Gymnoscopelus braueri. The sequence goes on from NC_137619.1 coordinate 20,206,022, forward strand.
ACATTGCAAGCTTGTCGTAAGCTATGTATCTGGGTTATATATAGGCTATATAAATTATATACGTGTGTGTGTGTGTGTGTGTGTGTGTGTGTGTGTGTGTGTGTGTGTGTGTGTGTGTGTGTGTGTGTGTGTGTGTGTGTGCGTGTGTGTGTGTGTCTTTTTATCAATCTATTTCACTGTATATATTGGCTACGAAGGGCGTTAAGAGCACCAGGTCCCCTCTTCAAACTGCTACGTACAACAGTACTACTTGGGCTAAGAAGGCTTTCGGGAAACGGGTGTGCTTCTAAGTTACTTCTTCCAGGAGGCCTTAAGTTTCCCGAAGCCAGTTAAGTAGACACGTAACGGCGTGCTCTTGAGAACCAACTGAAGTAGTGTTTCCCGAAGCCAGTTAGGTAGCACGTAACGCCGTGCTCTTGAGAACCAGCTCCTACTAATGAAGGTGCTGTGTAGGCTATGTTCACTATCAGTAACACAAAAAACGACAACGTTCACAGAGGAAAATTATGATCTATACAGTAGCATTTCTTGTGGACTTTTACAAGAGCTGAGCTGAGAGCAAATTAACATGTGTTTTCACAGCGTTCAGAGTGGCCGCCACAGTCTCCTGACTTGAAGCCAATAGAAAATCTCTGGTGGGATTAGAAGAAGACGGTGGCGAAATGCAAACCCAAGAATAATACTTGGGTTTGCATTTTGCCTGAACTGGAGGCCATTGCACATAAGGAATGGGCTTTTGGATTCCTCAGGAACACCGCCACAAGCTGGTGTCTGGCTATGCATCACGTTTTCAGCAGGTCACAACAGCAAAAGGGAGCTCCACTAAGTACTATAAGGACCCGAGGTGACAATTTGTTTACCCATTGCCCTATTTATTTACCAAGACAAAGAGAAAATGTATTAATTAAAAGAAAGACGTTAATACTATAAAGATTATATACGATTACTGTCAACAAATATTGTAGAGTCAAATAAAATGGTAATCCTGCTGGGCTTTACCAACAGTGAGGGGAAGGACTTGGCTGAAAAAAAGGCCTTCTGGGGAGCCTCAGCCCTTTTCATATGCAGCCATTCTGTGAACCATCGAAGATTGCTGTTTTTTTCCCGCTCTTTGTTGTGGTTCCTTTACGCCTGGATAAACTCCAGTGTTCCTCTGCAGCGGGGTCGCTCACATTGACAGTTCAGGGTGCGATTGATGGCAGTTTACCTCAAGCTGATTGGTCAGCTGCCGTATTAGCCCTAGGGCTAATAATAGTCATCAGCTGATAACAGGTCTTACAGACCTGCTTTATGGCTACGGCTTAGCAGCCTATCTGTCATTTTATGTCTCCCCTTCACCCTGTGAAAATTAAGAATGGATCTGTGATGAATACAGTTTTTTGGGGATGTAGCTTCAGGTCTAAACCCAAATAAACTGAATTGGCAGACTTTGGATGGGAATCTATGATCAGGCGGGTATGTAATGGCTATTTAGTTCTCTCCATGAACCCCCATTGACAACATACACTGTGTGTGTGTGTGTGTGTGTGTGTGTGTGTGTGTGTGTGTGTGTGTGTGTGGTAGAACTTCTGACCCCACCCCCAGGAATGCATAGCCAGTAGCTGGTCTGTAGTTCCTATAAGGAAAGAAAGCATGGTTCCCGTGTGTAGATTAGTATTAGTATTCTGAGCTTCTCCCTATAGACCTCTCTCTCCCTCTCTCATCTCTCCCTCTCTCTCTCTCTCCATCTCTCTCCATTGCTCTCTCTCTCCATCTCCCTAGAGAGCCCTCCCACAGGAATGTTTCCATTCCCAGAGAAAGGGGGAAAAAATGGAAGACACAGTGGTCTGTGTGTGTGTGTGTGTGCGTGCGTGCTCGCGCGCCCGTCTGTAAAAGAGTAAAGTTGCGTTGCATGTGTATCGCTATTGTCTGTCTGTGACCTGTGTGTGTGTTTATGCTTTTTGAGTTTGCGTATACTGTAACTGCAGTAGGACCCCAAGTGTACACAGTGTGTGTGTGTATTGCATATGGCTATGTGTGTGTATTTCAACTGCAGTAGGACTGTGTGAGTGTGCGCGCGCGAGTGTGTGTGTGTGAGTGTGTGTGTTTGTGGGGGGATGTATTGATCGGGCTTCCCCTTCATGATTAGTTATCGGGAGATGGCAGCAGTCCAGCATAGCTCCACACACTACTCTCTTTCTCCCTGTCTCTCTCTCTCTGTTTCCCTTCTTTTCTCTCTTTCTTTTTCTCTCTGTCCCCCCTTTTCTCTGATAGCATTGGCAGCGCATTCATTCTAACGAAAGGGAAATGAAGGCAGGTGTTTGTTGATCCAAACAATTACGAGTGTTTAAACAGAGGTGTTTAAAACTCCACTCTCCTTCACAACTCAAGTGGATTTATCAGGTGAAGTCAATTTAGGATTAGAACATTCACATGGATTCACAGAGTGTCTGTTTCATGGAAGGAACTGGTATGCTCTTTAAGCCCTGTGTACATGTGTGTCCAATGTTCTAATACTGTATTTCCATGTATTACTGGTCACTAGTTGAGCTGCTGTGAAGTGGCGAATGTGAACCTATTCTATTTGTCTATATGTCACTTCATATCCACCAGAGGGTGCTGAAGCAGCTCAACTATGCACACCTCTAGATGGTTTCAAGTGGTTTCAAATGGTTTCAAATTAAATTACGTTGAGTACAAAATGTTCAATGAACTTTGGTATTTTGCTAGAATTCAGCTTTAGAATTCAGCTGATCTTAGACAGAACCCAGCAGGTCCCAAATAGTCATTTTTTACAGTCTCTGAGTTAAATTAACAGTGATGATTTTACTGTGTAAAAGACACTAAAAGTCTTTCTCTCTGGGATTTGTGTCTCTCTGTGTCACATGCAAAACATAGCTGATCTACAAGCCCACAACGCGTCAGCCTGTGACACATTGTGAGCTTATAGATATGCTACCTTCGTCGCACGACACTGGCACAAGACTATAAGTATAAATAAGTGCAAATCAAGCCTTATCTTCCATTTAGTTCCATGGTCAGAAGGTCTAGTGTCTCTCAGGTGGATTACACTCTGTCCACTCCTATTAAAGAGAACGGAGTGCTGAGGGCAATGTTGAATACACAAAGCATTCTCTTTCTCGCAAGCTTTTTCTCTCGCTCGTGCTCTCGCTCGCCCTCTCTCTTCCACTCTCCCACTCTCTCTCTCCCAGCCGTACTGGTGTTCCCCAAAGGCCAAGGATGAGAACCATTGCTTGGAGATTAAGATGGACCTTGCCCTAGACAAACAAACAAAAGAGATGGAATGCTTTAGTTAAGTTATAAGGGTTACCTCAGATAATTCCCTTAGTAACGACAGCATGAATTAAGTGTAGTTTATAAATTGTTGACAAAAGAAGCTTTATTTGCACAGAACATTTATTACAACTTGCTACAGACATGTGTAGCACATTGAATGTACGCATCACAAATGCATCAGTAATTGGGATAAATGGTACAAAACAAAAAAAATCAGACATAGAGATGGAAGGACGGATAGATGGATAGATGCATGTACTTTGTGCTACGATTTTGAAATTAACAAGATAGATAAATAGATAGATAGATAGATAGATAGTTTATTGTTTTGTAGCAGTGGGCCCCAATGTTATAAAAGTGTCTTATATCACAGGTTTAATTCCACTGTGTTTTCCTAATAAGCCCAGAGCCCGGTCCTCTGCATGGTGCAACATCTGTCATAACATACATAACACTTACTAACACACACACACACGCGCACGCACGCTCACACGCACGCACACACGCACACACACACACACACACACACACACACACACACACACACACACACACACACACACACACACACACACACACACACACACACACACACACACACACACACACACACACGCGCACACACACACACACACACAGAGAGCCGGATTCTGTACACTGTAGCCAGCTGGTGTGTTTGCTATCTCACTTAACAGAGAAGAGATAACAGACCATCTCGTCCTCTTCATCTTCCCATCTCTCTCTCTTTCCACTCTCCCTCCATCCCTTACCGCCGACCTCCCAACCTACCTTCCTCATCTCTCTCTCTCTCTCTCTCTCTCTCTCTCTCTCTCTCTCTCTCCCCCCCCCCTCTCTCTCTCTCAAATGGTTTAGTTAAATGTGTTCACTGAAGATTGGAGTGTATTAGAATGACACAACAGATCCTGGGTCTGATTTGACTGTACTGTACCTTGTAGGATATACAGTACACATGGTGGGATATTTGTGGTACATGGCGATACTGGTTTTTCCTGTTGATATTCCCAGTAGCATACTGGTTAGAATGGGGCCAGACTTCTTTATCCCAATGGATACCGGCCTGCTTCCATTCCCCACTTCCACTGTCCTGGTTCAATGTCGTATTAATAGAAAGTACCTCCTGCCGTGTGTGTGTGTGTGTGTGTGTGTGTGTGTGTGTGTGTGTGTGTGTGTGTGTGTGTGTGTGTGTGTGTGTGTGTGTGTGTGTGTGTGTGTGTGTGTGTGTGTGTGTGCTCGCGTGCGTGCGTGCGTGCATCCACGTGCGTGTTATAATCGCAACAGAACATTCTTACATGTGTGTTTAACTACACGCAAGTCAGGCTGTGTTTGAGTGCAGACTATTTTTGAGAGAGACAGTGGGAAACAGAGACCCAGATTTTGCTCAGTCTATTCTGTCTCTCTCCTACCAAGTACTATATTAAGGTAGCTAATCTGAATAGATGAATCTGATTTGATGAGGCCGGTCAGTAATTCTCACTCTGAAACACAAAAATGAACTGATGTTCATGTTTTGAACTGCAGCATTGGCCTACTCCAAAAGGCAGATGTCATATTATGTAAGCAATTTAAAATCACCAGCTTCACCATATGATGCCATAAAATATCCATTCTTCAGACACTGATTCAATATTTGCCAATATAATAAAAATGTCTACTATACAATAAGGATTTGATTAATGGGTGTATGATCGATTTCTTGTGCTGGGTTATAACATTTACATATCACT
>NC_137619.1:20223542-20226042 GCF_963280865.1 Gymnoscopelus braueri
GAGAGAGAGAGAGAAGATGAGTGTGTTGGCGCAGCAGGAGGAAGAGGGAGTGATTCATCAACTCTCTACAGGCCTCACACACACACACACACACACACACACACACACACACACACACACACACACACACACACACACACACACACACACACACAAATGCACACAAGAACAGGCATATGAGCACTCTCAAACTGGCATGCATAAACACACATACAAACAAGAATTGGCGTAGACTCACTCACACACATACAGTACGCACATTCTTCTAATTTAACATAAAATCCCCCTCACTGCCAGCTCCTACCAATCATCAACGACATGGCCTCGGCCACTTACTGCATTGTTGCCATGGTCAATGACGGATTAAGGCATGGGCGAAGTGGGCATGTGCCCAGCCTGGAGCCAATGAGGGCCCTTATTATAATTATTATAATAATTTCTGGGGTAAATTTTATACATCTTAATTATTGGAGTATCTACAGTAAATGTAATTTTGAAAATATAGTGATTATACAATCGTTTTATTGTTTCGTAAATTAACGGATTAAATCACACAATGGTGTACAGTTTGACGTATCCTACCTAGTGTAGGCAGCAACGGTCAATTTCACCACTGTCAAGAAACGTGCACTTAGCAGGTCAGCAACATGTACACTGATGAACTGATTAATCTTAAGATCTTTCATTAGACCTGATGGACTGAACATGCCTCTATCAAAACTTCTCAAGACAATGATTGATTGTGGATTATAGACAACATTTCCCGACGTATACAGTACATTGCATTAAGACAGTATCTTAACGCTTTCTGTCAGCAACTGCGGAGGAGAATGCTCCTTTTCACAAATGTCTAGGATTTAAAATTAGCTTAGGATGAGAGTGACAGAGATTGAACATGCTGTTATTCATGGCCATTGAATCAGAACTTTCCGGGAGGTGGACTTTGGACTGGATTGATCAATAACTTCTCTTACTTCAAAGAAGGCCAAAAGAAAGTCAGTGATTTCAGTAGGATATTATACTGTACCTTTCTGGCCTGCTGTAAGAGTCTGCTTATTATTTAGATAGATTTAGATTTTCACTGCAGTTTTATTTAAGCTTAATCGAGTTAGTGTCTCCCATTATCGATTATCATCGGCCTGTGACTGCATCTTCGATAGGTATTACAGGCCAAAAGTTTTATTGTTTTCGAGCAGTTTCACCTACCTTTACAACATCCGTCCTAAGAAACCAGATGTTATTGAGATCAGCAAAACTGTGCAAAGATTATCACTTTGTGAATACAGGCACATTTTTAAGACTTCTGTCATCCTTTGCATGCAAGCCAAGCACTGTGTCTTTGTCAGAGGCTCTCAGCTCAGTTCCAGCGAAACAGTGGCGGATCAAGAGATGCCAGATCCTCCATAATTCTTTAGAGCTGATGGGTGGCAGCATTTCAGTTTCAGTAACTGAGCATGGGGAAAAAGAGACACAGAAACGCGCTGCTATGTTACAGAGAAAGACCACCAGGCACAATACCACCCAGAAAAAATCCCATAGAAAACGTAGCATTCTCTCTACTAACAAACAAATACTTAACACATTCACATTTATCACTTTGCCTTTATTTGCCCTGGTTTAGGGGGTGATAAAAGGACAGAGAGGGTGCCATGTATACAGTGTAACCCCTAGGGTTGATATTGATATTGATATTGCAGACCAATCAGTGGAATCTAAAGCTGCATCATCCCTATTGGTTATACGCAGGCTGACAAATTACCTCGCTGCTTAAGAACATGAACCCTGGCATCCCTCGTAGGGTGAACAAGTCAGCTATTTTCAGAAAAGAGATTTGGTTCTGAGGGGAAAAAAAGAAGCGGACCTAGTATAGAGCCCTGGGGGACCCCGGTCAACTAAGTATATAGGGCTTAATTGTAGCTCACCATATCAAACATGGACAAAACTCAGCCTTCGACTGTTCAGAGAATGATTGCGTAATGGTGAGGCCAGCCCCTCTTGTGTTTACAACCAACTCCCTCCTCACATTGTTGGGAAATCCCAGCGGGACTACCATTTTGTTCACCAGGGCAGTTCCTCAATGACAGTAATATGAATCTACTTTAGTCAATTAAAGTATTGATCAAATGCTATTTCCTCATTGTCTTTGTTAATAAATAAGGGTTGTCAGGTGATAATCCATATGCGCACAAACACACACACACTCTCCTTCCGTCACATTCCCCTTTCCCTCTGTAACACTTCTTTCCTCCCTGTTTCCACTCTTGTCTTTCCCTCCCGCTGTCCTATCCCTTCCCTCGTTCCCCTTTCTCTGTTTCTCTTTCTTGTTGTTTGCATTTCTCTTTGCTCCCCCTCCTCTCAGTTCCCTGTGTCACTTTCTTTCTCAGTCTGTCTCTCTCCCCCTCTCTCCTTCTCTCTCTCTCTCTCTCTCTCTCTCTCTCTCTCTCTCTCTCTCTCTCTCTCTCTCTCTCTCTCTCTCTCTCTCTCTCTCACTCTCCCCTGT
>NC_137619.1:20233542-20241722 GCF_963280865.1 Gymnoscopelus braueri
CAGATCTACAAGCTCACAACACGTTCCATCGAGACGCGTTGTGAGCTCGTAGATCGGCTATTTTCACTAGTTTGGGTCCCGGGGAGACATCAAATGACTCTTTTGCGTCTCGAGCTAAAAGGTTTGGGAACCACTGCGCTAGATCATCAACTGAAATTAATCTTTGAAACTGATCTGGACCTGCCCAGTAAGCTGCCTGCACATGATCTGCTCTGGGATCAGTGCTAAAGTAGGACACAGGCTAGTCCACATGTCATCTCACTATACAGTGGCATGATGTATACGTTAGCTAAGCTGGATTTGCATGACATGTCGTGAACCAGAGGCTATCTGCCTAATTTACAAACCAGCAATCACTCTCTCATGGCTGATGTGTTGCCATGAAATGCTGCTGTTGTCCTGGTGCAGTGGTATGGTGCGTTGTATTTTGCGAACCTGGGTCTTCTACGTGAGAACCTAACTTTCTTCTGTTGCCAAATAAATTGGCAGAAAACCAAGATGTTAATGATATTATCACATTAACAAAGATTCATGTAAACAAAAAAATGTCATGGTATTTTTCCATTCATTGTGTTACAGATAAAGGAACTTAAAGTATACTTAGGGCTGTCACGATTGCAAATTTAAGTTGACGATTAATTATCACTCAAATAATTGTGATTAACGATTTAATTTGTGTTTCTGTCGTTGAAAATAAATGGAACATTATGAATAAAGATTACGTTTCTATTTGGCTTTTAGCTTTCGGAAACAAAAGTTGCACAGGGCAGATATGACAAATAACACATATTTAGGGACTTTATACTTAAAAATAAATATTAATAGTGGAAATAGACGATCTATAAGCTCAAAACGCGAGTTTTTGATTTCAAAAATATATATATGACATTTTTTTAGATGGAATTGATTATGACAATCATGACGATTATGCAAAAATAATTGCGATTATATAAAATAATTGCGATTAGACGATTATTATGTAACAATTGTGACAGGCCTAAGTATACCATGTTAGTTCCATTGATCCAAGCTGGAACTCAATTGATTGACTTGTCATCTAAATGAACATGGCCTGAGAATTCATGCAGCCCCACCCATCTGACTAGAGTGGCGAGATGGTCAGATGGGTGGGCCGAGATGATCAAGTGGGCCCTGATCCAGAAAATATTGAGGACCACTGCAGTATGTACGGCACCAATTTGACCTTCGTGATCAATGTTCCAAAGACTCTTCTCTCCGTTTTCCTCTTCCTCTCTAAACACCTCCCGACCTCGCTCGCCGTTATGCCGTCTCTCGCGCCCTCTCACTGTCTATCTCCCTCCCTACCTCCAAACCACAGTGCTGTCACGGTGAAACCATAGGCTATCAGTATTACAGAGCTGTGGTATTTATTTATCAAAGGTTGCACCCTGTCAGAGCTAAGTAGAAAGCTGTGTTAGCAATTGAACCTGGTTAGATGCTACAATTTGACCGCCACAATCTCAATGGAGTCCACGGCTGTGCGTGTGCGTGTGTGAGTGTGTGTGTACTTGTGCTTGTGTACTTACGTGTGCATGTGTCTGCAGTGTGTAAGTGAATATCCAATATGTCTTGCATGAAGCAGTGAGGCCAGTCTAGAGGTCATTGATCCCTCACCAATACCAGCCTGGGCACCAGGGGCTACATAATGGACCATCGATTCCTATACAGACAGTCAGGCAGGCAGACTGTTACTCCAGGCTGCACGCGACGGCCATACATCAAGGCACTTTAGAGTGCAGAGAGTCTGCTCTTTGCATCACACAGACCCAGCAAGAGTTGACAATATTCACACGCCGGCCATTTTGCTTTCACATTATCACAGAGGGGTGGGAACCTCCACCAAGTATGACGCAAGGCCAAAATGGCCGCCGTGTCAGGTACAGGCTCTACAGTGAACATCATTAGTGGTTTTTAAGAAGTCAACATCTCCCTAGTGGCTGCTATAACAGTGCTAATAGCCTAAATGTTGCCTTATTAATCCTGTATGTGATACAACTGTTTAAGGCAGTCATTATTTCACAATCAAAACAAACTGTTAGGGATTTGTCTTATAGTTATTAAATGGATATTGGCGCACCATGCAGACATAAGATAAACAATTACAGGACTATTTCAGTGGTTCCCAAACTGTTCCCAAATTGTGTGCCGAGGCACTCTGGTGTTCCGTGAGACAGGTCCAGGTCTGCCTTAGGACTTTGTGACAACCGCACATTATTATTGCTATATATAATACAGCTATAGAAAAAGTTATGAATACATTGTTTTCAATTTACTATATCAGTTAATTTGTAAATAAATGAGGCACTATGTCAAAAAGAGAGATGAGAGAGAGAGAGAGAGAAAGAAAGAAAGAGAGAGAGAGAGAGAGATACTGTAGGTGGTGGAGAAAAGAGAAGAACATGAGAGAACATGAGTAAATGGGAGATAAAAAGCGAGAGGGAAACAGACTGGTGGAGATGCGTGAAAGAGCACATGAGAGAAGAGGAGAGCAGATGGGGTGATAATTATGGAGTTGCTAATGAAACAGACGTAAGCGGAAACAATCTCTCAGTTGGGTGCGCGCGCGCGCGACACACACACACACACACACACACACACACACACACACACACACACACACACACACACACACACACACACACACAACACACACACACACACACACAACACACATACACACACACTGTATACTGACGCACACTTTTATCACACATTCTAAAACCCTCACACATGCTCATACCAACTTGCATACTCTCTCTCTCTCTCCCTCTCACACACACACACACACACACACACACACACACACACACACACACACACACACACACACACACACACACACACACGCGCACACACACACACACACACACACACACACACACACACACACACACACACACACACACACACACACACACACACACACACACACACACACACACACACACACATAACTAACACAACATACAGTACAGGTGAATGTTCTTTATTGTTGTGTACATCTTGTGTACGGGTTACAGTGCATACGGGTAAAATGTACTTGAAAATGTACTTGACACAAACATACTTGTTTGTGTTTTGTGTTCTGCTTAACATGCAGCTACTCTTGTTTGTTCTGGTGTTTTCACAGGCTGTAAGTGTGTTCCTGAGAGTGATGTAAAGCTTGTATTTTAATGCACTAGGGAGTATCACCTGCCCAGATAGAGTTTTAGGAATGACACACCCTCTGTTAGCCCTCAGCAACCATTGACCTATTTATTGAAAGCGATGGTAAAGGGAGCTGTTTGTCTTGGGCGAGTCCTGATTACATTGCATAGTAGCGTTGTGCTGTAATTCTTTTAATGGCAAAACTCCCATTCATTTGTAATGGGAAGTTGCACAAACAGGAAATTAATGCAGCCTTTTCTGTCTATTTTCCTTGTGCTTGTGTTCCATATCCCAGCAATATGTAGAAGCTTGCATCATAAAGCACTTGCCATGTAGTGGGGCATTTTAATTGTTGAATCAAGAAATGGATGGTTAGCTGCTTCTAGCACTCCTCAGATGGTAACCACTAGCCTCAAGCTACTGCACTTGTATGCCTTCTGCCATGTTTTTATACTTATATCAATATGTCAATATTTGAGTGTCTTATCACCTTTATTTGTGGTTCATAAGGAAAATGTAAACAACTGTCTGTGTGTTTGTGTGTGTGTGTGTGTGTGTGTGTGTGTGTGTGTGTGTGTGTGTGTGTGTGTGTGTGTGTGTGGTGTGTGTGTGTGTGTGTGTGTGTGTTTTGATTACGGCTTGGAGCGATTGCAGCTGAAGTTATTCATCTGAAACGCTCAATAACAGGCACTTGGTTATCTTTATTTCTCTCTCTGTCTCTTTCTCTCTTTGTTTCTCTGACAGTCTCATGCAAACTAACACACGTACAGCATACAAACGTGTCATAGCTCTACTATCTCTCTAGTCTAGTAGACTTGGAGTTTGCCCAGCACCTATATCAACAGATTTAATGTTAATTATATATCTGCTCTTATTCTGATTTCAATGTGATTAATATAAAAAGTACACAAGTTGCGTAACATTTTGAAGCATGCTGAATACTGCTGACAGGACACAGTGAGCGTTGTGTCTGTGTCACTTGTGATTTCAACTCGGTGTTCTGCTCCGTGGCATGGCGTGCAGGTAGTCAGCGGCAGCCCCGGGGGGCGAGATGTTTGCCAGGTTGCCGCGACCAAGTGATTGGCAGGTGTCCGGTGACATCAGTGACAAGGCGAGAGTGTTTGTCACAGCATGTGCCCGTCACTGTCACATAGCGATGATGTCACCGTGTGACACTGTGTGTGTGTGTGTGTGTGTGTGTGTGTGTGTGTGTGTGTGTGTGTGTATGTGCGTGCGTGTGTGCGTGTGTGTGTGTGCGTGTGTGTGTGTGTGTGCATGCGTGCATGTAAATAAGAAAGCTGCACTCCATGTATTTTTTAGTAAGTTTCAGACACAAATAGAAAATGATATCATTAGATAAGAGGGGTATTATTTAGTGATGGGGTTAGGTTACGATTTTTTGTGTATTAATACCTAATACCTAGGTAATGCTTATTACAATTGTAATATAATGTTACTTAAGTATGACTTAATCTGCAAATAATATGTAAAACAGTCATTAACTGTGATATTTCTAAATCTTCTGTCTTGCCGTATAAAATCCCAACCATCTGGCACATGTGTAGCCTCAGACAAAGCATATTTATACCGTATTTACAAATATTAGGACATGATGAAAAAGGAGGAAATTCTTTTGAAAGAGCGTAAGAGGTCCTGCTTTAAGTTAACAGCTGTGGTACATCTAAATTTAGCAGTTATATCTAATGAGTTTCCATGACACTGTCATAGTAGTAGTAGTAGTAGTAGTGACAAAAAGTATACTTGGGCCTTTTGGCATACTGGCTATTTTGTATAGCTTTATGATTCAAGTTAAGAAAAAGGAAATATATAAAATATTAACATGTAACTAATCAATTGAAACGAAATAAATATAGTTCAGTTTAATTAAGACTACTGTGTACTGAATCACAGTACTCACTCCTTGGTGTTAATATAATTCTAAAGAGTTGAACAAGTTGAATCAAAGGACCTTTGATTCCATTGGCTCACTTTTTTGGAGTCAAATGAACACTGGGCATCTTGCTGTGTTTGCAAGAGTGAAATTCTCTTTGAGAATGGTTGCCGTTCTTTCAGGCAACGTGCATCCCTGCCAGTCGAGTCAATAACACGAAAAAGACGGAGTCTGATCAATAGAAAACCTATTCTATGTTCTCTGGGAGTAAGCCAAAGCATCATGGTGTGACATTTACTGAGGGGATTGACCCTCACCCCCAGGAAATGGTATTTACTTTTTATTGACTTCTTCGGTCTTCTTCCGTAGATATATGCTGAGCAGGCATTCTTAACGGACATTGATATATAGAAACTCCACGCACACGCACGTTAAAATCCTCGGTGGTAATTCAGCTTTGATCGTGAACTTGTGTGTATATGTACACACAAGTATATATTTATACAGTACAATACAATGGATGAGATACAAATGGATGAATCCAAACTGAGGATTTGACTGTTTATTACGGATAAACTAAGACAAGATACCTGTACATACACACTCGATATCACACAAACACGTACGCACTACGCACGCACGCACACACACAGGCACACACACAGGCACACCACACACACACACACACACACACACACACACACACACAACACACACACACACACCACACACACACAAAACATACACACACAAAACATACACACACTCGCAACATGCACCCTGACCCTTGTCCTGTAACTAATATAGAGAGGGTGGGGTCACTGGTTCAGCCAGTCAATGTTCATCACTGACCTTAGTGAACTTTAACCCCTCAGTCAGACCCTGGAGAGGTGGTCTGCTGCCTGGGAGCAGCTTAGATGGAGAGAGAAGAGAGAGCACCATACATTAAGAGAGAAGAAGAGAGAGCACCTTAGATGGAGAGAGAAGAGAGAGCAAAGGGGATCGACACACTATCAGAGAGGTTAAAAGGGGCAGTCCACTTTAAAGGTAGAGTTCAAGTCTGTACGTCATGAGCTTCATATCTCACACTCCACTGTTCTCGTCAAATGGTAAAGAAAGACAGAAAGAAAGAAAGGTTTTAAATCGGCACTTCGATTACTCAGAAATGTCCACTGGAAGCTTGCTAGCATGTTGGAGCTATGTTAATAGTTACAAAAATGGTCAGCTCGCCAGTATCTACTGGGTTAGGGGTTCCATTCCCATGTTTCTCATTGGTTTAAAATGGTACTAACGCTACCAGGAGGAAGGGTTATGTACGCATCAGAGCCACCCACTCTAAAATGTAGTTCACTCATGGTACTGTGTGGAACTTTGCAGTAAGCTGTTCACAAAATAGGAAAGAAATTTGAAAAAAAAACATACTCTAATGTTTAATAGCTAAAATAGCCCGGTGGACACTTTTTTACATAGTCTTTCCCTGAGGTACCCTAGGCCTAGATAGAGCGTTGTATAATTGTTTTTATTTTAATTTTTTAATTTAGAGTAGCCAATAATTTTTTTACCCCTTTTTCTCCCAATTTAGTCGTAATGCCAATTAATTCCTCCCACACACACATTTCTGTGTTGTCACTGCTGTCGTATCCTACTGACTCACCTGCCAGTGAGGAGCCCCCACCGGGAGGACGTAGAGCCTTCGTCCTACTCTCCCGCCCAACATTCCCCCGCTGCCAATGCCGCCCCAGCCCATAGGAGTACGTGCAATGACCGATATGACCGATATGCAATGACCGATATGACCCCCGGCTTCCCTCCCCCGAACACGGGCCAATTGTGTTCGTGTAGACGCTCGACAAAGCCGGATGCACCACGGTGGATTCGAACCCACAACCTCTGTGGTGGTGGGCAGTGACTTTACCACTGCGCCACCCGAGCGCCCTTGTAGTATCGTATACTTTTGATTTGTCTTTTATAATATCTCGTCTCATCCCATGTCTTACTTTCTGAACCTTTGAAGTGCTGTGTATGCCTTAGGCAGCACAACTCCCAGTATAGTCCTGAGGGAAACAAGGGTACGAATGGAGCATGGCCTTCTGTGTCTTCTATGCACCATGCGTGCGTGTGTGTGTGTGTGTGTGTGTGTGTGTGTGTGTGTGTGTGTGTGCGTGTGTGTCACCACCAATAAATGCCAGCAGTTATTCAGTACTCTCTTTTTATGTACTGTATCCCTCTTTCTCTCTCGCGCGCGGCTCTCTCACCCCCCCCCCCCCACTCTCTCTCTCTCTTGCTCTTGTTTGGAGCTCTGTGTATGGTTGCTATGACAGCAGTGGTCGTCGTGTTAAGTATCGGTATAATTTTCCTCACTACCCTCTGCCAATGCTACTGCGGTCGTGTGCGTGTGTGTGTGTGTGTGTGTGTGTGTGTGTGTGTGTGTGTGTGTGTGTGTGTGTGTGTGTGCGCGCGCAGCGCTCATGCATGTGTGTGAGTGTGTGTGTGTGTGTCTGTCACATGCCATTAGTGGAGACGATGTAACAATGATTATTAATCATCCGTTCTTCTCCTCTCACATTAAGTCAGACCTCCTCTATTCTGCCATTATGTTTTACAGATCAGCTCCTGGGGGCCACTAAGAGATATCACGCAGCTTTATTCATTTAAACTCAGTCAAGAGGCCTCTGTGTGTGTGTGCGTGTGTGTCTATTTGTGTGGATAGATAGAAGTGTGCGTTTGACAGGAAGCATTTCTTCCACCCATAGCCCATATACTGTAGGTCCCTTCATCCATGCCATTTACTCCCATCCTGCACTTTGCAAGTCGCTCTTATCTCTGGATAAGAGCCACTGCCTAAATTGTAAGTTGTTTGTGCTGCTGGCGCATCACATGGTTATAGTTAGTAGGTTCATGTAAGGTGATGGAGCGAGAGATGAACAGAGAGATGTACGAAGTAGAAGGAGAGAGAAACGTTTATGACAGGGAGTCAGACATACATTCCAACATATCCATCCCCAGCAAATTATTCCTAATTTTCTAATTTTATAGGGTTAGGGTTAAAGAGATTGATACAGGTAGCTGGTAGTTATATCAAAAGATATGTAGATAGATTATAGATTTCTTATATTGATTT
>NC_137619.1:20251922-20261922 GCF_963280865.1 Gymnoscopelus braueri
ACTTTAACCCCTCAGTCAGACCCTGGAGAGGTGGTCTGCTGCCTGGGAGCAGCTTAGATGGAGAGAGAAGAGAGAGCACCATACATTAAGAGAGAAGAAGAGAGAGCACCATACATTAAGAGAGAAGAAGAGAGAGCACCTGAGATGGAGAGAGAAGAGAGAGCGAAGGGATCGACAGACTATAAGAGAGGTTAAAAGGGGCAGTCCACTTTAAAGGTAGAGTTCAAGTCTGTACGTCATGAGCTTCATATCTCACACTCCACTGTTCTCGTCAAATGGTAAAGAAAGACAGAAAGAAAGAAAGGTTTTAAATCGGCACTTCGATTACTCAGAAATGTCCACTGGAAGCTTGCTAGCATGTTGGAGCTATGTTAATAGTTACAAAAATGGCCAGCTCGCCAGTATCTACTGGGTTAGGGGTTCCATTCCCATGTTTCTCATTGGTTAAAATGGTACTAACGCTACCAGGAGGAAGGGTTATGTACGCATCAGAGCCACCCACTCTAAAATGTAGTTCACTCATGGTACTGTGTGGAACTTTGCAGTAAGCTGTTCACAAAATAGGAAAGAAATTTGAAAAAAAACATACTCTAATGTTTAATAGCTAAAATAGCCCGGTGGACACTTTTTACATAGTCTTTCCTGAGGTACCCTAGGCCTAGATAGAGCGTTGTATAATTGTTTTTATTTTAATTTTTTAATTTAGAGTAGCCAATAATTTTTTTACCCCTTTTTCTCCCCAATTTAGTCGTCATGCCGATTAATTCCTCCCCACACACATTTCTGTGTTGTCACTGCTGTCGTATCCTACTGACTCACCTGCCAGTGAGGAGCCCCTACCAGGAGGACGTAGAGCCTTCGTCCTACTCCTCCCGCCCAACATTCCCCGCTGCCAATGCCGCCCCAGCCCATAGGAGTACGTGCAATGACCGATATGACCGATATGCAATGACCGATATGACCCCCGGCTTCCCTCCCCCGAACACGGGCCAATTGTGTTCGTGTAGACGCTCGACAAAGCCGGATGCACCACGGTGGATTCGAACCCACAACCTCTGTGGTGGTGGGCAGGGACTTTACCACTGCGCCACCCGAGCGCCCTTGTAGCATTGTATCATTTTGATTTGTCTTTCATAATATCTCGTCTCATTCCATGTCTTACTTTCTGAACCTTTGAAGTGCTGTGTTGCCTTAGGCAGCACAACTCCCAGTATAGTCCTGAGGGAAACAAGGGTACGAATGGAGCATGGCCTTCTGTGTCTTCTATGCACCATGCGTGCATGTGTGTGTGTGTGTGTGTGTGTGTGTGTGTGTGTGCGTGTGTGTCACCACCAATAAATGCCAGCAGTTATTCAGTACTCTCTTTTTATGTACTGTATCCCTCTTTCTCTCTCGCGCGCGCTCTCTCACCCCCCCCCCCACTCTCTCTCTCTCTCGCTCTTGTTTGGAGCTCTGTGTATGGTTGCTATGACAGCAGTGGTCGTCGTGTTAAGTATCGGTTATACTTTTCCTCACTACCCTCTGCCAATGCTACTGCGGTCGTGTGCGTGCGCGTGTGTGTGTGTGTGTGTGTGTGTGTGTGTGTGTGTGTGTGTGTGTGTGTGTGTGTGTGTGTGTGTGTGTGTGTGTGTGTGTGTGTGTGTGTGTGTGTGTGTGTGTGTGTGTGTGTGTGCGCGCGCGCTGCGCTCATGCATGTGTGTGAGCGTGTGTGTGTCTGTCACATGCCATTAGTGGAGACGATGTAACAATGATTTATTAATCATCCGTTCTTCTCCTCTCACATTAAGTCAGACCTCCTCTATTCTGCCATTATGTTTTACAGATCAGCTCCCTGGGGGCCACTAAGAGATATCACGCAGCTTTATTCATTTAAACTCAGTCAAGAGGCCTCTGTGTGTGTGTGCGTGTGTGTCTATTTGTGTGGATAGATAGAAGTGTGCGTTTGACAGGAAGCATTTCTTCCACCCCATAGCCCATATACTGTAGGTCCCTTCATCCATGCCATTTACTCCCATCCTGCACTTTGCAAGTCGCTCTTATCTCTGGATAAGAGCCACTGCTAAATTGTAAGTTGTTTGTGCTGCTGGCGCATCACATGGTATAGTTAGTAGGTTCATGTAAGGTGATGGAGCGAGAGATGAACAGAGAGATGTACGAAGTAGAAGGAGAGAGAAACGTTTATGACAGGGAGTCAGACATACATTCCAAACATATCCATCCCCAGCAAATTATTCCTAATTTTCTAATTTTATAGGGTTAGGGTTAAAGAGATTGATACAGGTAGCTGGTAGTTATATCAAAAGATATGTAGATAGATTATAGATTTCTTATATTGATTTTCCCTTATATTTGCCTGAACTCAATAGCTATAAAATACATTTTCATTTTCCTGAGCGAGTTTTTAATTTTTTATATGCCAGAGCAAAGATCTTGATTTGAAACATAACGTAGGACCTTTTTTTCTTCCCTTTGAACATTAGAACAATAATGGATCTATACCTGACCAATGTCCTTGGGTGTAAAAACAGCTTTGTAAAGCCACTGATGTAAAACACTCTCTTGTGGCGAGACATGCATTGTCCTTTTATCCACCACGCTCTTGCCTTCGCCCTCATAATTCACAGGGAAAGCCAGACCCTGAACTTCAGTTTCTGGCCTCTCATTATGACATTAGCACTAGCGTATAGCGTGCCTCTCAGGGTCTCTCACTGGAGTTGTGTGTTTATCTTTGGGGTGGTGGGAGGGGCAGGCAGCACTTGCCTGTGGGTTGCGTCGTGTGAGCTGCTCTGTCGAGTGCAGAGCCATTGATGGAGCGCTCTTCTTTGGTATGGTTGAGCACAGAGAAGTTGATGAAAGAAAACCTGCGTATCGTTCGGTTCGTTGTGTGTGCCTTGTACCAAACAGTTGAATATGAATATGTGTAGCGTTACATCACTTATATTCTGTATACATATACTGTATTAATACAAGTAAGACGCGCGAACGCTGGAAGCGAACGCAGCTTGAAAATATTGTGTATTTACGGACTTGTAATCCGTGTTATTTCACCGTGATGGGGAGAGAACATTGACATTGTGTGTGTGTGTGTGTGTGTGTGTGTGTGTGTTTTGCTGGCTGTTGTGCATTTTAATCAGAGCATTGTCTACATTCCTGCACTCTGGCGCACTCTGGCGGCTGCACACAGGCAGTGCACGCACACAGAGACACAGAGACACACACACACACACAACCCGAGCATGGTTTCATAGTAAGCTGCACTTGGGCGGAGGCGCGGCGCGCCTCCTTCCGCGTTCGCAACAAGTATGTAATTTGTACTAACTTTCTTTAAAGCTCAATTTCTACTCCATCACACAGCGTCGTGGCTTGCCGAAAAGACCAGATCTTACGACAGCGGCTCTGTCGTACCATGGAGTATAAATTGGGCATACAGTAATAATTGTAGCGCTTTTATCAATCACACCCCATTTTGGCATGAACATGTTTCCTATTACGTCCAATATCCATTCATCCCTTAACAGGGCTAATAGCCAGCCTTAACCTCATTTAGGACCTGAATGAGAGCGCACAGTGGAGTGAGATGAAGGTAATTCTAATCTTTATCATTAGAGTTGGTCCAGTCCTGATGGCCTGGCCCGAGAAGGGCAGAGATAGGCGGAGAATAAAAGTCGACAGAGGGAGGGGTTGCCATTTGTTTGAAACCATAACCTTTAATCCAATTAATCTCCGTTTAATCCAATAATTGTCTCATTTTAGTGCATGACATGGGTGTGCAAGATAATGGTGGGGTTAGAGAAAGAGATGCGTTTTATCTCTCTCTCTCTCACACACACACACACACACACACACACACACACACACACACACACACACACACACACACACTGGTTCTTCTCCACAGCGTGTTTATGTTGAATATCTGTCTGTGTCCCAAGGCTGAAGGTGATTGGTTGCCCTCGGCCTGACCTCTATTGGAGCATGTGACTTCCCCCGGGGGACATCTTAGTATACTGATGACGCTGCCCTCTCTTAACCTCTGTCACCTTCTCTTCATCTGTGCATCCATCACCCCTCCTTCACCTGATCTCCACATCCCACCTCCACTGCCCTCCCGTGCACTATTATTCCTGTCTGTCCGTCCGTGTCTCTCTGTCCCCATCTGTGTTTTTCTAAAGCCAAGACAATCACCTGAGTGTGTGTGCGTCTGTCTCTCTGTATGTCTCTCTGTGTGTGTGTGTGTGTGTGTGTGTGTGTGTGTGTGTGTGTGTGTGTGTGTGTGTGTGTGTGTGTGTGTGTGTGTGTGTGTGTGTGTGTGTGTGTGCGTGTGTGCGTGCGTGCGTGCGTGCGTGCATGGGAGTGTTGTGTGTGTGATGCGGTCTTTGGTCGGTCAGCTATGTTTCCATAGAGGTGAGGACATTAGCGTGTTGTCACATGACACTCAGACAGTGTGATTACGTTCACACACCTGCATCACTTGATAGCTAGTTAGAGAGACAGACAGGCACAGATTCCAGAGATAGATACAGTGCATCGACAGACTGACTGACAGGCAGATAGAGTGATAGACAGTTACATAGCTGGACAAACAAACTGACCTATACATGTATATATATATAGATACGTACGTGGGCAAATATATAAATGCAGATTTGTATAAAACATACTGTAGTATGGTGAAATTGATTAATGCAGTGATGTTCTGTAGGGCAGGGGTCTTCAACAGGGGGTCCATCCCTTTTCCCCTAGGGGAAAAGGGATGCTCGAACCTTAGCATCCCTTTTCTTTTGGTTTACTTGGTCTGCTCTTTTTTCCCTCTACACCTGTACCTCTTTGCCAAAAATAGCAGATCTTCCAGCTCACAACGCCTCGTAGCAGACCAAGTAAACAAAAAAAGTTGAATCTGAAACACAATTTTATACAATATAGAGGGGGTTCCCTGCTTCATCTCTCTCTCAGCTAGGGGGTCCTTGGCCTGAAAACGTTGAAGACCCCCGCTGTAGGGTGAGTGTGAGGACAGAGATTCAGGATGGTTGACTGACTGAGAGACAGAAAGACAAAGCTGTGTATATTCCCTCACCGTGCTTTTGTCATGCCGACGGCCAACGCCTCTGCGCCTTTCAGCGAGTGTAGGTCACGAGGTCACGTGACAAGGGCGGTGACCATATTTTGTGATGAATGGAGTCCGTACCGATCGGGTTCCCACCTTTTATGGATCAGGGCCCACTCGAAAATATTGAAAATGCACGCGGCCCACCCAGCTGACCACTTGACACGTCAAGCCTTTCGGCTGCCGTGTTAAGTGGTCATGATCAATCAATCGATTGCGTTCTGGCTTGGATGAATGGAACCAAAAGAGTATACTTGCTGTTTATCAGTATCACAATGAAAACCTTGAAAAATTTGTTTTCAATGGGACATTTCTTTTCATATTATCATTAAAATCCTAGTGTTTTGGCAATTATTTGGGGGCCCACTTGCAATATCCTCATATAACTGTATTTGTTACAGCGATAGTGTTGAGAGTGCGCTCGCTCAACTCTCTCTCTCTCTCTCTCTCTCTCTCTCTCTCTCTCTCTCTCTCTCTCTCTCTCTCTCTCTCTCTCTCTCTCTCTCTCTCTCTCTCTCTCTCTCTCTCTCTCGCTCTCTCTTTTCTGTCTGTGCCCCGTTGGACGTCTGTAAGCCATTTAGGGAAACCGCGGCAACCGTAGAATCGCCCTGGAAACGGTGGAAACTGTCTCATACTGTACAACCACACACACACACACACACACACACACTCACAGACCTCTCCCCCTGGCACACAGAAGACAGTTGCTGCAACATGGCTAGATTGTACCCAGCACTTTATTAGATCAGAGAGAGACGGCTGGACGGACGGACAGGGAAAGAGATATCTCTGTTTATTTTCCTCTGTCTCACTCGGTCTCCCGTTCAAAATGGGTTGAGAGAGATGCAAAAAAGACAGGTCTTATAATGGCGTTCGTGGTTCCATGAACGGATTTCATGCAGCTAATCCACTGTATGACGTCAGTACAGTATGACCTCAGGACTGTGACATCAGTCTTCTCCGTTATGGAGCAAGGTTTCAGCCCAATTCAACTGCCATCGACTTCTATTACAAATTTAAGTTTTAAAAGAAACAGAGTTACTTCCAAGAGATTTGGCAGCGATCGATCCAGCAGTTAAATTTGTGAGCTTAACCCCAGACAGACTCTAAGACACAAAGACTCTAGACAGCTTGTGACACTGTAAAAAAAATAAAATAACGGTAGGGTTGTACACATGCCATTCATTAGCACACACACCAAAGGCAAACACACACACACACACACACACACACACAACACACACACACACACACACACAACACACACACACACACACACACACACACACAACACACACACACACACACGAAAACACACACAGGAGGAGGAAGTGAGCCAGATCAATCATAGTATGTGTATATGGAGTAGGCAGAACAAGGACAAGGAATCCTATTAGAGAGAGAGAGAGAGAGATAAAGAGAGAGAAGAAGAGGGGAGCAAGAGTCGGAGAGAACAAAGAAGAAAGAAGAGAGAGAAGGAAGCCAGTGTCGCTCGGCTATTGATTATGCTGCTGAAGTGGAATAAGATTAAGTGTGTGTGTGCGTGTGCACGTGTGTGTGTGTGTGTGTGTGTGTGTGTGTGTGTGTGTGTGTGTGTGTGTGTGTGTGTGTGTGTGGTATGTATATGTGTGTGTGTGAGTGCATGTTGGCTGACCTCTGATGATCCCTTTAAAGAAATCTAGGAAAGCCGTCAATCATCCTGAACGCTTTCAAGAATTCCTGAGAGAAGAGGATCAGACGACACGACGAGACAGTTTAATTGCTACTCATACAGTCAAATCCTGAGTGTTCATTTAACTCCAGAGAGTGTACAAATTGTTACCCAAATTGATCCGTCAGGGTCCATTTTGTTACATTTCCTATCACCTATGAATTTTACTACGAGCATTATGGATGTTACTGTGTAGATACTGAGCAGCCCTTGAGTATGGCTGAATGTTAATTCTGAATGTCATGAACACGCTTGGAAATTGCT
This sequence comes from Gymnoscopelus braueri, assembly GCF_963280865.1. Taxonomy (NCBI): domain Eukaryota; kingdom Metazoa; phylum Chordata; class Actinopteri; order Myctophiformes; family Myctophidae; genus Gymnoscopelus; species Gymnoscopelus braueri. The sequence goes on from NC_137619.1 coordinate 20,259,002, forward strand.
ACAGTCCAGGAAAGGGCTTCAAAGTGAGTGGGTGATTCTTGTTCTTTTCAGCACTGCCTTCACAAAACCCTTCACAAGGTGCTGGAATAATGACTGTGAAACCTTGAAAGGGTTTCAGATCTGGTTGAATGTGACATGCACGGATTCCTGCTGTAGCCTTGATTCTCCAAAGAGTCAAAAGTCCACATTTCTGGCGATGAAAAATGGGACTAATTAAATGCTACTGTCATTAGTTGCATTGATGACAGTAGCAAATGCACAAAAAGCATTTTAATGATAAAATGTGTGCGTGCGTGCATGCTTGGTAGTGTACAGTAGATGTCTCAGCAGGGATCTCACAATCTCTATGACAGACTGACAGGTACCTGCAGAGGAGGGAGAGCGAGAAAGAGAGAGACAGAGAGGAAAATGTAGAGAGATAGAAGAAAATGGGAGAGAACGACAAAAACTAAACCAGTGCTTGTACTTGACATGTTGGCGGCTGCATTGACACATTCAGCAAGCCAGCTGGGAGAGGACAATTTTCGGAGAGATGGCGAGAGAGAGAGAGAGAGATAGGGAGCGAGAGAGAAGCACAGACATGCAGAGAGATTCCCAAGTTCTTTGTGATGTTGCACAGCTGTCTGTTCAGTGGTTCCATGTGTCCAACCTGGAATCTTTCTCTGCTTCTTGTTTTAAAATGCACATTAAATTCACCACAGTTTAAAGGCTCTTTAACATCAAATTGCATTACATGTCATGTCACTGCAATACAGGGAAAGCCTTCAAAGTACAACGCTGAGAGACGATAGAATTATACAGTTTTGTTCAACATTCCACAGTTCAAATGAATAAATGAACGCTGAGGATTTTACTCAGTACTATTTGAAATAATCATTCATACTTTCTCTTCACAATCACTGTTGGAACCTGGTCTCTTATAATAGGATAATGAGCCTTTCTGTTAAATCACCTGGCAGGCAAGCTCAACCAAAAGTCATTAGGGAGCGTTTGAGACTTGAATTGCTTCCAAACGCCAAGGTTGTCGGTTCCCTGCCAGGCCTGTGGGTTTGTAGGCCTCCAGGGCCCATTCATACACTAAAATACTCAGTGATGATAAGAGAGCAAGAATGGACCCAAATGGACCCGTACTCACTCTGAGTTAAATCAGCATTGAGGATTCTCTCTCTCTCTCTCTCTCTCTCTCTCTCTCTCTCTCTCTCTCTCTCTCTCTCTCTCTCTCTCTCTCTCTCTCTCTCTCTCTCTCTCTCTGTGGTTCTGTTCAGTGTGCATCACTCAGAATCAGTGCTGCTTCCATTATGTGCTTATGTTGTATTAAATAGGCTGTCATCATTATGCTGCAGCCTGGCTTGAAGATGGAACAGCTCTTTACTGCTATTAGCATTCTCTCTCTCTCTCTCTCTCTCTCTCTCTCTCTCTCTCTCTCTCTCTCTCTCTCTCTCTCTCTCTCTCTCTCTCTCTCTCTCTCTCTCTCTCTCCCTCTTTGTGTCTATGTCTGTCTCTCTCTCCCTCTCACTCGGTCTCTACTCTTCTATCCCTCTGTCTCTCTATGCCTCTGTCTCTCTCTTCCTCTATCTCTCTTTGTGTCTCTATCCCTCTTTCTGTCTCTCTCTCTCTCCCTCTCTCTCTATCCCTCTCTCTCTCTCCCTCTCTCTCTATCCCTCTCTCTCTATCCCTCTCTCTCTGTCTATCCGTCGGTTTGTCGCTGTGTCTGTCAGTCTCTTTCCATTTCTCACACTTCTGACTCTTCACTCACTCTGTCGCTGTTCCACTCCGTTTCTCCATTTCTCTCTCCTTTGCTGTCTCCCCTCCTCTCCCTCTCTACAGTATGTATTTACCACTCTTTCTCCTCTTCTGTTTCTCCATCTTGCCTTCACTATCCTACACTGTCTTTATTCTCTCCCTCCTTCCATGTGCTCCCTCCTGACCTGTCAAAGCACTCTGTGTGTGTGTGTGTGTGTGTGTGTGTGTGTGTGTGTGTGTGTGTGTGTGTGTGTGTGTGTGTGTGTGTGTGTGTGTGTGTGTGTGTGTGTGTGTGTGTGTGTGTGTGTGTGTGTGTGTGCGCGCGCGCGTGCGTGCGTGCGTGCGTGCGTGCGTGCGTGCGTGCGTGTGTGTGTGTCATGTGGCAGTGAATTCGATGAGCTCAGCATTCTATCCAAGTCCTGACCGGAATAACTAAAACACCCATCAATTAGTCTCTCTCTCTCTCTCTCTCTCTCTCTCTCTCTCTCTCTCTCTCTCTCTCTCTCTCTCTCTCTCTCTCTTTCTCTCCTCTCTCTCTCTCTCTCTCTCTCTCTCTCTCTCTCTCTCCCTCTTCCTCTCCTTTCTCTCAAATGCCCTCTTCGTCTCTCTTCAGATATATTGCAAGTTGCTTTCCATGCCGTACTGGAATTAATGGAATCAAACAAACTATGGTATGCCTGACCAGAAGAATGTAGGTTCCAGTCCCTCAAACATGCTAGTCAGGAAGGAATAGATACTGTACCTGTATATTACAAAGCCTTTATTATCGAGTGACTATATTATGATTACAGTAAACTAGTATTTTGGTATAAACTGTGGTAGGCTTTGGGAGATGGTCAGCAGTAATGTGTATAATACTGTTTTACAAATAGAGTTCCAAATGGATAACTTAACAGCGAGGATTTTACTGTGTACCGCAAGTTGTGGCTAAATATGCCAGTATGGTCTTTTAAGTCAAATGTATTATTTAAAGTTAAAGTAAGCCTTAGACCATGCAACAGCAATGTCGTGTATTGCCGAAATTGGCTCATTTTATAACAAGGAATTTGCAATTCCACCCAGCTCAGCTGTCTTGGGTTTCCAGGTTCCAGACACAGATGGTTAGGTCTGCCTCCTGAAAGCCCAAACTCATGCGTCAGTGACCCCTCAGTCGACTGGGATTCTTTGTGTAGAGTAAT
>NC_137619.1:20269422-20271922 GCF_963280865.1 Gymnoscopelus braueri
AGGAGTGAGATTAATGGGAAATGGATCAAAAGACTGATCGCACTCACTGCCAAGAAGAGCTGCTCCTGTGCCAAACTTGGAAACTTGCATAGTATCACTGTAAACTGGCTATAGACCAACAGCTCTCAGCTACACCTGTAGACGCACAACACCTGTTACCGTTCTGGCCATAGTTTAACTGTTTATTTCATTGACCGATGTCTGCCAGGGCTCTATACTTGACCCCCTCCCTCCTTCTTCCCTCTACACCAAATCCTGTCACTGTGAATAACTGATCTACAAGCCTGTTGCGATGCACTGTGAGCTTGTAGATCAGCCATTTTCGGCAGAGGGATTGTTGCGTTGTTGGCAAGCAGGTGAGCCAGCTTGTAGATCGGATATTTTCACCGAATTTTTGCCCCCAGAATAGGGATGCTGCTCATGTGATCAATTACATTCACGTGCTTTAGCAGTTCTAAATAAGTCCCTTTTTGGACGTCTAGGATGAAAAGCAGCAGTAGTGTGGGTGGTCCGGACCAGGGGTTGAGAACCTCTGACATGGCTGCTGTTGGACTGAGAATAAAGCATGAGGAAGAGCTAGGGGACTTTTAAGGTAGAGGATGGATGTGTGTCTCACTCTGTGTGCACAGCAAAGTCACCCTGAAGGTCACATTCTATAAACACATTCTTCTGATTACACAGACAGACACACACACACACACACACACACACACACACACATGCATCCAAACGCACACAAGTTTCTTCTGGAAACAATCTCTCCACCCCTGTTGGCTACTCAAACAACTGGTTACTATGGCAACGGGACATTGTACAATAGAGCCAACTTGTTTGTCATCGAGAGGAGGAAACTCTGTGCGTGCGTGTGCGTGCATGTGCACGTGTGTTTTGGGTGGTTGTCCTGTCAACTCAAGTCCAGTTTACTAAGTCTAGAGGGTTTTAGTGGTTAATTTATGTGTGTGTGCGTGTGTGCCTTGGTGTGTATGTGTGTGTGGTTGTCTGTGCTATGTCTATGTGTGTGTCAGTGTATCCGTATTTCCATGTCTGTGTGTGCCTGTGCATATGTGTGGGAACTTATTTGGTGTGCGTGCGTGCGTGTGTGCGTGCGTGCGTGTGCGTGTGTGTGTGTGTGTGTTTTCCAGTGAGGTAGTCTTGTCTGGGCTTTGCCAGCCCTGGCAGGGCAGTCCTCCCCTCTGCTCTACATGGAAAGGTCCATTAAGGACACAGATTCTCCTACCCATCAGTGATTCACTGCATTTTCACTGCATTACAAATACAATGTTTCCGTCCGTGTCATTATTGAGGAGAGAAAACAAGCAAAAAGGGCACACACCAGTATTGCTCAGGTGCTCACTACTGTACAGAATACTTTAAATGAAGAAAGAGGCCGCACTGCTCGTAGCCACGGATTAAAGAGGTCTTCTTCAGGGAATACTTAGTTACTTTGTCTGGTAAAAACGTTGTTTTTTTAATCACTAAATACTTTTTGCATCGTGGCTACGAGCAGTGTGTGTGAGCATTGTGTGTGTGTGTGTGTGTGTGTGTGTGTGTGTGTGTGTGTGTGTGTGTGTGTACGAGCAGTGTGTGTGTGCTATGGTCATAGTGGTCGGATGTGGCTCTGGACAACTGGATCTCCATATATGCCTACTGTATATATGGGAATATCGGTTTTGTTTATGGTTATGTCTGAGTCATAGTGACGTGGCCGGGGTCCTGCCTATATATGGCATATCAGGTTTGTTTATGGTTATGTGTGAGTCATGGTGACGTGCCCGTGGTCCGTCCACCAGCAGGCCCTCCCATTAGCCAATTTTAACATAGGATTTAAGCTCATTTTTAAAACATATTTTAAAAACATACTGTATATCACTTAAACCCCTTTCAGCCACATTAACCCTGGCGTCCCTATTTTGGGCACGTCATTATAGCTGAAATAAATAAACATTATGTAGCTTACTGTAAGTGTTTAATGTAACATTTATCAATCTGTGACAGGTTGAGAAAAGCACAATGTTAGCTACATTAATGTTGCCTCACCCTCTTTAAATGTGTGGGTTGGAAGGCTTTCTACCAGCAAGGGATGCATGTGTACAACATGACTGCGTTTCAATTATCAGGCCCTGCTTTCCCTCTGTTATTATACTTTAATTTATCCAAGAGAAGCTGGCTGTGTGAATTGTGAATCCACATTTTCACACTACGTTCACATTCATACACTTCACACACCATCTTATATGGGATTTGGCCAGTAAGATAAGATAAACAGGTAAGATAAACCTTTATTGATCCCGGGGGGGGGGGGGGGGGGGGGGATTCAGGTGTCATAGCAGGAAACACATGTAAGAGTATTGCTGTGATCACACATGCCGACAAATAACTACGAAATGACCGCTGTTGAAGTGTTGCTCAAGCCACCCAGCATAACTGAAAAGGGTAGGATTAAATATCACATGGAACTGTAGGTTTAAGAGGGGTTGTGGAAATGGCGAAACAAACACGT
>NC_137619.1:20274422-20301922 GCF_963280865.1 Gymnoscopelus braueri
TGATTCAATAAGGAAACTGGACTTTGTTCCATTTAGCAGAACTTTTCCTTCAGTTGGTATTGGCTTGCAAATGGACATTGATTTGAATGGACAGGGTAAAACGTTGTGGTACAGATGCAGATTTACATTACAGTGCACTGGAAAACCCCAGTGTTAGTTGAACTTTCAGTTTAAACTAATACATAATTGTACATTCGTTGTTGAACTGACACTGGGGTTTTTTCTGTGTTGGGCAGACGGAGGCACCAGTGAGATACAGTTAGATGGGGTTCTTTGCTGTTTTTAGAAGTTGTGCTACTGCAAAAGGCAAAACTTGCAGTGGTAAACATCATTACTTTTACGTTCAAGTCTCTACCTTTACATCACATTTCTTTCTACAGCTCAATCTCCATAATGTTTCTACTTTGCTACCCTAGAGATGTTCTGCTGTTATTGCACAGTTAAATCCTTAACTGTGCAATGTTATTTTTTATCATTTATTTGTATCTCCCCGAGTTAAATTAACACTGAGGCTTTGACCGTGTACGTGTCTTCTAGTCTCGTCTCTGTGCTAATCTGAATGCCTGAGGCTTTCAATTTAATTAATTCATAATGAACATAATAACATCAGGCGTTCGTTTGGGGGGTATACCCTCATACAGTATATCGTTGCCATCGGGTGGAAAACTGTCCAAAACTGTTATTTTTCAGGATTCCAATTAAAAAATAGCAAGAGTAGCAGATCTACAAGTTCTGCAATTTTTTATGCTTTTGTGTGGCACTAGTATGATCAAGTAGGGCATTCATTTACGAAACGAAACATAAAAGGTTAAAATATAGAGATAAGACCTGCCCGACATTGGCGATATATACCTGTGTATATAGGTCAATTTTTACACTTTAGCTGTGTAGAAAACATCAATTTGTTGAACTTTGAGGGAATTCTTGTCTCCGGCATGTTCCTGTTCAGGATGTCTGGTTTCTCACAAGAGATGTGTGATGTTCTCAGTGGTGCACAGTAACTAAGGATATTTACTTGAGTACTGTACTTAAGTAAAAACAATTGTCGAATCGGTACTTTGCTTATTAGGTATTTGTATTTTTGGATACTTTTCACTACATTTCAAAGACAAACATTGTACTTTTGACTCCACTATGTTTCTAGCAAGGGAAAAAGTACGCTATGAATTATCCACTTGAGCCCTATTTCAAATGTAGTGAAATAGCAGATCCACTGTACAAGCTTGTAGAGGTGCTATTATTTATATTTTGTCGAAAGAATAATCTGGAAAATCTTAAATTATTTTGGGAAAATATCTACATTTTAATACAGTAACGCATTGATATTAAAAAGGAACTTAACTTTGTAATTTGTAATTAAAAGCAAGTACTCCAAATGTGACTGAGCAACTTTCACTTGTACTTGAGTAATAGTTGAATAGGAGTATCATAGGCTACCTTGACTCAAGTACTGGGGTTGAGCACTTTGTCCACCACTGGTTGTTCTTGTGAAAAGCACGGCTCAGCGTCTCTGCTTACTTCTGCTCTGTGGCTCTCTTCTGGTTTCCTACCTGTCGTTTCCTTACTGTTCTTCTTCTTCTGTTTCCTCTCCTCTTCCTCCCCACGCCTTCCTCCCGTCTTCAGTAAAATCATCAAGGTGCGAATCATAGACGACGAGGAGTACGAGAAGAACAAGACCTTCTACCTGGAGATCGGAGAGCCTCGTCTGATCGAGACCAACGACACCAAAGGTCAGGGAGGGGGGGTCTCGCCCTGCGGACCCCCTGTGTGAACTCTGAGCTCTGAGTCTGACTCACCTCAGTGTGATGGTGCACGTGCAGCAAGACCCCCATCTACCGCCACCTACTGTGTGTGTGCGAGCGCGTCTGTGTGTGTTTGTGCACTTGTGTGCGTACACCTGTATCCATTGTGTTTTGACCATGCATGTTCATCACCTCCCTCTATTTGTCTCTTTGTGTATGTGTGCGTGCATGTCTGTGCATACATACATGCATCCTTGTGTGTGCATGTTTGTGTGTGTGCGTGTCTGTGTGCGTGTGTGTGTGTGTCATACAGGAAGACCATAACCATTAGGATCTTAGACCGGGAGGAGTACAATAAGCTGGCCTCCTTCTACGTCCTTCTACAGACCCCCCAATGGAGACGCAGCAGGGTGGGATGGACAGGTGTGACAGCCAATCAGCACTGAGAATGCACCCTATGCTGTAATGTCATTGGTTCCCAAGTCAACAGGCAGCCGGCCCTTGTAAAGTTTTATTGCTTGGATGAGTTTTTTTTCCCCTTTCCTTTTTGTTATGGCTGTACTCAGACCTCAGATAAAGTACAGTGTTCCTCTCGCTAACAGCAGTGTCAGTGAGTTATCTACGCCTTAAACATCTGAGTTTATCTAAGTTTGCTTTGAAACTCAAAACTCAATACAGTATGCCAATTTCTCTAATTACTGTAGTTCCACACTTTAAAGTCTCCTAATTCCCTCGGTTATCTCTCTATCAAGTGCCCTAATCCCCTCCTAGACTCTTTAATATCAAGACCTCCCTTAAGTGCTACTGTGTATCTGTATATCTCACAATGTCTAAAGTGCCCTAAACGGCTGTGTCATTCCCTAACCTGGCGGTATGTTTAATTTATAAGTGCCCAGCACCCACTAGACACACACAGACAGTCACATTTCCTTATCCCTTATTGGAACCCTTCCCTACGCACTTACCGTATGTATACATCATAGTCATACCACTCCGTTTGAATTGCCCCACCTGTTCCTCAGAGAACCCTGAAAGAACGTCCGTTTACAAGCCGTTCCATAGAGTTGTACTCCAAAGTAGTCAAAATTTCGGGCCATGTTCATGCAGTGCAGCTGTTCCTATGACAAGTCAATGCATGAACGTTACCAGCTACCAGCATGTTAAAAATAGAGGGAAGGTCATTTCACCCTTACCGGAAAAATTGCTTCAGCAATTTAAGGGTTTTTATGTGTGCTAAAGCACAGGGAATAAATCACTATCAGCTCTCTTTGGAGAATTGCCAAACTCCAATTCTGCCAAGGCAAGAGGGGGCCAAAACCTTCCTTTTTAGCCCCACGATCCATCCGTCCGTCCGTCCGTCCTTCCGTCCTTCCGTCCTTCATTCCGTCCGTCCGTCCTTCCGTTCGTCCCTCCGTCCGTCCATCCACCACTTTGGTCCCAAACAATATTTCTATAAAACCACTGGCGGATTGCCAGGGAATTCTTCATGAACCCCAGGGGATGGCTACTACTGATTTTGGTAACCCCATGGGCTTTCCTCTAGCACAACCTTTACAACTACATTTCTACTCACACAAAATCTAAAAATCAAATGGGTAGGGGTGACCTGATAGCTGAATGGTTAGGGTGCATACCATAGGCGCAGAATACCTTCAATAGCGTGGCCACAATTCAACTCGTATTTTGCCATTTGCTGTTTCTTTCCTCCGATCTTTGTCTGTTTCAAAGAAAATAAAAAAGGGTAGATTTGCCATGAAACCTGCTAAACCACCGAATCCAACGATTCTGGTAACCCAATGGCCTTTACTCTAGCGCCACCCATAGGCCACAGTTGCCACTTGCATGTACAGTATCTCAAAATCTGGGCAGATTGCCAAGACATTTGATGTTCTCAGCAAGGATTAACCCTACTGATTTTGGTGACCCCATGGCCGCCCCTACAGCCCCACCCCCCCGACCAAATTTACTTCCCCCCAGTGTTGGGTTTATTTCGCTTTTGTTTTTGTCGGCAGGCCTGTTGAGTTGGGGGCTCAGCTGAACACAGGAGCTCTTCTCTCCGCCTGTTTTACTCTCCGTCTGACTGTTTTCTTGCAAGCTTTGTATCCCCCCCTTCTTTTCTCCTCTGATCATTTTCAGAGGTCTGCAATAATTCTCAGTGAGAGTCACACCTCTCCTCGCCCCTTCTCTTCTTTGCTCCTCTTCTGTGTTCTCTCATCCTCGCCGCTCTCCATTTATTTACTCTCCTAATATGCTTGTGATGTGTGTCTGTGTGTCACATGTACTGTATATATGCTTGCTTGCATGACAATGTGTATCCACTATCCGTGTGTGTGTGTGTGTGTGTGTGTGTGTGTGTGTGTGTGTGTGTGTGTGTGTGTGTGTGTGTGTGTGTGTGTGTGCGTGTGCGCGTGCGTGTGTGCGTGCATGGTTACATGCATCCAGTATCTGTTTTCCACTGTTTGTCCATTATCTCATCATGGATGCTCATTGCCCAGTCAGGCTGCAGTGTCATATTTTCCTTTTGTCTTCTCCATCTACTATCAGACAAACAAACACACAACCACACATGCACACGCACGCACAGTTACGGTATCTCTATTTGTTACATACATTTTGTTGTCTCTTTAGCACCCACACATTCACGCACAGGAGTCTAGTTTGAGGGTGGTAATGTTAATATTTGTTGGCAGCAGAATTGATGTATTCACAAGTTTGACACAGCAGTGGAACTTGTACAGCTGGTGCTAACAGCCTAACAGTTTGGGCCTAATGAAAATGGACACGAACCCACAATAGCTTTTTATATTTGACTGTATATCACTGTTTTATTCTGTGAGCCCTGTCCACTCTATGGGACGTAATATCCTTTTGCAGTTTAAATAAGGCTGTCATTAGGCAAACGTGCAAGTTGTCAGTGGAATATTGCTGACACACGCACATCAGGAATGCCACATCCAACCACAACGGTTTTGGCCCACAATACTTGGGAATCTCTGCACTGACAGATTTAACTAGCACCTGGATGGAACTCGGACAAAACACTGCTCTGGCAACCCGATCTCCAGAGAACTAGTATACATTGCACGGATCCAGTGCACTTCATTCCGTGGATAGTCGCCTAGAAACCCCGAAATTCCGTGCATATGTACATCTCTCCCTTTGTGACAAAACCATTTCGGAGGCGCGCAGTCTCAAGGGAATTGTCGCCACGTAAGGGGCCACCGAGCGAGCTAAAGCGAGCGAGTTGCCGTCCCGAACGTTGCGACATTCCCTTGTGCCTACTCAGCGCCGTTTGAGTTATGTACCGATAGGCACAGAATCGTAAATTTTGTTGTGGGGACTGCTCTGCTTCCGGGTTTTTCCGGGTTGCGACTGGTTACGCCCACCGTGGGACTCGCCGTACATATGCACGCAATTTCGGGGTTTCTAGGCGACTATCCACGGAATGAAGTGCACTGGATCCGTGCAATGTATACTAGTTCTCTGGAGATCAGGCTGGCTCTGGTGACCTGCCTTATTTTGCACAGACCAGTGCAGATCTTATCTTGAATATGATGCTCTTAGAGTTCAACCACTTAAACCCTGTTTTATACTTTCTCATCTGGCGGTGCCACATAAAAAAAGCAGATCTGCAAGCTCTGAACTTTTGATTATTTTAGCTAAAATAGCTAAAACTTTTCAGAAATAAAAAAAAAGAGAGAGAGAAAATCTCTCTCTCTTTTTTTTTCTGAAAAGTTTAGAAAATCTTTGTTTTTGAAAACATGCCCAAAATAGAGATGCCAGATCTCTCTTACACAAATGCTACTACATTTAGACATGAGTAATACTCTCATACACACAATCAGACTGTTTGTTTGACAGAAACCCAGGACGTCTCTTGGTGTACTGGTAGTGATGTGTGCTTTAGCAGGACTCAGCAGTGTTTATGGTAATGAGGGGATCAAACAGAAGGCTGGATATCACATTAACACTGTCAGGAGATCAAACACACCGCTGGGACACACAGCATGCCCGCGCACACACTGACACACACACACGCACACGCACACACACACACACACACACACACACACACACACACACACACACACACACACACACACACACACACACACACACACACACACACACACACTGGCTCACATACACATATAGGAACATAAACCATTCGTAATACACACACACAGCCTTGAGACAAACACACAACTGTATACACACTGTCAGAGTAGCTTGATGAGGTGTTGTTGGTGGGATCAAAGACTCTAGAATGTACGCACACGAGCGCACACACACACACACACACACACACACACACACACACACACACACACAAATACACTGTTTTAATAACTGTATTTTATGGAAGTTCTGCGGTTTTTCCCCGGAGTGAAATGAGGCCAAATTAAATTAGCCCTCCCCAGACTTTAATTGTGTCTGTGTGTGAACTGCTTTTACACATAGCGGCTTTTATGTGCATATGAATTTGTGATATATGATGGTAAACAGAATTGCTTTGTAGCGCTTCGTTGTTCAGATCTTTCAGATTGGTATATTTTACTGCCTTGTGGTGTGCACTGTGCAAAAGGTTCAAATTTGACAACAAATTATCACATCTTACATTGTTGAACTATCTTCAGCTGACTTCCAGTCAGCTATCAGAGCAAACAATCCCTTTTTGACCTTTTTTGATTAATAGATTAATCTGTGGAAGTTGTAATGTACACGATAAAGATGATTAATTGCAGAAAATGCACACTACCCTGGTAAAAAAGAAATGGTTAGTCAGTAATTATGACAGCTATTTTAAGTCTGTGGATTTTATATATTTATTTTACCAAATGTGTGTTGCTGTGCAACATTAGCCAGTGTTCTGTCAGCTGTGTGGAATTATTTGCTAGTTGTCTCATTCTGTTAACATTTGTTAGCATCACAGTAAGAACAGCTCTTAGCAAGTGGTGTTGACACAAGAGAACGCCATTAATCCAAGTTGACATATGATGACTAATATCATGAAGGGCCAATTTAAAATGCAATTCTAACTGTTAGGGCCTGGTGATGAAGACTGTTGCAAGGTTTCGACGTTGCCCGGTTGTTCTTAGCCTTCACCTGCTGTCCCAGATTTAAATTAGTGTACAATGAAAACCCCCACAATGAAAACCATCATAAATTCTTTTAACCACTGACCTAAAAAAACACATTTCCAAACCTCTGTATCAGCCTATTATTTACAATGTACATAATGTACATTGCACATAATGTACTACATAAAGTTCAAGCTGTGAGTTGATATGCCCGACATCTGCGCAAATTGGCAAGTATGCCCGTATGCATGCCCGATGTCTGTGCATATCGCCGTTGTTCAGCTTCGGTTAGCATCAGTGCAAATTGTTAGGATGCATTTTATTTAGTGTGTGGCGTCAGACCAGAGCAAGACCAGTGAGAGAGATAGGTAGAGCTTGATCAGCGAGGGATGGGAGAGGGATGGGAGAGAGTGAGAGGGGGGAGAGAAGTAGAGAGAGAAAGAGCCTATTTCACCCACACAATGTTGGGTACCGAAACCTGAACACGCTGATTGACACACCTGAATGTGAACTGAAGGTGCTATGAGCTTGTAGATCTGCAATTTTTTTTGAAAAATCGTGAAAATGTGTGCAAATCTTTGAATATATATATTCTTTAAGCGAACATTTGTAACTCAAATCTTTTCTGGGGGTCCCTGGAACAAAATATTTTGAGATGGGGGTCGGAGGCCAAATACATATCATTTTTGGGGTCCTTGACATGAAAAAGTTTGAGCACCACTGACGTAGCAACATTTTTCAGAAAACAGTTTACGTTCCCGGATTGAATGGGTTAACCTAAATTTGTCAGCATACAGTGAGAGAGATGGAATCAAATAGTCTTTAGAATCTCCCTATTTGATCTCCCATCAGCACAGAGCTTCAAATATTTGCCCACGACTTCAGAGCGAGAGAGGAGAGGAAGCAGGTGTTTTTTGGGGGGCTGGTGCTTTGAGCATAGTTTTTTCCCGTGTCGGGATATAGATCCATAGAGATCATGAAGATCTATCTCTGTGTTAAACCAGCCCTGAATGTGACATTTACACTTCTTTTTCAAGTGTTGGATTTGCTGTATTCATGAGCCCGATAGGGAGGGAGGCAGGTGTCTTATCTTTTCCTCTGGAGTCCAAAGCAACAAAGATGTGAACCACTTTCAACCCGACATCGCTAAATTTTCAAAAGAAAATCCAAAGATCCCCCAAAAATGTCAACTGCAAGCTGATCTGAGCTTGTAGATCTGCTTATTTAGTTGCACAATGAAGCATACAATAGTTAAAACGTGAATCACCCTGGAGTGTTACAGGAATGGCATCATCTCGTAGGTAGGACACATAGGAGACATGCTGCTGTAACATGAAGGACACTTAGGAGACATGCTGTAACATCTAGGAAACATAGGAGACATGCTGCTGTAACATGAAGGACACTTAGGAGACATGCTGTAACATCTAGGAAACATAGGAGACATGCTGCTGTAACATGAAGGACACTTAGGAGACATGCTGTAACATCTAGGAAACATAGGAGACATGCTGCTGTAACATGGAGGACACATAGGAGACATGCTGTAACATCTAGGAAACATAGGAGTCATGCTGTAACATCAAGGAAACATAGGAGTCATGCTATAACATCAAGGAAACATAGGAGACATGCTGTAGCATCAAGGAAACATAGGAGACATGCTGTAGCATCAAGGAAACATAGGAGACATGCTGTAGCATCAAGGAAACATAGGAGACATGCTGTAGCATCAAGGAAACATAGGAGACATGCTGTAGCATCAACATCAAGGACAAGGACGCAGCTAAAAACAAAACAGGCCCTGCAGAGTCCCAACCCCATGTCCTAACACAGGCAGACACGTGTGTGTGTGTGTGTGTGTGTGTGTGTGCGCGCGCACACGTGTGTGTGTGTGTGTGTGCGTGCGCGTGCGTGCGTGCGTGCGTGTGTGTGCGCGCGCGCGTGTATGCGTGTGCATGCAGTGCGTGTGTACAAGTGCAGCATCAAGCATGCATTTACAGATACAGAACAATGTGAAACATACATGTGCAATACTCTATGCAAATAATGTACGTACATACAGCATGCAGTATGCTGCACATGATTATGCACAATCATATACGCACACATCACGTGTGGTTAGATGAACACACACATGCATGCCAGTATGTCTCTGTTTATGTGACAAATTTTGTGTGACAGCAGTGTCCTCTGTTCTGGTCCTCTGTACCCTGTCTTCATCTACGCTGTCGGTGGAAACCTTGTATGTCCAAAACCTTTCCTTTTTTATTCTTTGAAAAACATTTTAAAGTAGTGAATATAGCCGATCTACAAGCTCACAACGCGCCACATCTATTTTCAAGCTTTCGTGCGACACTCTTGTACGGTGAAGTAGGGCATTCATTTAAATTTAAAAAGTCTAAATATGGAGATACAAGGTTTGTGCCAGCAGCAACATTATGTTGCGTGTCTGACTGTTTGCGCAGTAAAATACTCAGTATTAATTTAACTCTGTGTGTACAGAGTTAATGCTGAGGATTTTGCTGTGTGTGAGTGTTATGAATTTGAACTTTAACTTTATTTGAACATTATCATTAAAATTATAATTGACATCAATTATTCTTGATGAAAAAGACTCTATTGAACATTTACGTGTGCCTGCGTGCATGTGTGTGTGCGTGTGCCTGCGTGTGCCTGTGTGTGCGTGTGTGTGTGCGCGCGCGTGTGTGTGTGTGTGAGAGTGAAGGATGACTCACTATAAGGTGTGGCCCAAGGTGGATATTTAATCTATTTACTCTGGCTAAGTAATTAGTGTGTAATTAAATGTAAATGATGAACAAGACCACTGAAACCTGTGGAATGAATAGTAAATAACACATTAGCGTGCGCGCGTACGTGCGTGCGTGCGTGTGTGTGTGTGTGCTGCTGTATACTGCAGATGAGTATGAGTGTGTAATGAATCAACACAGAGGACATTATTATCAACATTGAACAATGTTAATCAACTCTGGTACATGACAACAAGCTGTGTAGATTAATCTACTCATGTCATGTCGTTATCCAAGTAATGTGTTTACCATTGATGTTCCAGTTGATTGACAATTATTGGAAATTACTGTCACAGATATTAATGTCACTCATTTCATTCATAGTCATAATCATATTTTTATGCAGGCAATTATAATGCATGACACCGGGTTGTGCTGATGGGATGAACTGACTACAGATCATTTGCATTGCTCCACGCCCCATTTAAGACCATAAAAGGCAACCGGAAACCACCGTCAAAAAACGACGCGACTCTCCAAAAGGGACAGACCAGCTTATAACGCGGCTCGACGCACCACATGACAACTTGTAGATCAGTGGAAGCAAGTCCCTCATGCGATTAAACGTTTACGTTTATAAAGTAAATAGCCAACTCTCATGTCACGTGTTAGAAGTTTACAAAGCTTAATCCCACCACCAAATAATAGGCTAATAAAACAACAACGAAAGGATATTTAAGCTTTTTCTACTGAACATTGCTCACCTTTGCTGTGGTAAAAAGATGATGCTGAAATCCAGCAGGGCATCCTGGCACGCTATGCTATCGGATAGATTATGGACCAGAGCCTTAATGATTACTGAGGGGAAATTCGTCCTTTGGATTAATAGCCTATATCACTGTCCCACGTTGGAATGGGGAATGGATCTATTCTGGACACAGATTTCCTCATCAGATGTTAAGACTTATAGGCTCTTGTGTGTGGCGATCATGTGATCAATATACAGTAGCCCACGGTATTATAAATTAATACCGCGGAGGCGCGGACATTGGAGCCGCATCTGTGCCCAGCGACATTAAGGCATGATTGTCTATTTTCATCATTACGTGAAACTTTGGCTGAGTCGGCCGACACCGAGGGACCTAATAATTCAAGCTCTAAATGATAAATGATAAACTGATTGCCTAAAAATAAATAGAAATTGGTTAAATGTGTAACATGACTATATCATGTATAGGCTACAAGCAAATATATTGTTTGACATATTTTTTCTTTTTTTATATATATATGTGTGTTGACAAATGTTGGGCACATACATATTTTTATTTGAGGACGTAATTAATTTTGCATGAAGAATAAAGCATTTCTAAAGACATATGCAAGCTTTGATGTAAGTCAGCCTCGGAGCAGACGTGAGAAAGAACAGACCTCCCGCAAAATTAACCAGAAAGAGATGAATGAATCAGACTACTGGAAGTTGCGTAAATTCCTTTACGTTCAAAATATGGGCGTAAACAGCTTAGTGAATCGGGCCCTATGTCTCTCTAGAAACTCTTAGTTTCACTGTGTGTGTGTGTAAGGGTGCGAAAGTGAGAAAGTGACAGATCTTCACCTCCTCATCTTCTCTCCTCATCCCTAAACCTCCCCCCTTCCTCCTATAGAGCCAACCTCCTCTCCACTTGTGTAGAGCTTGACTCGACCCTTCCCGATAGCCTGACAGTCCTTCTCCTCTCCTCTCCTATGGAGCTATAGAGTAATCATGATGAGGCTCTCTACTCTCCTCTCCATCACAGCACAGCTCAGGCAGTAAAAAGTTCCCCAGCCCGCTCTGCTCCTGTTCAGTGGTTGCTGACAGACTGTGAGGAGCTGACCAGTCTGTTGGAGTCAGCAGCTGTCACCTCACATCTTCCACACACACACTGTTCACTGTGATAGAGAGGGAGGGGAGGATGTTAAGGCATTGGGTCTCAACCTTTTTTGAGTTCTTGTGGCATATTGGCAGTTCTGGCTTATTTCGAGCGATCCTCAAGGACCACCCCAGCCCACCTCCCCACAATATGCTTTGTTTGTTTTCTTTTTTCCCACTCTACGACTATTTGCCCCAAAACTTTCTTACATTTGATGCACTTGTAGGGCAGTATAACTCTTGTTATAAATGTTTATAATTATGCATAACAACTTATAACAAGGTTTATGAAGTATTATAACTTATTATATAATTTAAGTAAGATCATCGCTGGTTTCTGGCCATGACGCATTATAAACTCAGTGGAACAGCACATTATAACCGCCAGGTAGCACTTTACTTAAAGGTCGGGTCTGTAATGCATCATAATGCATTATAATGCACTTATAGGCTAATGCCTCAAAACACTCGTTACAAATGTTTATAATTATGCATAACAAGCTATATCAAAGACATTTTAAAACTACTGTAACTAAGTTAATTAATTGTAGTTATAATGTGCTGTTCCACTGAGCTCATGATGCATTATGACGAGCACTTATAATATGTTATAAACATTGCTATAAGTTGTCATACAATTATAACACACACACACACACACACACACACACACACACACAAGTGTTATAATGCCTTATAAGTGCATTATAATGCATTATTATATCCCGATTATAATCCCGACCTTTAAATAAAGTGTTACCCTTGAGGCCAGTGTCCACTTAAAGCGGTTCAGATGCATTCTGTGAGTCGACATGCAACCACGTCATTCAGTCTTTTAATCCACTGGCAGCGTGAGCTGCAGCATGTTTTTGCCACGCCACAATCTGTTGCTATTTTTGCCAGAGAGTCAGGTCTGGGTGAAGCATGGAATATTCTTTTTTTGCTTCTGAATGTTATATAAATCCTATATCTATTCAGAACAAATCATTTCCCTATGCCTATTTTCACATCTAAAGTGTTTATTCACTATAAATAAATACATGCATACTAATCAGTGTAGTTCTAGGCACTCAAGGATTAAATGCTATCGGATATATTCCCACTGAACAGACATTTCCCGGGAATTCTATTCCCAATTATTTTGTAATTAACTGGCCTAAATAAGAGAGAGAGAGAGAGAAAGGCATTTGCTAATACCTAATAATCTAGATTATAAAGTACAGAGATGGATGAGTCCTTGAGTATAGCTAGGAATTACAGTGACAAAATATTGTGTCATGGGCAGTGCTTTACGTGGAATAAAAGGGGCCAGTACTCTATAGGAGCATAATGTATACTGTAGCCGCGGGTTGAGGCAGACCTGGCTCTGAATCTGAAGATAGAGAACCAATACAAGCTTACCACTTTCATCCGACAGTACAGTAGCATTCCTATTTTGGGCATGTAATTATAGGCAAAACCTTTCAGAAATGTACTTTTCTTTTAAGAGTAGCCAATTCTGTCCTAATTTAATCATTATGCCAGTTAATTCCTCCCCACACTTGTTTATGTAGGGTTTGTTGATGTGGAACATAACGCACATGCTCTACGACATGCACACATGCTGTAAGTACGCACATGCCATGGACACATACATTATGCTTTCTCCAATTTGCTTATAATTGAAATATTCCAGATGTTCAGTATTATTTCAGAAGACTGCAACACTAACAAGTATATTATTAACAGGCTAACATGATGTTGTTCGCTACTAATTGAGTTCATTAAGTCACCATTAGACATGCGCGTGTGCGTGACCGCATTATCGGTAGAGCTGGTTTGCCCAAACGGTAACTGGGGAAGGGCAAACGCACGCACGCGCACGCGCACACACACACACACACACACACACACACACACACACACACACACACACACACACACACACACACACACACACACACACACACACACACTATCGCTCTCTCTCTCTCTCTCTCCATGGTAAAACCATGGTAAATTGCTGTCAATCAAAGGACAGGATTTAAAGGGCAGATTTTAATTTTGTGTTTTTATATAAAATATCCAGCCCAGAATCCAAACAGGTGATTATTCTTCTAAAATATCTCCATACATCCTTTGTTAAAGTGCCGTTCAGGTGAATAGTAAAACAACTGTTGATTGTCGATACTGTATTGATCTCTGCTAAGCTTACTCCTGTTCTAATTGAACGCTGCAAGCTTGTGCATCTGCTATTATACTGTAGATAGATTTCTTTATTTCTGTGTCATGCACCAAAGGTGCCCAGCCCACATGGGCTTACACAACATATAAATCATTGCATCATTGCATAGGCGTACAATATAAAACAAAATAAAAACTCGTTTTTCAAACATACATAACATTCTGTCTTTACACACGAAGCCTTACACACGAAATCTGCCAAAAAGAAAATACCTTTCTTGTACATCTGCTATTCTTGCTTACATCTGCTATTCTTGAAAATAAATCTTGTGAAAAAGTGTGAGAACTACTGATTTAGAAGGTATTTGTGGAATCGGCCTCAGGTCTTAATGGGTTAACCCATTGATACCTGGAACGCATCTGTGTCACTTTAGATTTCTTTAGGCTATTCAAAAATAGCAGATATACAAGCTCATAGCGCGGCACCGAGTGCCGCGCTATGAACTTGTAGATCTGCTATTTTTGAAAAATCGAGGAAAAAAAATTGGGTTTTTCTTTCAATTTTTTTTTTGGATTTAGAAGACCTTTCTAGAATCTTCTCAGGTCTTAAAGGGTTAAAGGGAATTCTCTCACTGGCCATCTTCCATGCAGTTATCCAATCCGTGGGTCAAACACATGTCACGGCCCTTCTGAGCCATTTAGGGGTCCACCTGGTTCCCTGCCGACCGCATCGCTAGTGTAAAATTTGTACAGTCTCAGAATTAAATTGGAACATTCAGAATTTTGCAGAGTTCTCTGCAGGTTTTCTGCAAGGTACAGGTGATGTGATGTACTATCCCATCACCACACTGCAAAATCCAGTGTTTTATGCTAGGGTCCACTTTAACAGTCTCAGGGTTCAGTTAACACTCTGAACTCTGCAGTGTTATTAACTGAGCGTCTCGCTCAGAAATTGATTTCCACAGCTGCCATACCTGAAAAGTGATTGGTGCCTTTCACTGATTGGTTTTAACATGGGGTTTCTGTTTTTCTTTTGTTTTTCTGTTTTTGTTTTCAGAAGAGATGAAAAAGGAGGAGTGGAAAGTGGAAAAGGAGGAAGAGGAGCCTTTGACAGGGAAGGACGAAGAGGAGCGACGCATCGCAGACATGGGACGGCCCATGTTGGGAGACCACGTCAAACTGGAAATCATCATAGAGGAGTCCTACGAATTCAAGGTAAGACTGAGAACATGTGCGTCAGTGCGTGGGTGCGTGCGGGCAGTTAACCGAAAATATATTGTAACTGACATTTGCAAGCAATAACCGACTTGATTTTCACTATCTAAATTCTTTTAACTGTTCATTAATAGTCATTGGGGCAAAAGTTTGAAATAATCGATTGATTTGAAGTCACATAACCCAGCCCTACTCCATATACCGTACTTTCCTGCTTCAACACAGACTCTTAACATCGGTGCAGATGTAATTACTATTGACATCATTGTGTGTGTGTGTGTGTGTGTGTGTGTGTGTGTGTGTGTGTGTGTGTGTGTGTGTGTGTGTGTGTGTGTGTGTGTGTGTGTGTGTGTGTGTGTGTGTGTGTGTGTGTGTCTGTGTCTGTGTGTCTGTGTGTGTGTGTGTGTGTGTGTGCGCGTGCGTGCGTGCGTGCATGCACTAATGCACTCACTCACTCCTACACACATACTTGAGACAGACAGACATTCAGACACCTGAGCAGAATGAGAGACGGGGCAATAACTTTCTACTTGACTTTCTTAAGTGGTGTGTGTGTGCGTGTGTGTGTGTGTGTGTGTGTGAGAGAGAGAGAGAAAGAGAGACTATAATTGAGTCCTATAGTTAGCTGAAGCGCTGTCCTGGGGGATTGAGGAATGTAATTCTACTGTACAACACGAAAAGAGACAGACAGGGAGAGAGAGAGAGGGAGTGAGAGAGGGAGTGAGAGATAGATAAAGGGTATTAAAAAGAGAGGGACATTGACACAGAGAGAGTTTGAGACAAGGTGAGAGATTCTTTTTTTTTAAAGGCTAAGAGACACTATGCTATATGTACACAGTAAAATCATCATTGTTAATTTATCCATTTTAAATGTGAGTGAGTACAAATGGGGTCCATTTGGTTACATTTCTACACTCAGTTAATTTAACACTGACGCTGAATTCACAGCAGCAGCGGTATTCCGCTTCCGCGTTCTGACAAAGCGGTGAGGTTCCATGCATTTTCTCTGGCATGGAGCGACCACTGCCTTCACCACTGCGGCAGGAGGCGGAGACAGCAAAAAACGGTGCGACTTGGCCTGTCACAAGTATTACATAATCTACTGATCACAATTATTAGAATTGTTTCCATTCATCTGTATAAAAACAGCTGGATGAAATGAACAGAAATGTCCTAATTATTTCCATCATTATTTCAACTTCGTTCATCCATGCTCTTCGAAGCACTTTCAACCCGGCGTCCCTAATTTGTAACCCATTTTTCACCCAGTGCCAATGCCTAAGCTTGTAATCCTGGGCGCTACTCTCCCTCTGCCAGCCTGGGGAGAGCCCCGAACTGAGCTCATGCTTCCTTCAACGCATGAGGAGTGAGCAGGCCCAAAACGTTTTTAAAATGTGGATAAATGTTCACACATTTTCCAAATTTGAGAAAATAACAACTCTAAGGTTGTACCCTGTAGACTGGATATTTTTTTGCAATTGTAAGTCATTTCTTTGTATATTTCAGTAATAGGGTTTGTAATTGAAGTTATTTCTCATATCTGCCCTGTGCAATTTTAGTTTACAAAGCCTAAAAGGAAAATAGAATTACACATACATTACTACATTACATTACTGTTTGGCTTGTAGGCTTTGAAGTTGCACAGGTGCAGTTATGACAAAGAACCGAAATATACAAAGAAATGACTGACATATTTAATAACTTCATTCTTTGCAAAAAATCATTAAAAGTGTAAATAGCCGATCTACAAGCTCACAACGCGTCGCATCGCGACGTGTTGTGAGCTTGTAGATCTGCAATTTACACTATTTTTTAAAATCTTTCAAAATATATGAACATTTTTCAACATTATGGCAATTATGTAATAATTGTGACAGGCCTAAAGCTGGTGCCACGCACCGACAGTATCAGATCCACATGCGCCACACGATGTGCAAACGAGGATAAATTAGGCATGGCTGTTTATGGCCAGAGAGAAAAGGGGGCAATAGAGATACAGAGAGAGTAATATCACATTATTGCCTCACCGCTCCATGGCCCACCGAGAGGATGCTTCATTTGCAAGTCAGAACAGCCCTTGTTTGTCCCCTGAGGTGGGTGGAGTTAGCCTAGATAGAGCCTTTAGCTGGAGGTGTAAATGCCTTTGCTCTACAGGTGCACATGATGAATTAGATTTCCATGAAAGATTTAGGTCCTTTTAGGACAGCCGTGTGTGTGTGTGTGTGTGTGTGTGTGTGTGTGTGTGTGTGTGTGTGTGTGCACGCATTAGTTTAAATATTTTAGGGCATTTGAGTTGAATATCATTTGGCTCCATAATAAACAAGAATGTTTAGAGGGCATGGTAATAAGCACTTATGTTACCTTTTGCACGCACCCCCCCCCCACACACACACACACACACACACACACACACACACACACACACACACACACACACACACACACACACACACACACACACACACACACACACACACACACACACACACACACTGGCTGTTTTTGCTCAGAGTTTAAATAAATGCAGGAGAGGAGAGTGGATGAGAGGAAGTGAGAGAAAAGAGGGCAAAAGAGATGCCAAGAGGAGAGGAAGAGATGGCATTTAGGAGGAGGGGAAGGAGGGCTGATGGGAGCTTAGTCACTAGAATGTCACCAGTTTGATCCCCTGTGACAGCCAGTGTCCAACCCCCTGCTGATGTATCCCAAGACACAGAAAGCCCCATCCACCATGCTGTAAGGGGTGATGGGTCCATTTTGGGTCAATTCTTTCACTCTCAGAGATACATGTAAATGAGTGAGGAGAAGAAAGAATGAGAGAGAGAGAGAGACAAAGAGAAAGAGTCTTCTTTCAGCTAAAGCTCATCAGGGGTCGCCACAGCCGGATCATCTGTTTGATCCGTTTCCATCTGTTTCTTCTGTTCACTGCATCTTCCTTGGTAACTCCAGCCACCTGCATGTCCTCTCTCACCGCATCCATGATTAGACTTCCTCTTTGGCCTTCCTCTTCTTGCAGCTCCATCTTCAGCATCCTTCTGCCAATATCCCTCCTCCGCACATGTCCAAACCGTCATAACCTCGCCTCTCTTGCTTTATCCCCAAACCTTCATCCCCAAACCGTCCAACCTGGGCTATCCCTTTATGTAGTCATTCCTGATCTTATCCCTCCATGTCCTTCCTAATAAGAATCGTAGCATCTTCAAATCTTGAAGATTCTATGTTTTTTTGTCCGTGCCACTGTTTCCAAGCCGTCGGCTACAGCTTAACTGGTCTCACTACCGTCTTCTGCACCTTATCATCATTCTTCTGGAATCCCATCTGGTCCAGAGGCCTCGTTGTTACTCAGTTTCCTTATGGCATCCCGGACCTCATTTTCAGTGGGAGGGTCTCCCAAATGCTCCATAATAGGACGCTGAGGAATGTGGTTGATGGTTTCCAGCTCAACTGTGGTGTTTCTATGCAGGAGCTGTTGGAAGTGTTCTCGCCATCTGGAACTTACACCCACATTGTCCTTCAGCAGGGTTTGTCCATCTTTGGAGTGGAGTTATTTTTTTGGCCTCAATAGCTGGGCCTGTACAGTACACAGCCTTGGTGGCATTGAAAAAAACCCTGGTGTCACCAAGCCTCTGGATTTCCCTCCACCATATTTTTTTCAGCTCTCGCACCCTACTCCAGTCTGGACAAGAGCCTTTGCCTTGGAGTGGGCCTGCCTTTTGGCCCTGCAGTTGATGTCATTCTGCCAAGTACAAAAGGCTTTCCTTTTGGCATCAATTAGATTTCGTCGTTCGTTTTCATCGAACCAGTCTTGGTGTTTCCTGGTCTTGTAGCCAATGGTGTCCCTGCTGGTCTCGAGTAATGTGGTCTTAAAAGCCTTCCAGTGTTCTTCCACACCCTCTGGATATTCTTCAGGGATCCTCTCAAACAGGGTGTTTTGAAGATGTTGCGCCCCGTTTGTGTCTCCCAGGCTGTCGATGTTTTTTTTTGTTGGGCGGAGCCGTTTCCTCTGTGTCCTCCTTTTCTGGCGTAGCTGGATGTTCATTGTGGAGTGGATGAGGCAGTGGTCTGTCCAGGAGTCATCCGTGCAGATCATGGCCCTGGTGATGTTGACATCTTTGTGATCCCTGGCCCTGAGTATCACATAATTACACCTTATACTCCATCTTATATACATAAATATACAAATATAAGACAAATATAAATGAATCGAAAGAAGGGAACAAAGCGGGGAGTGGGTATCGGAAGAGGTACGAAAAAGAGGTAAAACCGTAAAATACTCAGTTTTAATTGATCAATTTTTAACTCTGAGAGTCCCCAATGGACCCCCATTTGGATACATTTGTTAGTCTACACCCTTCCCAGAACAACTGTGACAGGGCCCACAGTACCAATGGGGGATTGGCAATGACACGCACCCTCTTCACAGCAGACATTTTGAAGAGTAAACACAGCTGAAGGTAATCACATTAATTGTGTTTCATTGAGGTGTTTCTGTGTGACGGCACGAGATGAAATGTACATGAGCGGCCCATGCCGACACAGAGGAACAGAGAAATGGAGAGAACACTAGGGAAATGGGAGAGAGAAAAAAGAGAAGAGAGTGAGGGAAAGAGAGACAGACATGAAGTGAAATCCAAAGTCTGTAATACAAATACACACGCATGCACGCACGCACATGCCCACGCGCACGCACGCACGCACACACACACACACACACACACACACACACACACACACACACACACACACACACACACACACACACACACACACACACACACACACACACACACACACACTCATGCATGTGCTTGGTTTCTAATGCCTTCAACCCTAGATTACACCATATGCCTTTTCGGTTCCTCTCTCTCTCTCTCTTCATGGTGTGTGTCAGAGTAACTTAGATTCAGTGTGTTCCCTTTGCTTACAGCTATGTGATCAGATGAGGGAGAGAGAGAGAGACCAAATTACATGCAGGGGAACCATAACGGCAGGCAATGGCACCATTGCCTCCCGTTATGATGCAATGCGTTGTGGGATGATGTCAGCTCAACGGCCCTTTGTTCCCCTCAGTTGGGTCATCGCCGCACATATGCACACTCAAACACACACAAACAAGTGTGTGAGAACACACAAGCATGCACATACAGACACACACACTGACTCCTGCATTGAACTCATTCCAGGTAACAGCGCAATGAATACCAGATAGAAAATAGGACGGCTGAGAGGGACGGGGAGAAGCAGAGAGAGAGACAATGGGGAGACGAATGGCAATAAGCCCACAGTAGCGCTGTAAAATTTCAAAACATGAACACATAATTAGATTTGGCTTATCCTCTGTGTGTGTGAGCGTGCGTGCGTCCATGTGTGTGTGCGCTCGCATTCATGTGTGCTGTAGATAGTGTTAGGCACATTTCCCATCCCAAAGCTCCACTCAGTTCCATTTAAATCAGAGTTTCCTTCTAAGCAGAGAGAGAGAGAAAGAGATCTGATTGACTCCAGGAGTGTGTGTGTGTGTGTGTGTGTGTGTGTGTGTGTGTGTGTGCGTGTGCGTGTGTGTGTGTTTGTGTGACTGTGTGTATAATTTTAATTGCTATGTTACATGTCAATCCTGCTCTCCACCCTCACTCTGCTGTCTATTCACTTTCCTTTCTGAAAAAAAAACATGCCTTCAAATAATCAGTAAAAACAAGCAGCTAAAGATGAGGAGGGGAGAGGAGAGGAGGAGAGGAGAGGAGATGAGGGGAGGCGAGGGGAGAGGAGCTAATAAAAGGAAAAGATGAGAAGATTAGAATGCTGAGCTAGAAGGAAGGATGAATGGTATTGATCATTACAGATAATTACAGAATCAAACATCCCACTGGGACCAGTGTTGTTAAAGCACACATGATCTCCCACATGCTGTGAGTAGGAAGACAAAGAAAAAAGGATTGAGTGACTTGAATACCGCGAATGGAGGGAAGAGGAGGAGAACGATGACGGTTAATGAGCCAGTCATAATACTGAAACATGCTGCTTCGACTGGTTCAATCCCGGTTTTGGAGTGTTTGTGTGTCTTCCCCCTTATTGTCAAAACGAAGTCATTTCTTTTCAACTTCAATTGCTTTCTATGGGAGTCTACCAGCTCACCATGTTCTCTTACCAACACCTGCTAGCAATGTTTTATGACCTGTCCCCTTTAATCAAAGTTACCTCTCACTCTCTCTCTCTCTCTCTCTCTCTCTCTCTCTCTCTCTCTCTCTCTCTCTCTCTCTCTCTCTCTCTCTCTCTCTCTCACAGAACACAGTGGATAAACTGATAAAGAAAACTAACCTTGCCCTGCTGGTGGGAACCAACAGCTGGAGAGACCAATTCATAGAGGCAATCACTGTCAGCGCAGGTAAGACAGAGAGAGAGAGGGAGAGAGTGTGCGTGTGCATGTGCGTGTGTGTGAGAGAGAGTTTGAAGTACTTTTTAATGGCGTGCCATCTACCGTGTCGTATCATGACTCTCTGTGCGTGAAATCAGGAATTGAGCTCAGGTGGTCTGTGTGTGTGTTTGATTTACTTTAATGGTTAAAGCATTCTGAAAAATTCTAAACTGAAGTTAACTGCTGTGGTTTAATGGTTTGAACACTGGGGTGTGTGCGTGTGTGTGCGTGTATTTGTGTGTTTAAAGTGAGTTGGTGACCACTGCACCGCATAACTACCATCCGTGGGTATACACTGAACTCAGACTGGAGTGCACTTCAATGCGTGCATGCGTGCATGTGTTCATGCATGTGTGCATGCACGCGTGCTTGCCTGCATGCGTGCGTGTGTGTGTGTGTGTGTGCGTGTGTGTGTGTGTGTGTGTGTGTGTGTGTGTGTGTGTGTGTGTGTGTGTTTGTGTGTGTGTACGTGTGTGTACGTGTGTGTACGTGCAAATGGTTTTAGTAACAGTAATCAGTCAGGATATTGGTTTATTTGTCAGTGGACTGGTCTGCCCTGATGGTTTGAATCGTTGTATACTGCGCAGATGGCTACAAGTGTGGGTGTTTATACATGCGACTGTGTGCGTGTGCGTGTGCGTGTGCGTGCGTGCGTGCGTGCGTGCGTGCGTGCGTGCGTGCGTGCGTGCGTGCGTGCGTGCGTGGGTGCGTGCGTGCGAGGAGGCATGCACCAGATATACAGAGAGGGTAATATATATCTATCTCTTTCTCTGCATCTCTGGTACATTCCTACTTCTACAGTATACTCACACACATTATCTCATATTATGATAGGAAAGGGAATGGGTGATGATGTTAAGAAGCAGCGGAGAGTGATGGAGAGGGACAGAGAGAGAGAGAGAGAGAGAGAGAGCGAGAGAGAGAAGTCATGCACTGTATTATGGAAGTTTTCCAGACTTTAAGCAGAGGGGCTGTATGAACGCAACATTCCGGCTCAGTAGGATCGGACATGCAACAGACTTTATGCTGGCAGGACCCTTGAGTTAGGTAGTGTTCGATTTGTCTCTGAAATGAAAACCTTGCATGTTATATTTAAGCGGGAGTAGCTAATGTGTGCGTCTACTACCCAGACCCCGGCCCTCACCTTATCAAACTCAGTATTTACCTTAATGTGTGAACGCATCTGAAACAGACATTCTCCTGTTGCAACGGCCAACACTGGACAATGTCCTGACCTGATTCCCTGGACATTTTCCAGTGTTCATATGAGAAAGTGGCTGTAGAGAAACAGTCAGATGTATAGAGTGTAATCTAGTGTTTAAGGCTTTACAAACCAAGCACACGAGTGGGAGAGAGAGAGAGAGAGAGAGAGAGAGAGAGAGAGAGAGAGAGAGAGAGAGAGAGAGAGAGAGAGAGAATGCTGATTAATATTTCATCCAGATGCCATTCCTGTCGTATCCCAAGATCCTCCTTGTTCTCTGATGATCTCAGGGTCCAAAGAGAGTATTGGAGCTGAGCTGCAGTAATGATCTGTGGTGATGATAATAACGAGATGATGAAACCCAGTGAGAACGTTGGGGGTAGCAACTAATGCTAATAAAGAGGGGGGAGGGGGGCAGGGAGAGAGAACGGCAATGACTGAAAGTGAATGAGAGGGGAGAAAGTGCTATGGGTGGGCAGAGAGGCAAAGAGAGAGTCAGAGACAGGAAGCTGGCAAGGAAGGAAGCAAATAAGACTTGAGATGAGAAGGATGAAGAAAGGATGGGGCAGGGAGGGAGAGAAAGAACGAGAGAAGAACGAGAAAGGCAGAGAGGAGGAATTCCTCGGCCACACTACAGCATCTTCTCTTCATTGGTATCAATAAGGTCGCCATCTGGTGATTATCTGATGTAACTGCAGTTCTGCTCTAACTGAATATACCGACCCGTATACCCCTTTTCCACCGGCATCGAACCAGTTCTGTTCTTTTCCCCCCGCCTAATTTAGAACCAGTTCCTAGAGTGTTTCTACTGTGTTTCTACTGAGTATAACTGGTTCTGAAATACCTTTTCTTGCCCTGGACTGAGAACCACAGTGGGCTTGTCAATATTCTACATGTTGGAAGATGCTTGCAGATGCGATATGAACAATGGTGAAAGCAAGTGAAAGATCATCATAAAAAAACTGTGCAGTGGTCTATTTAGGTTGATTGTTAAAGCTGTGTCGCACCATGTAAGATTCATCTAGTTCCACTGGCGTAAACTCCACACTAACCAAAATATATTACATAAGTTTTCACTTTCTGTTGTTGTTGTCACATTACATGAACAGAATGTAAACATCAATCTGGGACAACGTTGTTGCCTGCCGTTACTGCAAATTAGGGCAGCAACTCATCATCATTCAAGTTATCCAAACGACGCGTGTGTGTGTCTAAAACGCACATATTAGCCTCACTTCCACTTTAGATATCCTGCACATACTGTATATCCACATATATCCATCCATTCCACAATGGATTGACAGCCTAAATATCTTAGGTGCTAGAAAGCACCTAAGTTACAAGAATCCTGAATGGAACCGATGCTACAATCCAATATTTTTGGGTGGAGAAAAGGGCATCAGTGGTTCTCAAAGTGGGGTCCAGCGACACTTAGGGTCATTGTCCAGGTCTGTAACTCAGAGTTATGGGGGTCTTTGAAATTAAAAAGTTTGAGAAGTGGTCATGTCAATTTGAGATTCTGTTCCTAGAGCTACAGTATAACATCTCTATGTCGTCTAAATCGTCCATGCATCCGGCTAGCTTGCCAGTACTTAGTTTCTGCCCCAGCATCTTTATTTGGTTTCAAATGTTTTTATTTGTGCAAATGACATTATACTATATCTCTGCTGTCCAGCAGCAACCTGCTAACTCCAAAACGCTCATTTATCAGGAAATGAAAAAACAAAATGTAAACTTTTCAGGAAATGAAGAAAACCGTATATTTTCAAAACAAAGCAATACTGCCTCATCAAAGTTGGTATAGTGACTTTATATATTGTCAGATACTTGCATGTGTCATTATATTATCACCACTTTACCCAAATCCAGCTCAAATGGAATTAGGAGTTTTGTCCGAACAGAAATCCAGCTCAAATGGAGTTAGGAGTCCGAACAGCTGACAATAGCTCCAATCGTGTGGAGGGAGAGATTCCATATGGGTCTAAATTCCAAATGGATCTCCAAGCTCACAACGCATCACAACGTGTGAATGAATGCCCTGATGCTTCATGACACTTATTATATAGGCCTACAATAATAAACAGGACTTTAAATATTACAATAACTTCTGCAAAGAGGGCTTCACAGAGTTGGAGTTTCAGTAGAACTAGCGCGACAGAAATGCTATGAACTCCTTTCTTGTCACAATGCTCTCCTCATTAAACACTTCATAGATTTTAGAAATAGAATTACTTGTTTTCATAACATTAGCGTCAGTGCTAAGTTTGATAAACAAGTACACTGCATAGTTTTAACAGACTATACGGGGGGAAAAATGGCGTTGTTACTGATTGTGCTGCTCCTATGTCACTCACTCACTGCGCAGTGCGCTGTGCTCTGAGCTGTAGAACAGCAGCAGGAGAGGAGAGGGGGGGAGTTGCGTGGTGTTGACGGACAGTTTGAGGATCCAATGGAGTTGGATCCTCAACAGTAGCTGGTTGGTCCTGGACACTGACGATATATTATATAGTCAAAAATAGGCTTTCATGGCCTCCATGAACTTACAGCCCTGACGTCCACACAGTTACTGTAGGAGTGGGACTCCCTTGTGATCGATGTCCGTGTGTTGGCTCGCTCAGCACCAGTTTGCTGCCTGGGAGGTCCCAGTGTCTATGGCAGTGACCGACAAAGTTCTCCTGGCTGCTATCCTCTCACTCACCCTTAATAATCCCCCATACAGATGCGTGTTGGTAGCATGCTTGTTCTGGTTGATGTATGCACGCAGTATTCTGGTGCCACGCCCTAACCATTCGGCTCTCCGGTCACACCCTTAGTAACGTTGCATGCTGGATTTGAACCCATGTCAATGTGGGTATCCCTGTAGCGCTCTGAGTCAGCTGAGTGTCCGCAAACGACTTCATTTTGGTTTGTCTATCTGTCGTGTGTGTGTGTGTGTGTGTGTGTGTGTGTGTGTGTGTGTGTGTGTGTGTGTGTGTGTGTGTGTGTGTGTGTGTGTGTGTGTGTGTGTGTGTGTGTGTGTGTGTGTGTGTGCGTGCGTGCGTGCGTGCGTGCGTGCGTGCGTGCGTGCGTGCGTGCGTGCGTGCGTGCGTGCGTGCGTGCGTGCGTGCGTGCGTGCGTGCGTGCGTGCGTGCGTGCGTGCGTGCGTGCGTGCGTGCGTGCGTGCGTGCGTGCGTGCGTGCGTGCGTGCGTGCGTGCGTGCGTGCGTGCGTGCGTGCGTGCGTGCGTGCGTGCGTGCGTGCGTGCGTGCGTGCGTGCGTGCGTGCGTGCGTGCGTGCGTGCGTGCGTGCGTGCGTGCGTGCGTGCGTGCGTGCGTGCGTGCGTGCGTGCGTGCGTGCGTTGTTTGCCCGCCTGTCAGCCAGTCTTTGTTAGTTAGTTGACCCCCTTAATGAAAAGACCTGTACTCCATGAGCTTATCTGGGATTAGCCTGCCTTGGCTGACAGAGCGTGTGTGTGTGTGTGTGTGTGTGTGTGTGTATGTCAGAGGCAAGTGAGAGTTTCATTGTGTGATGGCTGCACTCATGTATTGGACTGCCATTAAATTGAAATGAAGTTTAGGATTCAGATAATCCAGAGGTCAGCGTGGTTCAGGATTATTAAGGACATAAACACCAGCTTGTACCTGTCACACACACACACGAATGCTGATAGTTATATGACCTATTTTAATAAGCCTGCAACCTATGAGACTCCAAAACCATGCACAGAGTTACACACTGACACACAATATTTGTACAAGTACACACCCACAATCAAACAAACAGCTACACACTCAGACGCACGCACACACGCACGCAGCGCACGCACGCACGCACGCACGCACGCACACACACACACACACACACACACACACACACACACACACACACACACACAGTGTTGTGAGCTTGACAGACTCAGACAGGTTTAGCAGCTCATCTGTTTGATCAGGACAAACCTTCATCCCAATATAGGGAGATCAAAGTGCACATCGATTGGGTTCTTGTATTCGTTTTTATTGAAGTTAAGGTTAGGAATAAGTTTAGGGTTTGGCATAGTTTTACTGAGGTTACGTTTAGGAATATGGTTAGGTTTATGCATAGCTTTACTGAGGTTACCGTACGTTTAGGAATATGGTTAGATTTACGCATAGTTTTACCTAGGTTACGTTTAGGAATACCTGGTGGCGACTGTTCTGAGAGTCGCCAGATTTGACCGCAGGGGCAAGCGTGTTTTGGGGCGAGTGTTCTTGTATTCATTCATCTGGACCAGCTGTTGTCAAGGGGGCAATAGATTAGTGGAGAATATCCCCACAGTGTGTACATTTCTTTACTCGAAAATGTTCCAACATATCATGGTTGAGGTGTGTCATACTGTAATGTCGTCGCTCAACAGAAATGGCGTATGAAGGGTTAGGGTTAAGGAAATGAACCTTGCTGGGCACTGTTAGCTTTATTTTATAACTTTGAATATGTGTCAGGGACTAACTGGAAGTAACGATAGTACACAGTAAAATCCTCAGTGTTAATGTATCCATTTGTAACTCGCGAGAGAGTGCAAATGTAGCTTGCAGTTAAATTAACACTGAGGATTTTCCTGTGTAGATGTCAGTCTTATCCAGAGGGGCAGTGAGTCAGTAGATATAGGGCTTGTCCCAGCAACCTGACCTAACCCTCTAGCAACCACTCTGTCCTCCAAATGTTTGTCCCTCCATTTGATTCACACAGCGTTACCCAGGAGTTTGCAAGTAGTTGAGGGCTAAGCCATCACGTAACTTTATCACTTCCTCTAATTCTGTCTTATCTTGTCCCTTGGCAATGATGTGCCAGTCTCATTGATTCAAGTGCAGAATGTCATTGCACTGTTTTCCCCAGGGGTGTTCACCTCCCTGCCCGTGTAAATGTTGTTGTTATGGTAGCAGAGGAGGAGGCCTGACAGGTAGCGGAGATTCTCATATAACACCAGCTCATCTGGGACCCGCTCTCATTCACCTCTTCTCATGTTTAATTTTCACTGTCTCGACTCTGCTCTTTGCCTTCAGTTCACTCTCCCTCGTTTCC
>NC_137619.1:20311922-20329422 GCF_963280865.1 Gymnoscopelus braueri
CGCGTGCGTGCGAGCTTATACCACGGCACCATCTTAATACACCTTTCTGATTGGCTGAGATGAGTCGGGTGTGTAAAATGTATTCATATAAAAAACATGGCATTTACTGACTACTTCCATTAATTAGAAGTTCACTGAACCGTAAGTACAGTGAATGTCTAATTAATTAAAGTAGCCTGGTTCATAATTAGCAACACCTGAGTACATTAGTATATTGGATGGATGGATGATGGGAATGGAAGACTTTTCCAATGTCAAAGTCAGAAGTCAACTCCTGTACACGCCTTTCACCTGTGCATTGTATAATGTAACATCACATTTTGCAAAGGAAGAGACTTATAAGCAGGATAAATTGTGAGCAAATCAGTCATAGAAAATTACAGCACTTCAGGGGGTAAACATATTGGATATCCTACAGTGATGAGCAGAAAGCTACAGCACACCAATCACAGCACTGACTAGTAGTTAGATAGCTAGTTACATACTGTAGTATGTTTTGAACTATTAACCACATGAACCCTAGCGTCCCTATTCTGGGGCAAACATTTGGCAAAAATGGCACATCTGCAAGCACACAACACATCACAAGACGAAGCATTGTGAGCTTGCAGATCGGCTATTTGATGTAGAGGAGATTTGGTGCAGAGGGAAATACTAGTGGACCGAGTATAAAGTCTTGGGAGACTCCAGTCATATTGGGTAGTTGTTCAACCAAAAAAAATCTTATTTTCTATCAATTACACACCCCATGAAGCCTTGAATTCATGGAGATTTTTGTCGCATTCCTAAACCCCAAAGTGTAATTGATAGAAAATAAGTAATTTTTGGGGTGAACTACTCCTTTAAGTGTTAATTCTATTAACAATTAGCAATGCATACATTAACAATTCAATCTGTCTACATTACTGAACCTTATCAGACATCTCTAGCCTATTAGCATGCTAGTGCTTCACCACAGAGAAGCCTGTTGGAGTGGATGCCAGATTAGTGCCATTCACTAACTGATGAGAAATTGATTGGGGATTTGATCTCTGCCAGCAGCAGCAAATCCTGATGCACACACACACACGCACGCACACGCACATAGGATCAACACGATTGACAATGGCATTAAGAGTGAGAGGAAATAGGGGGGTGAGAGAGGGCTTTAGGGTGGAGAAAAACAGATGAGCAGCAAAAGTTTTTAATCTCCTTTATTTACACAGTTCCACCAATGATGAAACACCATGAGAGATGCTCAGAAAGACAGGCGGAAAGAGAGAGAAAGACAGGCAGATAGAGAGAGAAAGACAGGCAGATAGAGAGAGAAAGACAGGCAGATAGAGAGAGAGAAAGACAGGCAGATATAGAGAGAAAGACAGGCTTCCTTACTTTTAAATTGATGAATGGGGCCAATGATGACATTCACTCCAGTCAATGCAAGAAAAATGTATATGGATGCCATAATGAGCCTTGTACGTACTCCAGTGTGCTATGCCCTAGGACAGGTGGTGTAGCAAAAATGCAGCACAGAATGGAATTCTCTGAGTCTACTGCATGTTTAGGCCTGATTGCATAAGCTATGATTGATGTATAGGCCTGGAAATGGGGTAAAATGTTTTGGAAAAGTTTAGAAAATTCATTGGTAAAACTTGGGAACCCTGATAGAGAAAGACAGGTGGATACAGAGAGAAAGACAGGTGGATACGGAGAGAAAGACAGGCCGATAGAGATAGAAAGGTGGATAGAAAGACAGCTGAATAGAGAAAGAAAGACAGGCAGATAGAGAGAGAGAGAGAGTAAGAGAGACAGATTGAGGGATAGAGAGAGAAAGACAGACGGTTAGAGGAAGACAGGCAGCTAGAGAGAGAAAGACAGGCGAATAGACAGACAGAAAGAGTGATGGACAGAGTCAGAGAACTAGGGTAACACCTTATCTTACCCCCCATTATTAAAGTATTAAACAGTTAATAAATGACAGACTATAATGTAGGTGTAACCATTTACAAGGATACTCTATATTTTAAGTGCTTATAGATTTATATAATATATGCTATAAATGTGTAATGTATAATATTTTAACGTTTCAAAAATAGCAGATCTACAAGCTCTCAACGTTGTGAGCTCGTAGACCGGCTATTTTGTTATTTGTAGTATGATGAAGTGTACAGTATGGGGCTTAAGTGGTTACAGAAAATGCCCCCGGCCTGTATGCTGTATGTGGCTACAATTTATTCATAGTGGCTACTGGCCATAGATCACGTCTTTTCATGTATTGTGATATTTTGATATATAGCACTGACGAAGGTTCCAGGGTTAGGTCACTATGAGCATTTAAAATAAAGAAATTCTATTTTCTTAAGTCTCTGTCTAAGGAGTTTTCCTTAATATTTATGCAGCGAGCGACGGAGCGAGTCTTTTTCTGCCAGTTTTCCTTGTGATATTTTGAAGAATACTTACTGTGTATACTGAATACAGTGTTGGATTTCATGTTTTACCATTCAAACCCATGATTCAGACATACAGTATCAGGCTTACATACACACGTGTGCGCACGCACGCACGCACGCACGCACGCACGCACGCACGCACGCACGCACGCACGCACGCACGCACGCACGCACGCACGCACACACACACACACACACACACACACACACACAATTTAGTGGTCAATGTCTGTATGCTTGGCTGATGCTCAAGCCCTGTGGCAATCTTTGGACCTTAGCTTTTATTTGATACTGTCAGTTCTCGCTCTCTCTCTCTCTAGCTCTCTCTCTCTCTCTCTCTCTCTCGCGCTCTCTCTCACACACACACACATCTTTGTCACGTTTTCTCTCTTTATTGCAATATATATCATCACACACAGTTTAAAAGACACACAGTTTGTCAAACGTATCATATCACCTCATCTGGCAGTCAGTCAGTGTGTCAGGAAGTATCATGTCAATCTCAAGTCTCTCACTTACTGTAATGATGGATTACATGTTATAAATGCCTGTCAGCTATAATTAATCTCTCTCTCTCCCCCCCTCTCTGTCTACCCCACCTCTTCTTTCTCCCTATTTTGTTATCATTCTCCATCCTCCCTCTTTCCTCTCTTCTTCCTCACCTGTCATCTTTCTTGGTCCCTCTCTCTCCTCATACCTTCTGTCTCTCTTTCTTTTCTTTCTCCCTCCATTTTGCTTCTTCCATCCTCTCTCTCTCTCTCTCTCTCTCTCTCTCTCTCTCTCTCTCTCTCTCTCTCTCTCCCTCTTTCTCTCTGCCTCCCTCTCTCTCAGGTGAGGATGATGATGATGATGAGTGTGGCGAGGAGAAGCTGCCTTCGTGCTTCGACTATGTGATGCACTTCCTCACTGTCTTCTGGAAGGTTCTGTTTGCCTTCGTGCCGCCCACAGACTACTGGAACGGCTGGGCCTGCTTCTGCGTCTCCATCGGCATGATTGGACTGCTCACCGCCTTTATAGGTAAAACTTGTCCCCAAAAAAAAGGCAGATCTACAAGCTCACAACGTGTCACAACGTGTCACAACGTGTCACAACGTGTCACACCGTGCCGCGTTTTGAGCTTGTAGATCGGCTATTTTCGCTACCATGAAGAATATAGGGCAGTGGTTCTCAACCTTTTCTGGATCAGCAGGGCTCACTTGACCATCTTGAAAGAGTCCCACCCATCTTAACAAGGCAGCCGAATGGCGTGTGCATTTCCAGAGCATGTTTATTTTAATGATCATTCAATCGATTGTGTTCTGGCTTGGCTCACTATGAAAACCCTTTTTTTTCAAGGTTTTAAAGAAAAAATAATTCCATATATTTTTTTTACATAATGTTTTATTAAATATTAATATAATATTATTATCATTAAAATTGTAGCGCTGTGCCAATCATTTGGGCGCCTACTTGCAATACCCTCGCGGCCCACCAGTGGGCCCTGGAGTTGGGAATCGCTGCTACAGGGCTTAAGTTGGACAGGGTAAGAAGCTCAGTTATCCAGGAGAGACTTGGAATAGAGACACTGCTCCTTTACGTGGAAAGGTGCCAGTCGAGGTGGTTGGAGCATCTATGACGAATGCCTCCTGGGCACCTCCGCAGGGAGGCCTGCCAGGCACGCCCAGCTGGGAAGAGACCAATGGGGCATGACCAAGGACCAGATGAGGGGATTATGTCTGGGGATCTCCCAGCTAGAGTTAGTTAATGTGGCCCGGGAAAGGGAAGTCTGGGATTTCTCTGCTGGAACTGTTACCTCCGCAAGCAGACTTGCGGATAAGCGGTAGAAGATGGATGGTTCAAGGATACCACCCGGGTTTTCTCTTTTCACATTAGGATCCCTAGACGTACACAGTAAAAATCCTGAGTGTTTTAGCTCTGAGAGTTTACAAATCCATTTGGTTCCGTTTGTACACACTCAAGAGTTACAAATGGATAAATGAACACAGAGTGTTTTACTGTGTAACTAATCCATCATTGTTAAAACAGGGAGAATGAACAGTAACAACAAAAGACTATGTGGATTGTAGGCGGTAATTCTTCTGTGTTGTCAGACCAGTATCACTTCGCATCTTTGCTCATTTGAAACGTGCCATCACCTGGAGTCACAATGCTATGTAGCCTCTGGTCAAGTTTTGCGGTTCTCGTGGCTTTACTTTGGAATCATAGCCCCTCCCCCCTTTGTGTTTTAATTAAAAAGATTGACATGATGGTGATGTCATGATGATGGATGATGGAGAATGATGGATTACTAACTGTATATGGATCCAGATGTGACCAAACACCAGTGATATCCTTTAACCAGTACACCTCTGTAATCTGGATGTTTTTTAATTCTGTCTGTGATAATAAATGAATGTGTGGAATAATGCTGTTATTGTTGTCATTATAGGGGACCTGGCCTGTCATTTTGGCTGCACCGTGGGTCTCAAAGACTCAGTCACTGCCGTTGTTTTTGTCGCATTAGGAACCTCTGTGCCAGGTGAGTGACTTGGTGGGTGGGTGTGTGTGTGTGTGTGTGTGTGTGTGTGTGTGTGTGTGTGTGTGTGTGTGTGTGTGTGTGTGTGTGTGTGTGTGTGTGTGTGTGTGTGTGTGTGTGTGTGTGTGTGTGCCTGCGTGCGTGCGTGCGTGCGTGCGTGTGTGTGTGTGTGTGTGCGTGTGTGTGTGGGTGTGTTTGTTTGTTTGTTTGTTCGTGTGTTGCATGCGTGCATGCATGTGTGTTCTAATAATCTGTTCTGCTCCCATCATTTACTGCTGTCTAATATTCTTTTGTTTACTCCTGTTGCTAGTTCATCTTTATGAGCTTTGATAAGAAGCGTAGAACACCCAGGGAGTCCTATTAAACTGACAAATAAGAGTTTTGTTACACAATGAAAGCCACCAAGAGAGACATTTTAAATACTGGTCTGGTTCACTTGGTACTTCCAGGAGATATTAAAAGTTTATGTATCAAAAATGTGGTCCCAAGATATTTAAAGCTTATAATTATCTGTACCCAACTGTACCCAATTTCTATGAACTCTGAATCCAGCAGTTTGACTTCATGCAATCTCATTGGCTAACTGCCCTCCCAGATACTTACCCTGACCTTAACCACACCAAACTATATCTAAACCTAACCTATCTCTAACCTAATGCCTAAACACAACCACTTTAATGATATGCCTGGATTTACACAACCTTTTCTGTATTGTATTATTCACCTTATTCTTCGCCCTTTCTCTGTGCTGCTTCATTCAATATCTGTTCACTTCCGCCCTAGTAGGCTACTGCAGGTGTAATCAGCAGTGTTGCCAGTTTTTGCAAGAGAAACAAGTGGTCAGGTCTATGTAAACAAGCCCAAAAGAAGCGACTAGTTTCATCCATAGATATAGAAACGTAGATACCTCATTGGCCGCTGCAGTTCATTAGAGCGACCTTTCTCCTGCCGTCGTTTTGGTTTTTACAAAAACATCAAATACATATGAAATTGGTTTGAGACACTGACAGTCTGTGTTCTATATTTTAATGGCACTGAAACCATAATACATAACACTCCAAGACAGTTGAAAGCAATTATAACATCAATGTCGCAGAGCAGTATAATATATAGGTTAGTAGGCGAAGTAAATAAATAAATAAACAAACAAATAAATAAATAAATAAAGTGAGATAATAAAAATCCCTGGAAGATAACTATTTTGCACAACTTTTGCCTTGTTGCCACTTGCCACTCTGTAATTTATAGTTTGGCGATGTGGAGAAGCCTCAATTTGTAAAATTAAGACACAACTTATGACAACAACACAAAATTATGGCTCTTGAACACATCTTCCCGCTTATAATAAGCAGACATGGCAACACTGGTAAACAGGAAATGTAAATGGAATTAAATGTGCATGATTAAGCTTAAGGCCCCCTGTGCCTGCCTGGGACCACACACACCTCTTCTGGCATAGTTTCAAATCCAGACTCTTCCATGTTCTCTTGACACAGTAAAATCCTGAGTGTTCATTTATCTCTGAGAGTGCACGAATGGACCCAAAAAAAAGGGTCCATTTGTGCACTCTCAGAGATAAATTGTATTTTCCAGTGTAGTCTCCTCCTGTACCTCCTCTATTTTGTATCCCCCCTCTCAGCGTAACTGCCGCCTGTCCCGATAAATTAACATTAGCGAGGGGGACAAGACACTAGCCCATCCTGTCTCTAAAAATAAAAACAACACTTGCGGTTATTCACTAATGTAATTTGACCCGCGTGTCTGCTCCTACGCAATAAAAAGCCTCGATGTTCATTTAACTCTGAGAATAGAAAAATGGGACCGGAATGGACCCGTAAAGGTTTTAAGGAATACTGTGGGGTTTCACAGCGTATGTGACGTGTTCGTTGGCTTGGGGAGGATGGGGGGGGGGGGGGTGTCGTGAGGGTCTTGTGTGACTCTTCGGTGGCAGACAGCGATGTTTCATCATCCTCTCCACATGAATGATAACGGATGAGTGATAACGGGCGACCGCGCACTCTACAAATCCAGAGCATTCGTTTAACCCATGCAAATGTTTAACCCACGCACACACACCATTTGCACTCTTAAAAACGAACACTCTGGGTTTTTACTGTGCCGGCATGCTGAGTACATTTTAACCTTGGCTTGTCCACGTGCATAATCACACCTCACACTCAGGCGTTGCAGCGTGCAAACATACGTAAACACACACACACACACACACACACACACACACACACACACACACACACACACACACACACACACACACACACGTTTCATATTATGGACACATACACACATGTATTTTATGTGTGCTTGTACTATATATGCATGCACACATATCATTGTTAACGGTGACATTGACTTATGCACTGCACACACACACACACACACACACACACACACACACACACACACACACACACACACACACACACACACACACACACACACACACACACACACACACACACACACACACACACACACACACAGAGACACACACGCAAGCACACGTTCAGCATGAGTTATTTGCATGGAGTAATTTTTCATGTCAGGAATGCCCTGTTTCTCTCTCTTTCTCTCTCTCACTCACACACACACACACACACACACACACACACACACACACACACACACACACACACACACACACACACACACACACACACACACACACACACACACACACACACACACACACACACACTGATCACATTTAATAAACCTACTTTGCTCTGTGGCACTCCTATTAACCTCATTTATCATACTTAGCCATGGGCACACACATATTATACTCACAAACAAACAAACAAACAAACAAACAAACAAACAAACACACACACACACACACACACACACACACACACACACACACACACACACACACACACACACACACACACACACACACACACACACACACACACACACACACAGTTAGGGAGAGATAGTTGTGGAAAGAAACAAATTCAAGTTAGTGTCGTCAGCTGTCTCTGAGGTAAAACAGCTGACCTCAACATTTTACACCTCAGAGTGTCTTTTCACCAATAAACCTTTTGAAACAGGAGAGCAGGCTGCTAAAGTACTGCCAGCACCCTCCAATTTCAGTTCACACATGGTGTATAAAACTGACAGGGTGTAGCTGCGTTGGAAGTTGGAGGTGAAGAGCAGTGGTTCTCGACATTTTCAGGCCACGACCCCCCAATATAATCATATTTGAACTGGGGACCCTGATAAGCACTTGGAATGTAGGAGTTGAGGCATTAAATATTGTTTGCTCAGTTCCACAGATGAATATTGTGAAAATAGCAGATCTACAAGCTCACAACGCCTGGCAACGCGAGGCATTGTGAGCTTATAGATCTGCTATTTTCAAAATGTTTGCCTTATATTATTATTATTTGACAATACTATGATACTGCATACTGCACTCAGTGCATGGTACTGCAAGTATTCACAACGGGTACAGTGAGTAGTCTGACAATGGGTACAATGGGTATTCCGTAACGAAGGGGCATGTGTTCCAAACGGGCAAGTGTCCAAAGCCAAAAAAGACATCAAAATGACAAAAAGGTGTCCCGTAGGACTTTCAGAGACGGTTTCAAAGACTCCTTAATACAACGTTGCATACTCTGATTGGTTAGAAAGACAATGTAAGCTCATTCCTGACAGACTCACGGAGATGTTCAAGATGCTTTTGTTGCGACGCTGTTGGCAAGTCGCTGTCCCATCTCCATGGTCGCAGACATTATAAAAACGCAATATTCAGAAAGTCGTGAAACACGTAGTGCCACGCACCATTCAACACTTGTCATACAAAGCATAAATTGACCGTAATACATATGCTGATCTCTGTTGCTGCACTAGTGACTCCTACAGGTTGTTCAGACGCTTGTTCAGCGAGTGTAACTAGGTCAGATAGCATTTTTCTCCCAATGAAACTGCCGGGTGAAAAGAAG
Source organism: Gymnoscopelus braueri (assembly GCF_963280865.1). NCBI lineage: Eukaryota > Metazoa > Chordata > Actinopteri > Myctophiformes > Myctophidae > Gymnoscopelus > Gymnoscopelus braueri. The sequence goes on from NC_137619.1 coordinate 20,320,835, forward strand.
TGGCTGGCGACTTCATGTGTATTGGAGGAGACATGTGGTTGTCTACACCCTCCTACAGATCAACTGCAGGGGTTAGCAGGGACTTAACACGTTAAGGGGAAATTGAATTGGCATAACAACTAAATTGGGAGAAAATTTGAAAAAATAAAAGAGAAATGGTGCCAGAGCCAGCCTGTGTTCTGGTCTGTCATCTGGCTCAGGCTGAATGCCCAACTCTGCGTCTCTATTCATCCCCATCCTCTCCTTCAATTCTAGCCAATTGTCGTTTTCTCGACGCTCTCTCGTTCAGCGTTCCTTTCGATTGGCTCACACACTGAATTTCAAGGGAAATTTCACTTATTTGTGCAGCAATGTTAAGATGTGCATCAGGTGCATGTTTACATCTCTAAATATTTATAGTAAGAGTGTGCACAGCGACCCAAATATATCATAATGACAAATGTTGGTACAGTCAGTTTGCATGAAATTAAAACCTCAAATGGACCCAACTCCAGCCAATGCACTTTTTAATATGCTGTTTATTGAGCTTTTATTGTAAAAGAAATAAAGCTTAGTTCTCCAGAAACAAATTATACCTTGCACTTATTGACACCTTATTGTCGGAATGAGCCCCCAATGAGCTCTTATTTACAGGTGTGCATTTAGGTGCTCATTTATATAAAGACTCTAGAGGGCTAATTAAATAATTTCTTGAGCTTGTAATGACAAATTGCACCCACTAACTACAACAATACAACAAGTCGTTTCTCTGCTAGAACCTCCAGTGGTCTGGGGCAACCAGCCGTTTCAGTTAAAGGACTTTCTTGCCCTAACTTCTATCCTGTCAGGTACCAAAATGGTTTTGTTTAGGTTAGAGAAGGTTAGGGTTTGGGCGATGGTCAGTGCAGGTCTGCCAATCCTACTGAAGGAGTCTGGATGTATATTAGCATGTAAAGAAGTGCTACCTGGGATGCCTAAGGGCAAAAAGTTCCTTCTGGAGCCTTCTGACAGTCTTCTCCCTGGTTCAATTGCAGCCGATAGTATCGCTTTAAAGGCTTGCTGTGTTCTTCTGGTCTTTAGTAGGGCGTAGCCAGATTAGATTTTACTACAGAGGAAGGAGATTCACAGGAAATGGATTGAAAGCTGATTGAAAGCACAGAGGAAGTACCGCTCGCGGCCATCAAAACTGTGTCAAACTTGCAAACTTGTATAGTATCGCCTTAAGTAGCATTGTGATTGCCAGACAGCATGTATTATAATGTCCAAACATGGAAGATTTTGTTTGATCAAAGTCCATTTTGATGAGAATCCTTTTGAAAACGTACACATTTTGCTGATGTTTTTAGTGCGACCCTAAAATGCTAAAATGCTATTTAAATATATCCTTTCAGGTCACGAAACAAGAAAATACGCCTTTTACGATTTTCATATCCTACAGTTTCCTTTATGCACAACAGCATGAACTCAAAGTGAACCAAATACGCCCACCATCTTATACTGTACATACTCTATTATGAGAGAGGGAGATAAAGGAGGGAGGAGGAAGGGAGAGAAAGGATGGGTGGGCAATGAAGTGAAAGGAGGGGTGAGGGAGGGAGAAAAAGGAGGGGTGAGAAAAGTGGAGAAAGTAGGGGTAAGGAAAGGAGAGAACGGAGGGATGAGGAAGGAAGGAGAGAGTCAGGACCAATGAATGGAGAGAAGGCAGAGAGAGACGGAACAGGGAATGCTGAGAGACGGAAACAAAAATGAGGGAGTGAGACCAAAAGGAAGAGGAGGAGGGGAGAAATGGAAGGAAGAAGAGTGAAGGACAGAACGAGAAAGTAAAGGAGCAGGACAGAGAAAGTGGAAGTAAAAGAGAGAGAGAAAGAGAGAGAGAGAGAGAGAGCGCACATTTAGAGGGTAAACATGTACAACACTCTCCCGAGGAAGGGAATAAGCAAGCAATCAACAGAGTAGATACAGAGATACAGATTAACTGCTATTTTTGAATAGCCAAAGAAATCTAAAATGACATGACTGATGCATACTGTACACACTTACATACATACAAACATACCGTACATAGAGTACATACTCCATACAAATGAACATGCAGATTGAAAGATAGATGCAGCAAACAGATGGATAGGCAACGAAGAGACGGACAGGCTGAGAGACAGACGGGTGAACGGACGAATGGAGAGAGAGAGAGAGAGAGAGATAGAGAGAGAGCCTGGTCGAGTGGCAGATTGACAGGGAGGAATGGCATCCCTTCAGGGAGGTGCTTTTCCCAGACTAGCTGCTGACTGCGACCTGCATCATGACCCACAGGCACAATCACACGCACGCACACACACACACACACACACACACACGCACGTGCGCCCGCACACACACACATAAATACACCCACACACATTCCGTCAGATGCCAGCAACGTGCATATATACTCATGCATACACATATACTGTACCGCTGACACACACATAGTCGCTTGTCAGGGGCGCGCACACACACGCGCACACACACACACGCACACACACACACACACACACACGCACACTCACACTCACACTCACACTCACACACACGCACACGCACACACACACTCGCACACGCACACTCACACTCTTGCTTACTTGCTTATGGTAGTCCATCGTATCCGATGATGACTTCTACTTCTTCCTTTGGTGAGTTGTGAGGTGACTGTGGAGTCCAATGCGAGAGCCACATCGTCTATTGCAGTGGGGGCATATGAAGTCAATATTTGTTGTGGTCTTGGCTGCAGTGACCATCTTTCTCCCCTGGCGTTTCCTTTCCCTCGCCTCACTCCTCTCCTCTTCAAAACGCTGTTCAAACCTCTTCAAAAGTCCAGCATGGCATAGTTGCCTCCACAAAGGACGTTCTGAAGCAGAGCTTTCCAGTTGGGTATGCTGTAGTCCACATCTCTTCAGTGCCATTTTGAACTGGTCCTTGTATCTCCGCTTTTGACCTCCTGCAGATCGCTGGCCATGATGTAACTGACCATATAGCAGTTGGCGTGGGAGCCTGTCGTCTGGCATCCTAATGGTGTGGCCAACCCATCGCAGTTGGTGCTGAAGAAAAGTGGCCTCCATCCATACTTTTGGTGCCCGTTCTCTTCAGGACTTGTGGTACACGGTCGCGCCAGGTTAGCCCAAGGATGCGCTGGAGACAATTGATGTGGATGTTCTCCAGTTGATGGATGTGGTGGTGATACAGGGTCCAAGCTTCACAGCCGTAGAGAAGTGTGGAGACACAGATGGCTTGATAGACCGCAACCTTGGTGTGAATGCTGAGGTCTTTATTCACAAACACCCTCTTACGCAGTCTACCAAATGAGCCTGAGGCAGACTTTATCCGGTTTTGGACATCATTGTCCATACTGCAGTTGTCAGAGAGAATACTCCCTAGATATTTAAAATCTGGGACTACTGCTAAGGGCTTGTCGTCGACGATGAAGACAGGTGATGGTGGTGGAGTTGGGGGAGGGTGAGACCCAGTCTGCTATAAGCCTTCACAGCAGCTGTCAGTGTTGCTTGCAGAGCCTCTGGTGTATGTGCCACAAAGGCACAGTCATCTGCATACTGTAACTCCACTACATTTACAGTTTTGATCTTACTAGCAGCCTGTAGCCTCCGCCGTCCAACCTGTAATCCACTAACACACCACTACTTCCCTCAACCTCTTTGTGCAGTAGCCAGGTAACACTCATGAGAAAGATGTTGAAGAGTACAGGTGCAAGTACACAGCCCTGCCTGACACCTTTGCATACTCTGAAGGGCCTGGACTCCTGTCCTCCTGTAGTCACCTGAGCCATCATCCCCTCGTGAAAACTTTGTAGGATGTTCACGAACTTCTGCGGGCATCCTACACTGAGAAGGACCGCCCAGAGCAAGTCTCTGTTGACCGTGTCAAAGGCCTTTGATAAGTCCACAAAAGCCATGTATAGGTCTTGATGTTGCTCTCTACACTTCTCTTGTAGCTGGCGAGTTGTGAAAATCATGTCCACAGTACTGCGATTCTTCCTGAAGCCACATTGAGACTCAGGCAATAGGTGTTCTGTTACGCTCCGTATGAGTCTGCACAGCATCACTTTGGCAAGGACCTTGCCGGCAACAGACAGGAGAGATATTCCCCTACTATTGCCGCAGGCAGACTTCTCACCCTTCCCTTTATATATGGTAACGATGTTTGCATCCCGCCATTGTTGAGGGACGGCTCCATGCTCCAGGCTCCATGCTCCATCGGCAATGGAGTGGAAAATTGCTCTGGTGCAGAGATAGCCTCCCTGTTTAAGGATATCTGCAGGGATGCCATCAGGGCCAGGGGTCTTGTTGTTTTTAAGTGACCTGACCGCAGCCAGGACTTCAGAGAAGGTTGGTTGAAGATCCAGCTCTTCAATGGTTGGATAGCTGGGAAGCTCTTCCAGGACTGCCAAATCAGGAGTGGCAGGTTGGTTTAAGAGAGTCTGGAAGTGTTCAGCCCATCTATCCACAACTTGCTTCTGGTCCTTTATAAGGGTTGAGCCATCAGCAGACTTCACAGGTGAGAGAGAAGAGTTCTTTGGGCCATGAATGGTTTTCACAGCATTGTAGAAGTTGTGCATGTCGTTTTTCACTGCAAAATTCTCGATTTCTCTGGCCTTGCCAGTCCACCAGTAATTTTTCAGTCTTCTTAAAACAGACTGCACCTCCTTCTAGGATGTTCTCCAGTGCTGCTTTAGCCTGCTAGATGTAGGATTGTTCAGGACTGCGTTATGGGCCTTGTGCATGGAGTCCAGTATGGTTTTGATTTGGTCTGAATTTTCATCCAACCTAGTCCTGATGCCTTCTCCGGCGGTAGCCAATAGACTCGGCTGCTGCTCTCATATAGCTTTGAGCTAAGACAGGCCCAGTTGTCATCAACACTGCCTTCAGGGCTCAGGACGGAGTCGATGTCCTGCAGCTTCCCAGCAATGGAAGATCGTAGGTTATCCGGGCCTCGGCTGCTTCAAGCCGGGGCACAGTCCAACCGCTTCTTGCCGGTTCTTCGGAGAGCGAACAGGGGGTCGTACTGTCACTTGCAGTTTGGAGATGATCATGCGGTGGTCAGTCCAGCAGTCAGCACCTCGCATTACACGTGTGATGTGCACGTCCTTGATGTCTTTGCGTCTCACGATGACATAATCCAGCAGGTGCCATTGCTTGGATCGTGGGTGCATCCAGGAGGCCTTGTGTTTATGCCTTGTGTTTATTTCACACACACACACACGCACACGCACACATAAACAAACAAACAATGCCCAGCCAGCTGGCAGATTGGACCCAGTTGGCATAGTTCATCCTCTGTCTAGAACGAGCTCTCACACACACATGTATGCGCGCGCACGCACGCACACATACACACACACACACACACATGCACACACACACACACACACGCACACGCACCAAATGGACCTGAGTCCATTTGGATCCATTTGTGCTCTCTCAGAGTTACATTAACACTCAGGAGTTTGCAGTGTAAGGTGTATTTGAAGTTATGACAGCTCAGCAGGGTGCATCTCTCTCTCTCTCTCTCTCTCTCTCAAAAGCATTATCACTCTCTCTGCCTACTTCTTTCAATTTATTTTTTCTTTCACTTTTGCATGTGGACACACACACACACACACACACACACACACACACACCACACACACACACACACACACACACGCACACACGCACGCACACACACACACACACACACACACACACACACACACACACGGCGCACACGCAACGCACGCTGCGCGTTCGCACACACACACTTTCTTCTCTCTGACTTTTCCTTTTTGCTCTCTCTTTCAACCCTGAAGGTCTAAGTGGAAAAAAACTAAGCGGTGAAATGGAGAGAGAGAGAGAGAGAGAGAGAGAGAGAGAGAGAGAGAGAGAGAGAGAGAGAGAGAGAGAGAGAGAGAGAGAGAGAGAGAAGAGAGAGAGAGAGAGAGGGAGTGGAGTGGAGAGAGAGAGAGAGAGAGAGGTGTATGCCAACTGAAAGTGGTTCTAGCCATTAGGCGGTGTGCCCTGTCCCTAAGCTTTCTGCAAAAGCTGCATTGGGTAAACCTGGCAAGGTCACAGGTCCTTTTGTCAAAATGGGGTGTGGAGCAGCACAAGAGTGGAGCACAAGAGTGGAGCAGCTGTAGTTTTCAATGTCAAAGGAACCAGTGGGTGCAGTGTTGTTGTTTTACAGTGAGGCTCTGCTCCAAGCTGTTTAGAACATAAACAAAAAAAACTGGCAAATATCTTTTTTTGCAAAAAGGAGAGGGAAAAACATTTATTTTTTAGGAATTACATATTTGTGCGTGCGTGTGTGCGTGTGTGCGTGCGCTGCGCGGCGTGCGTGCGTGCGTGCGTGCGTGTGTGTGTGGGCGTGCCAGCTTTCAGTCAGTCTGAGAGTTTATAACTCTGGGTAGGGATCAGTTCAGTGCTGTTTCCTGGCTGTAAAGGGATTAATGGTTATTGATTGTAATTAGAATGTGTCCCGTCTAATTGGGCAGATTCACTTTGCACAGCACTTTGTTTTCATTGTTAAGTAGTTAGTTCCCAGTAGTGTTAATTATGGGAGCCAATTGAGATTTACCGTACAGTTTGAGTCTTTTGACTTAAGTACACATTAGTTTCAGTCACATTTCAGTCATTTGATTATTATAGGAGTACATTTGAATGCATTTGCTATTGTCAGTCAATTTGGATCTTTAAAATCCAAATGGATTGCCTTTCATCAAGTTGATTGCAAATGTTGTAGAGTAGCTATTTCGTATACAATGCATAACAAATAATAGCATAAAAACGTATCGTCCCACCCCACACTCTCAATGGAAACAAGCCCCTAGGGCTTTTTGTGTTATCCTTTTAGCATCATTGTAGAATCGTACCACTGTACTATTTGCAAACTGTTAATAAAGCATTCAATCAATCAATCAAACTAGTTCCCTCTTTAACCCCACCTCTCTCTTTCTCTTCCTCTCTATCCACCCAGATACATTTGCCAGTAAGGTGGCAGCCATCCAGGACCAGTACGCCGATGCCTCCATCGGAAACGTGACGGGCTCCAACGCGGTCAACGTCTTCCTCGGCATCGGGGTCAGTCGACTGGCACACTCACCGATTGGTCCACTCACATTTACAAGATCAGGAAGTTGTAACTCAAACGGAAAGTTCAGGAAGTTCCCAAATTCAAATTCAAAGACCAGGGAGTGTAAACCTCCCATTATCGCTAATGGGATATTTGGCTAGCACACGAAAAGGCATAAAACACTATAAATAATCCTAATATTAGAATACAAACATAAAGGTGCATGAAAGATGGCATTGGTCCAGCTCCTAAGTACATTTTTGGACACTGCAACCAAAGACGGTCCAAGCATCAACAGTAATGGTGGCTTCTGGTATTATTAAAAATAGCAGTAGTTGGGGTTGTGGTAATGCAGTAGTAGCAATGGTGGCATTAGCAGCGGCAGAATTAGTGCAGATCTAGTCTAGCAGAGTGATGGTAAACTTTATTTCAGACACAATAGGTCCATATAGAAACAGACAAAACAGACAATAACTTATCTAACTTAACTAATTTCACTCCATAAAGCCCAGATCAGTTAAAAACATATACGTTGCCTCCAGTGTTTCCAGAAGCACAAGGAATACCTTGTATCACTCTGTGTGATCCCTGTTAAGGCCATTATTATCACTTTTTAAATAAATCATAAATCATAAATCTATACAAAACATTTCTCAATACAGCATGAAAGGTGGGTACATTACTGGTCACAAACATTTCACTTGCACTCGTCCATCTTGGGAGTTTCAGCAATATTCAAAATGCATCATTATATGCCACCTGAAGTTTTTTTCATTTTTGCTGTACTATAACGGCTGTATATAGTGGAGCACAATAGATTTAAAAAGTGCTATTTTAACATCGTCTGTACACATTGTGAAATGTTCGTGCCAGCATGTTGGCTTGGGATAGCTTACAACACTGCAGCTGCACAACAACATCATCATCATCATCATCATAGAGATCATCCCTGATTATGATCAGTACAGTCAAAGAGCCAGGCTTGGTAGCGAGCAGTAACGCAGCACCGTATAGCCTACAGTCGTCCCCCCTACCTGGAAGCGCATCCACGCGCGCCAGTCAGGAGCTAGGCTTGATTGACTGGGGGGACCTCCACAACTACTACTTGGCATTTAGGTCTGTAACACTGAGGAATGGTGCCTATTTACACTGCTGTCACCAATGTAGCGTCGGCTACATTTTTTTCTTTTTTTTACAGGAGAACAATGGCTTCCATTATAGCATGCTAACTTTCCAGGAACAGAAATCCTGCAGTTTCTATTAGCTTGGATTCCCCATCAATGATGTCACTGGTAGGCAGGTTTCTGAACTGTCCACAGCCCTCCTCTGAGACACAGACCGAGTAGAAAGAAATTATACCCTATTACAATGAGCATTTGTGAGAACCAATTATATGAAGAAAATGGATGAAGTCGTCCTTTAAGCGCTCGATTTTACTAACCTGGCAGGACATCAAGGTTGATAAAAGTCACCAGTTGTAACTCATCTAAGTGATGAGACATAAAGCGAGGGAC
>NC_137619.1:20331922-20356922 GCF_963280865.1 Gymnoscopelus braueri
CAACGCTCCTCCTACTGCAACGATTGACTCTGTCCTCCCCCAGCACTCAACACAGAAACCCATCTCTCTGTCTCTCTGCAGGACCGAGTAGGACAGATAAAAGACAAAGACAATGAACTATTTTGACACCGCTGTCCCCAAAGGACATGTGGTTGTCTGTATTGGTATGTACATGCATGAACAGACCAACTTCAAGAACTACTACAGAACTGTTCAATGATGTATGTGTGTGTGCGTGCGTGAGTGAGACGATGGTCAAGTACTGTGAGGGGCGCTCTCGTCTCGCTGTACGTGCACAAGACAGAGTTCGGTTTTGCATTCATCTGTCTCCCTCTGGGAGCTGCTTGCCATGACCTTTGACCCTAGCTCTGACAGCCTATAGTAATGCTGAGGTAGAGCCTTTTGGCGGGAGGGTGCGTTCAATGAAACAAAACGCTCCCTAAATATGTTATGAGGATAGACATGTAAATACAGAGACAGGAACATATACATTGCAGCTAGTTCTCCTTTCTTTTCGGGCGTTTTGCGTTCCTGAACGTGCCAATCTTGCCACTTGTTTTTGTAGTTTGCTGTATAGATGTAAACAATATAAGGTCTAATTTAAATGAAGGAGTTTAGCGTTGTTTTACCTTTAATAAGGCTATGTCTGATAGGACAAAATGGCCATTGAACCGTATGAAACTGTTAGAGATATTATTGTCATTGCATCATAAATCTTAAGTTAAAATTTCTGTAGTTCCAACCAGTTGTTATGTTTTCTGGCTTTCAAAACAGCTGATTGTCATCGTGTCATGGTGTTAGTTACTTTGCAGCGCGTTTTTCAGCAAGATATAACAGATATTAGGTACAGCCCTAGTGTGTGATGCATCATTCCTCCAATCTCATCCGTTTCTCCCAACCGCCACTGCAATCTGGCCTCTTTCCTACTGGCTAAAACTATCACTCATCAGCCTCTGCCATTGGCTCTGTTGTGTTTTAAGCGCACACACACCCCCAGCTTGTCTGTGGTCAAATTAATCAATTCCTCAAGGGCTTTATAAGAAAAGAAAAAATCCTTACTCTCTGATTCTCACCATCCAGGAATAATAACGAATTTCACTGCCTGGATCAATTAAAGAAGAGGTCATATTTGCTAACCCTCTGTTATTAACCACCTGCAAACATGCAAAACAGAAGATGTGGAAATAGTGAGTGGAAATGGAGTTTGGCTTTGTTTCAATCTAAAGCCATCCATTCTGCAATCTAACGCATTATAACACCGCCTTCCCGCCTATTGACTCATAGGAGGCAACATGGTACAAAAATGAACACAAATGAAGGTCTATGAACAGATTTACAGTAGGACGGTTACGACGGTACACCTGTGGGGACATTTAACTTAGGATTCCAGCTACATTGATTGCTGATGGTTTAAAAAAACAAAGCAGGCTAAAGGCATTTGTTTGTTTTTCAGGCACTGGCTAGAAAACAGGTTCTACAGCTATTCTACTTTGGGCCTAGATATTATACACTGAAACATTAGTTAAGTGTTAGCTCGCAACTCGACCAACTAATTCTGTATTTAGGATAGTGTAGGATGTAGAAAGCCAAGTTGAAGAAATAATTTATGTGCTATAGAACTGACCTGGGTTCAATTCCAAATGTGCACTACACATGTCCTAGTGCTTGGAGAGCTAACTGATGTTTTGTGTAAACAATGAAAACAGTTAGGAAGTCCACTAGCTACTACCTAATTGACATCGCTGAGAATTTCCTCTCCCACCTGTTTTAAGGATGCAATATGTATTGAAACGAAACAAATATTTCCATTTGTGATTTTTTGGGGCATTCTTGTATCTGAAATATACCCAAACATGTACTGAAATACATTTCCAAAACGGATATTAAGATAAGATTAAGCCCACACTGACTGCCTGAGAGGTTTACATTTTAGACTGTTAAATATTTAACAAGGTCGGCCAAAACCACAGCAACCTGAATCAGCCTACAATATTGGCCTTCAAAAATGACTCCTTAATTTGTATGCCAAGGGCATGGTACTGTGTGTTAATGATTTGCCCAGAATTTTCCTGCTGATGTGGTGTTTTATACTTGATGTGTTATATAATTGTGATATCATAAATGTCATCTTTAAAGTAGTCTGGGTTAGGTGTAATCATAAAAAAAGAATATTAAAAACGTCACTGATTTCTATCCCAATGAGACATTAGAGAACAGAGCCTTTTATTGTACCTGTGTTTGGCAAACCCATCTCCCAAGGACAGCAGGATTCTTAACAGAAATTTGTGTGACATAGGCTGTCATGAATTACACTAAATTGACAAAGGATGCCGTTGGATGAAAGTACCTTTGCAGTTTGACTGGATGGAAATTTAAAGAAACTGTTGCTGAACAGCACCATTGATGCATTGGCAATCGTTTTATGAGGTAACCATGGTAACTGTAGCATGCATCTCCATGAATGTGGCTCAAGGACGTGGAATTTTAGGAACAACATGTCTACAATACAGATTAGAAAGTTAGTGTGGGACTATGGTGACACGATTTGGAATCTTGAACAATAAGGCCTAGTTCTTAAAACATGGAGTACTAGAGGACTGGGATTTTGAATGAGGTGTCCTGTTATTTGTTTGCCAAACTCTATACTACATTATAGGCTCTGTATTAGAGAAGTCCTCCTCATTCAAAGGCCTTGGAGTGGCAGTTTACCCCTGTTTGGTAAAGGGAAATCTTTCTATCTCAAACTTTTTGTTTGCAGTCAGAGTCGGATTTTCTAACCAACCAACCAGCGAAAGCAGACAAAATCTTTTTGTTTTAAACCTAACCAGATTATTTTTAAGATAAATTTGTATCCAGTTTTCTCTTCACTGAATTACGACTGAAGGCTTGTACACTTTAAAATGTATTGCTAGCAAACAATGTAAATTAGATTAGACATTAGATAGACATCTTAAAACACAAACAATCTAATATGATGTTGGGTATATTTTAAATGTTTCCTCAATGTTTTGCATAAGTTTACAAAAGGTAGTCTTGCTGTGAACTTGCAGCAAAGTCATTCTCAACAAATTGAATAGCTTGTAATAACAACATTGGCACAAGATGGCCAGCAGTGGAACATCTAGGAAAAAGAGGAAAAACTGCATTGATTGATTGGTTAATTAAAAGTTTTCCACAGAATAATACTTTGATAGTTTGCAACAACAACAAAAATCAGATCAGAAGTTAGCATGCTATTATTATTATCATTGTTGTTGCTAGCAGCACATTTCTCAGTGTACCTGCCCTGACCAAGACTGGTGTGACGTGAAGCTAATCGCGGATGAACGACCACTGGTCAGAATTATGAAGATCAGGACAGGAAATAAACACCAACCACCAGACAAAAAACTGAAACTACTTGCAAGTGGCTGGTAGGTTTGCAAACTCTACTATCAACCTTGACAGGTAACCAACTAGACTGTTTTCTATTCCAAAAAGTACATTTTGTCTGGTACGGCAGACCTTGGATTTTAGAATTTATCAGCTGCTGTGGCTGGTGGAGGTTTCCTACTCTCACTTGGATTTGGAGAGTTAAGCCTGATTTATACTTGGTTACTTGCTGTGTCGCTCACCGAAAATAGCTGATCTACAAGGTCAAGTATAAATCCAGCTGAAGGGTTTTGCTGGTCTCTTGCTGTACATGTAACCCTAAGAGGGAAAGTACAGTTAGACAAATGAGCTATAGAATACTGTAGATGTTTTTTCTTTTTAAATTATTATTCTTTAGTGGGTGGGGTTTCGAAAAGGGGGTGGGGTTTGTGAGAATGGGTGGGGTTTCAAGTGAAGGAGACGCATTGCACTGGTTCCTGTCGTTATGACGTCGTTTTGATGTTGACATGTAACAACGTTGCTTCTAATCTAAACGACACCAATTCTGATGTAAACAATAACAAATGTTCCTTACTATGTAAAAAAAAAAACATTGTGTGTCATGACAATGTTGTTTATGTTGTAAACATTGATGACACACAGTTGCCACGTCTTCATTCGCTTTCCGACTGACTGTCTGTCTGACAGAACAACGGAACGGATGAACAGACAAAGAAACAATTGAAAGGACATTCCTGCTGGCACGCGCTCAAGCGGCCTTGCGCTGAAACTTCGCTGAGGCGATCATGTACTGTAGGGGTGGGTGGGGTTGGGGTGAAACGGCAACAGTACAAGACTCGTTCTCTTATCCTTCAAGTAATATTAACCAACTACTACATGACAACGACAATAATAATGAGGATGAAGAAGATGAAATGTGGGGGGGGAATATATATGTGAAGTTACAGCCATACATTGATTCCTGGGCCAGTGAGGCTAAAGTGGACTTCTGCCCAGCATGTGTGTCGCTATGGTGTCTCTCTTCTCTCTCTCTCTGCTGCCAACATACTTAAAATGAGCAGCAAGCATTTTTCACTCTTGTTTCTCTCTCTCTCTCCCTCTGTCTGTCCGTCTGTCTCTCTCTTTCTCTCTCTCTGTTTTTCCCCTGTCTCTGTATTTTCCCCCTGTCCCCCTATGCCATGTTTCCATATTTTTGGAATGTCAATGTGCTTCTTGTCGACACTGTGCATGAATGATAACATGTCTGTATATAGTATAGAGAAGAATTGTATCCCATTCCCTGGTGTTGATAAAAAAAAAAGAAGAGGTTTGAATGTTGTATAGAATCATGATTTTACGTCTTTACTTTTTCTTTTTTTGTTTGTTTCAATTAATGTTTTTATTTTATGTGTTAGTTTTTTTGTTTGTTTTTTTTTTGGGTGGGAGGGGGTTTGGGAGGGTTTGACTTGCACATTATAGATGAATTGAATTAAGAATGTTTATTTTTTTCTTTGATTAAAAAAGGCAATATCTGCTGTTATTGAATGAGAGATGAGATCTTTAGGAGTTATGTATCTTAAATGAATATTCTATTATGGAAGTTGCATGGGTTATTTGTACAAAGAGAAAGAAAAAACACTGCTTGCTACTTCTAAAATACTGTGGCTGTGTTCTCTGAAGAGGAATATGTACATCTAAAGGTTATTTTGTCATTAAAGAGATAAAAATGATATGTATATACTGTACAGTGTTATAAGTGGGGTCGCCACTCTACATACGGTAATAGAGTGTTAATTCTACATATTTATTTAAAGGGGGGAAAAAATACCACACTCACTACACTCAAGAATGACATATATTGCCTTTTTGGAGAAGTAGTAGTTTGCTTAAAAGCTTTTTTTCTCTCTCACTTTCCTTTTTCTGTCCCTCTTTCTTTCCTGCTCCTTTTCCCCTCCTCCTCTGCTGGACTCTGTTGTCCTCTTTTATTCCTCTTCACCTCTTTGGTTCTCTCTCTGAGCATCCTCTCGCACTGGTTCTCAAGTGGTTTAATTTCAAGAACCCCCATAACTGAGAGTATGCAAATGGTACCATACATATTCTATATGTACTGTACACTCTCAGAGTTACAGACCTATAGGGGTCCATTTTAAACCCCCTTAAGGAACGCTGAGGGTCCCTGGACCCCACTTTGAGAAACACAGTCCTACAGTATATGTTCCTCATCTTTACCGTTCATTGTCTCGGAGGAAAGTTAACTGGATTAACCACATGAACCCTAGCTTCCCTCTTCTGGGGGCGAACATTCAGTGAAAATAGCCGATCTACAAGCTTGTAGTTGTAGATCAGCTGTTTTCAAGAGATTTGGTGTAGACGGGGAAAAAAAGGGGGGGCGTCTAGTATAGACCCCTGGGGGACTCCGGTCAATGAAGTGTACAGTATACTATAGGGTTTAAGTGGTTAAAGAAGCTCTAATTTTTCCGACTCGGATGGCGTCTGTGTTGCTTGCCTCTTTTTGTCCCTCCGTTTCATCCCACTTGGTATTCTGTCTGTGAACCTTGAACTATACCCGGCTGCCGGGCACATATATATGTATTTTGGTTCGTCTCTGTCTGTGTCTGTGTGTCTGGCAGCCTTCGTCTCTCTTCATTTTCAACGCCATCTTCTCTACCTGTCGTCCTGGGTGGGGCCTGTTCTCTGTGCATCTGTCTGTGTCTGTCCGTCTTTCAATCAATCTAATGTTCCGTGTGTTTGCCATGTTCCAATCTGTCCATCTCTCTGTACTTTGAATCCCATTCTGTCTCATTCAGAACCACCCCCTTCACACTCTGTTCACAGCATCTGTTGTTTGCTTCCATCACGAAGCATTTCCGTAGATGCATTTCTTGTGTTTTTTCTTGCATCTTAATCCTTCCCTCATTCTGACCTTTTTAAATGTCCTCCCTATTCTCCCCGCCCCGCCTCCTCTCTCCTCTCCTCCCTGTCTCTCCTCTGTCACGCAGGGTCTAGTTGAGGATTCCTCATGTTAGCCTGTCAGTTTAATCGATAGATTTGTTTGCCGTGTTTCTTTCTAAACAAAACCAATAATCCCAATGATCATAATGTTGGTAATAACGAAGACAACGTTGATTTTATTCTATTTTATTATTTCAGATTATTCTGCCGCTGTCCTCTGTGTGCAAGTGTGCAGTACGTATGCGTGTGTGTTTTTATTTTGTTTTCTAATGATTTTCTATGATTTGTGTCTGTTGCACACACCAACTGATAGGAAGGAGGTTTGGTCTGTGTGTCGCCACTAACTGTGACTGCTATACATGGTACTTCTGACACCGCTGATCAAATAAAGTTTGGAATACCCTGTTTCAGAGACCCCCACGACTCCACTGAATTTCTGCTGTGTGCGTATGTGTGTGTGTGCGTGTGTGTGCATGTGTGTGTGCGCGCGCGCGCGCGCGCGCGCGCGCGCGTGTGTGTGTGTGTGTGTGTGTGTGTGTGTGTGTGTGTGTGTGTGTGTGTGTGTGTGTGTGTGTGTGTGTGTGTGTGTGTGTGTGTGTGTGTGTGTGTGTGTGTGTGAGAAAGAGAGAATGACACACACATTTGTACGAGATGTCATTTTTTTGTGCCATGCCCCAATCAAGAATTACAGTTATTTATTTGAATGACATCTCATCTGTGGAGATGAAAACACAAAACAATTTCCAGCGAAAGCGGCAGCATATTATTCAGCACTTCAAACCACAGTTTCACAATACAGTCACAGCTTCTCTCACACTGCTCGTACAAGCAATTAACATGTTTCAACATCGTTCTATGGCTCTGTTATTTTGTATTACAGATTAGTTTTTTTCTGACAATTCATCAGAGAATAGAGAATCTATCAAATACGTCTTTTTTCAGACACCCCAAGGCAATTATTCAGGCCAATTAAACTGAGATTATATAATGTATTAATTGTATTATTATTATTATTATTATTATTGTCTACTTATTAATCATTTTGGGATTAAAATAAATGGAAGACTCCTGCATAGTCTTGGTCTGTTGTGTGTTTGGACAGGTAATGCACCCAAAACATACAATAGGGATGCATGTGGTTAAATATCTTCGCCGAAAATATACTGTAGCTGATCTACAAGTTCACAACACATAGCGATGCGTTGTGAGCTTATAGATCTTTTATTTTCAACGAATGTTTGCGCCAAAATAGGGACCCTAAGGTTCATGTGAGACACTGAGGGTTTTGCAGTGCAATTGAAAACAGCAGGATACTGTAGCATCTTCACAAAGGCCACATTAAGTGAATCATGCTGAATTTCATCATGTAGTAACACTAATGGAGTGTCTGACAGGAAGTGAGGCACCAGCAGTGGGCCAGCGGGAAACAGTGAGCATCATGCATACAACCTGTTTAGACCCATGGGGGCTGAAGCCTGATTTATGCTCTGTTGCACGCTGAATATAGCAGGCCTACAAGCTCTCTACGCGTCGCATCTGTGACTGTTTTGGTCATGTGTCGTACATATATTACGCTTTACTGACTGATGGCACATCTGTTCTATTAGCCCCAGACTGTGTTCATGTGGCCCTGGTTATGGATGGTTCCATTCTTAGTGTCGTGGCTTCTTCATTTTTCTAGTTAAGGCCACTCTCTTTCTGTCTGATGAAAGTAAGCTGATGTGTTATTTATATTCAGTGGTGTAAAGTAACTAAGTACATTTACTCTTAAGTACTGTACTTAAGAACAATTGTGAGGTATTTGTACTTTACTTGAGTATTTCCAATTTCCAATACTTGTACTTCTACTCCACTACTCTTGGATCCAAATATTGTACTTTTACTCCACTACAATTATTTGAAAACTTTAGTTACTAGTTACTTTGTAGATTTTGATTATTATTACAAAACATACATTATCCCTTCAGCTACTTTGGCTATTTGAAAAAGATTTTAATATTTTTATATTTTTAATATATTTTTTTAGATTTTTATATTTGAAAACTTTTTAAATGGGACATTCTGGCATAATGAGTACTTTCTACTTTTGGTACTTTAAGTACATTTTGATACCAATACTTTTGTACTTTTACTCAAGTACATTTTTTATTCCAGACTTTTTCCACCACTGTTTATATTAATAGTTCATGCGTGCGTGTGTGCGTGCGTATGTGCGTGTGCGTGAGAATGTTCGCTGATGCACGGTTCGCTCCTTTGCTTGTGCATGTGCAATTGCTTGTGCGTCTCTCTGTGTACAGCACGTGCTTATGTGTGTGCACGTGTGCGTTTCTGCTTCACTGCAGTTAAAGTCAAAATTGGGGGCCAACAGTTTAAAAGCAGAGCTGTCAGTGAGCCAACACTGTCTGTCCCCACAGCCACTTACGTGTCACAGTCAACACAACCTGTCCCGCCTTACATCCACCCTCTGGCTTCACACTGGGCGCCTCTGTATGTTTTAGCTGTCAGCATTTCCCCGAGCTCTGTATGTGACATGCATGCAATCAACTGCAACGTTCAAATTCCACTGACAGCAATACAAAGGAAGTCCTGCAATCCACAACCCCAAGTTGGCGCCATGGCTTTGACAATCAGTGCCACCCTGTATGGCTGCTGACAGTTTTTGTGTTGTGCAAAGGTTGTTGAAAAACGTGTGGGACATGTAATGTAGACTGTCATTTGGTGTGGTGTGTGTGTGTGTGTGTGTGTGTGTGTGTGTGTGTGTGTGTGTGTGTGTGTGTGTGTGTGTGTGTGTGTGTGTGTGTGTGTGTGTGTGTGTGTGTGTGTGTGTGCGTACGTGCACACATAATTAGGTTTGTGTGCGTACTGCAATGCACCACAACTGAACAAGACGTACAAGATGTGATGTTGAAAAAAAAAGCAAACCAGTTCAGAGAGGTCAGACTGCAAGGCCTGCATGAATAAAATGAAAATACACGGTCCCTGTTTTCTCATTAGACCAAACTGCCATTAACTCACAGTCATCGGTTTTGCATTAGAGACTGTTTCAACCTGAGAACAAGTGCATGAACACGCATATATATACGGGTCAGAAACGCATGCATCTCGTTCACTTCCATTCTATGGGATTGAAGGGGTGGAGCTTCCCATTGCGGCGCACTGATGCCGTTGACGTATCGTGTTCAACGCATAGTGTTCAACGTTGGGGAACTTTGAAGGCGTCAACCACTAGGAAATGTGTATACGTGTTAGGCCTGTCCCCGACTAAGGATTTGTTTAGTCGACTCTAATTGGCGACTAATAGACCGCCGAAGTCTGACGTCATTTACACATCCTTTGTTTGTCTACCTGGTTCGCAGTTTTCCACCCCCGTTCTGAATCCCATAGACGTATTTAATATCGCGTCAAATAAGAACTGTGTTCCAAAAATAAACAAATGACCCCGGCGTGTTGACTCTTATGGATATGAAGCATCAACTGACGGTGAGAAAACGCTAATGTTACTTCCGCCGAATTAGTTACATTTTCGCCAGAAACAGACTGTATCAAATATAAGTGACTGACTATCATAAACGATACAGAACCCCCTCCCTGACAATAACGCCGACACGCGGTGTTTATTTTTGGACCACAATTCTTATATGAGACGATTCTAAGATGACCCAATGTTATTCTCCATAGAGAAATTACTTCCGCAAACCTGGGGATGAACGAGTCACGTCAGGACTTCGGTGCTCTATTGCCAATAGTCGACTGGCAGTCGACAAAAAAAAAAAAAAAAAAAAAAAAAAAATTATTATTTTTTTTGGGCCAAAATACATTTTATTTCAAAGGGCCAAGTCTACACAGTTTGTTTTGTCTCCAGCAGAGTTTCTAGTGTCTCTATCTCTCTCTGGAAGAGGTTGCACATGAACTCTGCAGCCGCACTGAGGCGCTCCAACACAAACAATACCAATACAAAGACGACGAATAAGAAGAATAAAGTGGAATTACGTGTGGTTGCAGGTGTAGACTTGGCCAAAAAACAATTTAAAACATTTTTGGCCCTTAAAAAAAATAAATAAATAAAAATATTTTTTTTTTTTTTTTTTTTCGACTAGAGTCGACTAAGAGACACGCAGTCGACTCGGACCCCCCGCGACTAACCAGTCGACTTAGTCGAGGTCAGGCCTAATACGTGTGTTAGACCACACTTGGCAGGCTTTTAGCTTGTAGTTTTCTTTCAGAGAGTCAAGTTCAGCCAATCCCTCCAACATACCGTACATCAAACAAACTAAACAGAAACACCAGTAAACCGACACTGCCCACAATCTGCAAGAAAACATGGGTAATTGACGCGTTCAATGCCTCTGTATTAATTACTTGTATGAGCAGTGTGAGAGAAGCTGTGACTGTATTGTGAAACTGTGGTTTGAAGTGTTAATATATAATATGCTATAACAATTTTTAATCACTAAACGTCTTGCATATGTGCAATTTTGAAACAGGTGGTACGCAGGACGTTGAGTGATTTAAATTTACGGTCCCCAAAACGAGCACTTAGAAAAATCATAGCTGCTTGGTGCTAATTGTCATTTAATACAATCAGATTGGACTTTTCTGTCCCACGAATAGGACTGGCAATGGACTGAACTGCAACTTGGAGGTTATGTATATTATCCTCTAAGTTGCTTGCAGGTACAAATCTTCAACATTGTCATGGTCTGTGTCTGGGCCTCTCCCCTCTGGCCACACTCACCACACATTCCTGGCCTTGTTTGGACTTAATAAATGGTTACACTCTATGTACATTTTGTTTGATTTCTGTCTTTGCATTCATTTGAGTTTGATGATATATTATATATGTGAGTGATTTCCGTTTGTATTATGGAACAGTTTTGTGTTTGGGACTTTTTTATTATTTTGTGTTTGCATTGGATTGTTGTTGAAACCCTCCCCCAGCCTGCTTTTCCCTACTCTCCTGTCATGTGTTAGCCTTGTCAGACCTGCCCTGTGTTTTGTCTGTCACACCCCCATAGCCGACTTGTTACCCAGTCCTCTTGTTTCCAGCTAAATCTGATCCTTGCCTACACTAGCTTGTGCCTTGTCCTGTGAGTAGTCCCCAAAAAGAGACACACAGAGAGAGAGACACACAAGTGATCACCTTGATACAATCAGACATAGATATGCTCTGTTTATGTGATCAACGCACTAGCTTGCTACTATACTGTACACAATTTCCCTCATACTTGTGCCCTATCCCCCTTCCCCGCTCTCTCTCTTACAGCTGCAATTTGGCCCAGCAGCCAAATTGAGTTTATTTGATTGAAATGTCAAACCTGTTGGAAACAGAAAGAAAAATGGCTGTAGAGTGTGACCTGCGGTTCATGTCTAGACAGCCCAGAGAGGTCAGCTTCCTGTAATGGAGCTGTCATTTTCTCTTTGTAGGAACAAAGGTCCAGATAGGATTAACCTACAGAAACATTGGCACATGCACGCAAGCACACACGCATGGACCCGCACATACACTGGCCGATGGCTAAGGCCCACTCACATTACAAGATAATCAGGGGTATTTGGGGCAGTGAACAGCCCTCCCAACATTCGGGGGGGGGGGCTTCCCTACTCCAGCCTAGATCAGGAGAAAATACCGGGCATGTTTATTTTCTAGTGTGAGTGGTTCAAAGACCCGATCTTGAGCCTCCCGATTTGCTTACAGACGATCGGGGTGGTCCCGATCATTTAAATGAACGGTCAAAACAACCTGTGGTGTGTTGGACAGCTGAAGCTTGTTGATATGTGAAGAACATGACTGTCTATAAGGTCTTCTCAGATATGACACAACTGCTCCGTTTGCCGTTTACATCTGCTATTGCTACATACTCAAGTACTCTGTATGCTGTGTGTGTGTGTGTGTGTGTGTGTGTGTGTGTGTGTGTGTGTGTGTGTGTGTGTGTGTGTGTGTGTGTGTGTGTGCCTGCCTGCATGCGTGCGTGTGTGCGTGCGCGCGTGGATGCGTGCGTGCGTGTTTGCGTGCGTGCGTGCGTGTTAGAGCAGGTGTTGCTCGCACATGGAGTGCAGTGAAATGAAATGTCAGGAAAATGCCACAGCTTGAACTTTGGTCCATTATAAGTGCGTAGTATGTGTGCACAAGTGTGTGTCATTGTGTTTGAGTTAGATTGTACATGTACTGTACATGCTTGAGTAAGCAACGTGTGTGCTCACGCACTCGCGCAATATACATTTCTTGCCAGAGGGAATACACAACTGATCATGGGAAGGCGGATTTACACAACCGTGTCTGTATATGGTTACGATCCTGTGCATCTTGGTAAAGAGCAGTCTTGCCACATTTTGTTTAGCTTTTTCTTATTCACTGCCTGTATGTTGCTACTGGCTGTAAGCTGGAAGGGTTAGTCCTATATTAGTCCTGTGGGTGAAATTCCGTTTCAGCTTCTCCCGGCTGACGGCTGCTCAGATGGTCACAATGAGCACTCTCGGGGGAGGAGTGCTCGGGAACACGTAGACATTGGTGGGCAGGGAGGTGAACCGGTGACCTTCTCTACCCACTAAGCTACGGCCACCCACAATTTTAACCCCATCTCAGCTGTCTTATGACCCCGTACAGCTTGTTTTCTTACATGCTGAGGTTGTGTGTTGTGTCTCTTTGCAGTCACCATTTTGAAAGTCCTCTTCTTCCCTTCCACCTCCTTGTAGAACCAAGAGTATTTCTCTCTGTGCCTCAAATCTGCCGATGAGCCGTGTGCTCGAAACTTAGCTTTTTTGGATGTCTTAAATTCGACATGAAGCGGCATTTCGAGAGTATCTAACCTCTGTATATCGTGATGTATTTCTGATAGGCCGGTGGGACATACAGTAAGGTTGGGAGGAATTTGAATTGAATGTTGAAAAGTGGGAGTGTCAGAACAATCATGGAGAATTACAGTTGAAGATGGGTGGATGTCACGACATTAGTGGTCATGTTTTACAGACATATACATGGATTTTTTAATAATAAATATAATCAAATGTATTTTTCTTTTTGGCATACAGTATATTGTTAAATCGGTATGACTAGGGATGTGATCTAAAACGGTTAGAAATGCATTTTTCATGAAATCTTGACTTTAATATGGGCACCGTAGGAGCTCATCTTCAGTGTTGTGCGCTTCATCACTGACATATCTATTCAAACCTGAAAATACTGATAAGGGCGGGAACGAGAAGCAGAACAGCCTGCTGTGTGCTTGCTTCAGATCACTAGTCATATTATGACAGTAAAGACACTTCTTCCAGAATATTCAGAGAGAACAGATGTCTGGCCCCGGAAATGTAGATATGGCCGATTATGTAATATTGACCTTGAGCTTGATGGTGACCCTGATCTTTGTGACCAAAAGTGAATCATCCCTCTGGGACTTGCTGATCAATGCCAGCAAGTCTCATAGAGATCCACCCTAACACCATTATTATTATTATTATTATTATTATTATTATTATTATTATTTCAAGGCTAAAAAGGTGTGTTTTAATAGGTGTTTAAAATCGTCAAGAAGATTCAACTCAAGAGATTAAGAGTACAAGTTTAACCCATTGGTCCATTTTTGTCAATTTTTACACTGTAAATGAACTAATTTTACTGAGCACCATGGATTGCTGTCGCTGTCTAACATTCTTTGCATCTGTTTTTTATTCTCTCTCTCTCTCTCTCTCTCTCTTTCTCTCCAACATTGCTGTTTTACTGTTGTGTGCCTGCCTCCATTCTCTCCATCCCTCTTTCTCTTGGGTGGTGGATGACCGTGTCCTCTTCACTTACATGCCCGGACACCCACACAAAGACACACAAACAAAGACACACACACACACACACACACACACACACACACACACACACACACACACACACACACACACACACACACACACACACACACACACACACACACACACACACACACACACACACACACACACACACACGCATACACAAACTGAGTGCAGAAAAGTGTGCATTCACTAACACAATCAGACACGTGCGCACGCGTGTGCACACACACACACACACACACACACACACACACACACACACACACACACACACAAACTGTCTGAGTGCAGGTGAGGATGCACTCAGAACTATACCCACCAACTCTCTCTCTCTCTCTCTCTCTCTCTCTCTCTCTCTCTCTCTCTCTCTCTCTCACACACACACACACACACACACACACACACACACACACACACACACACACACACACACACACACAAACTGTCTGAGTGCAAGTGAGGATGCACTCAGAACTATACCCACCAACTCTCTCTCTCTCTCTCTCTCTCTCTCTCTCTCTCTCTCTCTCTCACACACACACACACACACACACACACACACACACACACACACACACACACACACACACACACACACACACACACACACACACACACACACACACACACACACACACACACACACACACACACACACACACACACACACACACACACACAGGGTTACTCTGTGTCAGTGACTGTTCTCTGCTGAGAGCCTGTGGGTGGCGTGATGATGCTGTTACCGTGGTGATGTCCTGTTGCCGTGGTGATGTGTACTGTATGACAAGTGGGACACGGATATGGATAAAGTACAGATACAACATGTGCATAGGAGAACACATACATCCACACACACACACAAAACTTCATATGTTGCATAAATACGTGTAACCAGGGCATACTACATATTCACAAACACTGCAGAGACTAATTGTGTATTCCTTAAAAAAAAAAAAAAGCTAGCCTACTTAAACAAGGACATTTTGCCCTTTACTGAAATAATTTTAGGACTGGAAGTGACCTTTTCTGTACTGAGCTCCTCAACCTTAATTTCTTTTTCCTGTGTCCAGAAAAAAGCAATGGAGTCAGACAAGGTCAGAAGCAGCATGCAAGCAGACACACACGCACGCACGCACGCACGCACGCAGACACACACACACACACACACACACACACACACACACACACACACACACACACACACACACACACAGAGCAAGACGACCATGGAGGGAAAGGAGCAGGAATACAGGAATAAAGAGCGGGAAAAAATGTAAAAGTGAAAAGACAATAAAATAGGAATATGAGAGAGAGTAAGACAGGGACAGAGAAAGACCAGCTTGGAACAGTTAGAGATTATGACATTCAGAAAACCACGCAGACCCACTACGTGTTTGACCAAAATGGTGGAAAATTGTTGTGGTTGTTCATGACAGAAAGGTGGAATTCTGCAGTCACACATGCAGATGCAGCATTCATCAAAGTGAGACGTATGTGTCCTTCTTTGGCCTTCAAAGCTTCTAAGAACACAATAGTATAGGGCCCTACTTTGGAGAAGGCAGATGGCTAAATTGTAGGCTACTGACGAATGGAACAATTTCCAAACCACTTTCAACCTGGCTTTCCTGTTTTTTTGCATGTCACGATAGGTGAAAATTGTCAGCATATGTTTACCAGTGATAGAATATGATCTTCTCACATGGTTTGAAAATAAAAAATTAACGTGACCGGCTGAGGAATTTGTTTGGTGAAAGGTCAAAGTTCAGGTTTTTGGTTTTAATTTGGAACCCTGAACAAACATCAACAAGGACACTTCCTGTCTTATATTGCCAGTGTTAAAGTAATCTATCGAATAAACCCTTTTAACTGCAGGCATTTTGACGCGGAGAGTCAAAAAACGATTCGGATAAAATGGTTATTGGTGATTATGTAGATGCAGTGCAATGTTATGGTGCTGCTGCTGTAAGCAAATTGGTTCGTTTAAAGTTTGATTCATTAGCATTCGTTGGTCGAATCAACTCACTCACTTTAAAGATCAAATGAGGAACTAAATAATCGCGGAAGACATGCAATTAGAAATGAACTATAAAGGGATAATGGAAATAAAGAAAGCAATTTCATCGTCAACAATGATGGTTATGTGGGCCTTTGTGTTATAGCTGTTCCCAGACTGCTGCCGTTTCAGACTGACTACTTTGCTGCTTTGTGCGTCTATTGTAGGGAGCTTGTGTTTTAAATTGAATCACTTTAAACATATTAAATGCGGAGTGAGCTGAGGGCAAAGTTCCATAACCATTGAATGTAACGTCAATCACGTGTAATGTAATGGGAAAGAAAGAGAGAGACAGAAAGGCAAGAGAGAGCGGGGGACTAATAACACCAATCAGACAGCATTAGTTGAGCTCAAAGCAGTAATTTGAGTGGTGAAGTGTGACTCATATACATCTAGCCAGGTTTGACTGCAACAGGGCTTTGTTAGTCACACACACACACACACACACACACACACACACACACACACACACACACACACACACACAAGTTATTTCATATTTACCTATTCTTTTAAAACTATTTTACCCTTCTATTTTGTTATTGCTTCTGCCAGGCCGAAAGGCATGGCCGAGACTATGTTTTGCACCCTGTCTGTCTGTCCTTCCGCCCGTGTGGTTCCGTCTGTGGACAGCTAATCTCCGGAACCGTTGGCATGATGGCAGCGAAACTGTGCACACACACTCCCTGGATGCCAGAGCAGAACCTCTGCCCCAAAGTGTTTACATGGGCCCGTTATAGCGACACCAGGAGGCCGATTTTTGCAAAAAACAGTTTTTGACAGTACTCCTACAGATTGTGTCCAAACATCACGCAAATCGTTACAAAGTATCTCTATAGTCATTCAACGAAATGGGTCTTTCAGATTTTTCATATTCCATCCTGATTGGCAAAAATTGGCTTCCAAAGTTTGCAGGAGTGCTCCGTTTTGAACAAAATGCCTCAAATCATGAACACAGCATGCAATTTCCGTGAAATTTTGCACGCACAATCCCACTAGGCCGAAGAAGAAATGCCACTTGAAAATTTTCAAATCAGCCTCATGGTGGCGCTATAGGCCGATTCGCGTTTTTACCTGCACCGATCTGCGTAAAACTTTGTATGCGCAATCCCTAGAGGCCAAGGAAAAACATTTG
This sequence comes from Gymnoscopelus braueri, assembly GCF_963280865.1. Taxonomy (NCBI): domain Eukaryota; kingdom Metazoa; phylum Chordata; class Actinopteri; order Myctophiformes; family Myctophidae; genus Gymnoscopelus; species Gymnoscopelus braueri. The sequence continues at coordinate 20,349,220 of NC_137619.1, forward strand.
CCCTGCATTTTTCACATTTGCCTTTTATAGCGTCACCAGGAGGCCGACTTATGTAAAACAAATTTTTTGATATTACTCCTTCAGATTTTATCCAAATTTCACGCAAATCGATACACATGATCTCTATGGTCATATAATCAAGATCTGTCTGATTCGTCATAGTCCATCCTGATTGGCTAAGATTGACATCTTAAGTTTGCAGGAGTGGCCCGTTTTGAACAAAATGCTGCAAATCATGAACTTAGCGCCCATTGCATCCTACGATGAGGAACAAATGCCACCCTTTTAACATTAACCTATTATATAGCGCCACCAGGAGGCGGATTTTTGCAAAACAATTATTTTTTACATTACTCGTACAAATTGTGTCCAAACATCACGCAAATCGGTACACATCTCTATAGTCGAGTGATCAAGACGGATCCGTCTGATTTATCATATTCCACCCTGATTGGTGAATTCCGAACATTGCTGGCCCACAATAACCTACCTGACCTGACGGAGACCTGTGCTCCGAGGAGCACTTTTTCTAGCTCTTATTCTATTTTTGTCCACTCTGTTGAGGAAGCTTGAACAAGAATTTCACCAGTACAAATAATGCTGCTACCAGCTGCATTGTATGTTACAATAAACACCATCCATCTTCTTGAGCGAGAAAAGGCTGAACAATTGAGTGTTCCTTTTGACCTGCAGACATCACTCAAAACATTTCTCCTTTTCCTTTCTTCTTCTGTCTCAATGCTGATAAATGCTATTGTGAAACTCTTGGGTTTACTTTTTATACAAAGGGAGGGCCATAATCATAGGATTTTAATCCATTCTTTTCTCAACCATAGTTACACAGAGAGGTGCAACAATTTGCAATACATCACTTCAGCATTCAGCAGTGAGCAGCGTGACAGCTTTTGAAAGACAGATGCTCCAGACATGAATGTAAAAATAAAAGACAAAAAAGACAATGGAAATAATTATTCAAATTGCTGTTCTTTATTGTCACAATGGTGAGAGTTTTGTATATATTATCATCAGTTCAGCTCTGCAGCAGTGGAAGGGTTCTCCAAACTGTGTGTACAAAACACTTTGACCACCTCACATACAATGCATTATATTTAACCCAATATGGATGTCAAGGCTTTAAAAACCCCTCTGTAACCCAGTCTCTCTCCTTCCACAACAAATCCGCTTCATGGCTGAAATGGATCGAACAGGTGAAAATCAATAAGCAATCAGATTTCAACTGGTTGATGGTTTGATGAAAAGAGCAGGTGGACTGTGGGGCACTGCAGTGCTATTCAATTAACAGCCACGGAGGTCTGAGTGTATTCAACACTACAACAATTACCACATTTTCCACAATAGTTTGAACCCATGAGTGAAATTAGCTGGTGATGTACTGTAACATTGGGTTGGGAAACAAACCCTCCCATTGCTCATAACTGAATATGTGTGTGGTGTGTTAGCTTCAGCCAAAACAAAACAGAACAGAACATTTAACACTACAGTCGTTGGTTCAACTGTCCTCTACCTATTGAGTTACACAGCTAATGGAATGCATAACTCATGCAGGGTTGGTGATATGTACATGTATTGTGCTACATAAAGGGCACCATAATTCAGTACTGAAAGAAAACCCGACATGGAACATTTTGGGATCCCGTGATAAGATGTGCCTAGACAAGGACACCCAAACAGTCCGCCTATTGCAAAATGGCTTAGAAAGAAAAAGTGCATGTCTAGGAGCTTAAAACGTGAGCTTGTAGCTCTGCTATATTTAAAAAAAAACATTGTCATTTTTTTTGCATGTGTGTGTGTATATAAATATATATATATTCTTAATTATATATTAATACATATTTCTTCTTAATTTTAGTTTAATTTATTTTCGTTCCAGATGGCTTGCCTAGTGGCCACCACCAACCCACTGTTATTATATATGTTGGCTGGTAAAAGAGTGAAGGTCTGTAGTGAGTTTGGGGATTTATGAGCCATTTTGGGCAGTAGTGCATTATTTAGTTTCCTGCTGTGCTTCCCACATTTAGCTGTCACGTACTTGGTGAATGATGGAGAGGTTCTCAGCCGGCTCCGTCTCCACAATGCTCAACTTCAAACTTTCATCCGTCCTTTCAAATCCCATCGCCTCACCTCTCTCTTTCCTGTTATCTATTCCTCCCCTATCTCTCCTTTCGTCTCTGTCTGTTTCTGTGCCTGCTCCGTGAGGCTGAAGTGTTCCATCATCTTGTTCCGTTTGGTTTCTCGCAACTCTACTGTTTGTACTTCCTGGTTGGGATTCGAGTGTGCTCATACTGGACCCAGCTTGGGTAAAGTAGCTCTTTAGCTTTGCCACAGGTCCCTTCTCATTATCAAACAGTTGATCTATGTAGGCCTGGGTGTACTGGTCTGTCGTGATGAGGTCCAAATGCGCATCAGGAACTGGGAATGGGCCATTTGTCCCTGTGAAAAGGTAATGTTTCAAAGGCTTAGCTTGTCTTTATCAATTAATCAGTTGTCTTTGTCAATTCATGTAGGCTTTTAATACTCAACAACACAACTAATTCAAACACTATTGCAAAGGTGCCCACCTTGCAAAGTTGAAAGCCCTAGCAGCAAGGGTGAAGAAAATAATTTGAACTAAAAGATAGTAGCATATTTGTTGCAGCAAAGTGAGCAACACAAATCCCCATTTAGGACCATTTTATATGAACTATTGAATAACAAAAAAATAGCACAGCTTTTAGTGTGTGGTACATCCCCAGTGATCACAGTTAGTGCATTTAGCTTCAATCAGTATTGTTTGTTTGATACATAAATCCAATCGCCTGTAAAAGCACAGTCACTAAACTCGGCCACCTTGAATGCAAATTACAGCTTGCAAAACAAATTTGCTTTGGGCCATACCAGAAAAATACAGCACATTAACATTTCACACGGATTGCAATGTACTGTAAGCTAAAACTGCTGCAAATGAATTAGGCTATCCTAAAGCCCAGTCCACACCAATGCAACTAGTCGCAACTTGCAACCAGTTACAAGAAATTGCAGCGGTCTGGACTGACCAGTTGCAGACCGGTGCCATTTGGGCATAATGATTGCAAGTAGTCGCAGTTGCAAGGAGTTGCATTGGTGTGGACTGGCCTTAACACTAACCTAGTGTAGTGTTTAGAGAGTCTAAATTCTAGACTGGAACTTGGATGCCGCTGCTGCCATGGTGACTAAAAGGTTATTTTTTTTCTCTCTATGGGCACTCCGGGGTCCGTACTATATTACATATACTATATAATATTATAGAAGGATATTTACAGGTAGAAAGGAGAAAACCCCAGCCTGTTTGCCCTTAATGCTGTTATCTCCTTTTCTCATTGGAAGCATAACTAAAACTAGCCCCAATGTTCCCTCAACTTCTTGAAATATACTTGAGTTACGATCACATGGCATTGTCAATCCGGCTTGAGGTATTCATTCAAAATACTATAATAGACCTATTTTCCAATGGCTTATTGCATCTTTATGCATAATGCACATGATCTACATGGATCACAGTAGTGCAGCTGGAATGGTGAAATAAACGTTTGAATACAATATTTGGACAGTATGCCCCTATCTTTGCCACCAGGTGGCAGTACTGGCACAGAGTCATGCTTGAATGATGGAAACATTTGTACAAACATAAACTGGGGCTGAATTAATCATCTGAATTGGATTAGCGGATAACTGAAGTGAGAAAAAAATGGTATGAAAACCTGCCGTGTTCCCCGTAGCACCATAGAAGAGGGTTACATTCCGAAGCAGCTACAGGTAAATCATAGCAGTTGGCACCTCAGGTGTGTGTGTGTGTGTGTGTGTGTGTGTGTGTGTGTGTGTGTGTGTGTGTGTGTGTGTGTGTGTGTGTGTGTGTGTGTGTGTGTGTGTGAGAGAGAGAGAGAGAGAGAGCGAGAGAGTGTGTGTGAGAGTGTGAGTGAGTGTTAATCATACAAATGTACTATGTCTGTGGTCATACCAAAAACTATAAAAATGGGACCCAATGCCTCCCTGCTTGCCACTCTGCATCAAGGGTTGGATTGGGGGTAAATCCCTGTATTTGTGCAACAGAAACAGGAGATAGGCTCCTGCCCTATGGGCCACATGGCTCAGCAAGGCTTACTTTTACTTACTTACATATATTAATTTATTACATTGTATAATTACATTTTATATTGACTAACTTTCTCTCGAGTAAAATTTCAGTTCGAACTCTTATGTTAAATATGTCTAGAACTGTTGATTTGATCAAGGTCCAAGAGCCTATACTGCACTATACCTGTGTGTCTCTTTATAGCAGATAGAGGAATATGGACACTCATCCCTGTCTCTCTGTCTGTCACAGTGAAACCTGTCATCCCTCCATCCTCCACCTCACTGGGGAAGTCAGGTGATTCTCGGAGACTCCCCCGACACTTCATCACACGCACTCCATTGTAGCGAAGATAGCATCTGGGGAGGAAACGGAGTGGCTTATCACCTTTCACATAAGATGTGTAGTCTAACAACGTTCTGTACATTAAGTTCTATACAAATCAATCACCTTTACCTGCAGATCACTAAATAAATACTTCCAGTTGTAAATACATTTTAAGAATGGGAATAGACACTGACGTGCCAATCACCACTAAGTGTACAGATCATGGTTAGTCTACGTGCGTTACAGAGTGTCAAAAAGAAAATGTTGTCCAACCAGTTCCATGAAACATACCAATTAAGGCCACGTGAAAGCAATGATCAATTGTTGATTTGCTGTTATCATATTGTTGTATTATATCACATATAACTGAATGCACTTGCATTAAATGGTCAGCAGCTGTATCTTCCTAGCCTGGTTATCAAACTGAAGCTAGCAGTCCACTCAGTGGATTTGGCGGGGTCTATGGTCTGGAGCCAGGCTAGTATCTTCCCTGACACCTCTAGCAAACTCACTGCCTTAAGCAATTAACCCTGTCGTACATGGATAAAACTCGGACACCAAACATGGTTGCTGCAGTAAGTGCTGAGGAGCAAAATAACCAAAACACAAAGAAAATACCTTTGACAGTTCGTAGGATGGCTGCGTAACAGCAAGGCTGGCAGCCAACAGCACCTGCCGTGTTTTCAACCAACTCCCTCCCCACACCGTAGGGGAATCCGTGCTGAACTACCATTTTTTTTGCTGAAGCAGTTCCTCGTTGACAGTAATGTTTATTGTCTATTTATTCAATTAAAGTATTGATCAAATGCAATGTTTTCATTACCTTCATGATTAGATAAGGCTATGGGTATGTGGACAAAGAAATTGTCACCTGGCTTTCATTATTGCTCTCGTTAGGGCACAGTGTATCAGCCAGAGCCACAGAGCCTGGATAAGCTTTGGCAAAGAATGGCAGAGTGATGATCTATATTAATCATATCATATACTGTATACCTATAAGCATTCATGATCTCGCCGAGATCTTCCTGGTACTGTTCCAGCGCGGCCTTTGCAGCCGGTGTCTCCGTTCGGCCCTCAAGTCCAGCAAGGTGCACCAACATCTGGGTGTGAAATAACGCTCCGCTGGCCCACTGCCTCAGAGTCCTAGGAAAGGAAGAAATGAGAAAAGGAAATGAACACAAACAAATGCACGGAAACTCACACAAAGAAAGCACATACAAGCCAGGAATGGAAGGACTACTCCATTTAAAATGTGGTCAACTCTGATTGATCTTCTTAACTACTGTATTCCATTTTAATATAGTCCAATCGTGCATTCGATGCAAGAGTAGAGTTTTAGTCAACCACACTCTACTATTAATAATACATTTTATTTGTAACACACTTTATATTTAAACCAAATCTCTAAGTGCTACATGTTAAAAACAAATAACAAAAAATGTATAATAATAAAACAGTGAAATGATTAAAATTCAGATCAAAGTTCAGCTAAACACAGTTCAGCTAAACACAGCTAATTCTACTGTATTACATGGCGTCTCATTTTCTTCCAGCAGGCCAGTTTTAGCTGTGTGAAGGAGAGACTGACTTGAGGCCTGTATTCTAGTCTATTTGATTCTATTCTGATGAGCCATTATTCCAGTGCATTACCTGGTGTCACATGTCCCTCCCAGTAGGCAAGTCTTTAGCTGTGTAAGGACCAGGCTGAGCTGAGCCTCCAGCCTCTCTGTGTCCTGCCTCAGTCGGTCACAGTCGCTCAGGTTGATCCGACAGCGCTTCAGATACTCCTCCATCAACTCCTGCAGCTCCCACACCCGCTGCTGCAAGAGGGGAATCACAGCAACTTGGGAGTGAGTTGAATATTCGCTCGTGGTGAGGCATAACACAGTATAAAACTCCCAAAAAGCCGAAAGACAACAAAATATATGCATACATATATTATCATACATTTATTATTTATGAACGTCTTCTGAACTTTTTTGCAACACTCAGATTGAGATCATCGCTTTGCTATTTCTTCTAATTATGGTCCTTATTAATTTATTTTATCCCGTTAATTTTACCTGGCTTGAGGAGGACCCTGCTGACCTCCTGGTCCCCTCTGACGACCGCCTTGATGTATACGCTATCTCCATCACCATGGAGACAACAAGTCCTACCAAGCTAGCCAGACGGGGCTCGTCTGAGAACGCTGCTAGTCGGCCAATCAGATCCTTAAGGTAGGCTGGCGCTCTTTTTCCCATGTCACCTTGAAACTTTACAGAGGAAAGGGCAAAATACCATTGGTTCACACAGAAATCTCTGTTTTTTTTTAAGTGGGCCAGGGTTTATTCTCTGCTTCAAATTGTTCTTTAGATAATTATATGATCAACTATTTTTGGCGAAAAGATTTGTTGTAGTGGGGAAAAACAAAGCAGACCCAATATAGATCCCTGGGGACCTCGGTCAACTAAGTATATACGGTTTAACACTATCAAACTAGCAACTAACAGTCAATGACAATTTACTGCTTTTCAACTCTGTTTCCGTTTCTACTTTCCTATTCTTCCAGGTAATTAATTGTATTCACCCATTGCCTCACATCAAAATTAGTTCCAGATCAGACGCCTAGCATGAAAAACAGGAGTACTCTGGATCTCAAGGAGGGCAGTGGAAATCACTGATTAACGTGTCAAATCGTTAATGCTCTCACTATGCATTACTTGTCTACCTCCGTCATCCACAACCAAGCAAACATGGTAAATGATATTTGAATGTTTTGACAGTTAGCGTAATAGAACGTCATGCAATGTCTAGTGCAATCTCCAGAGATTAAACAATGCGAGATGTTTGGAAATTGGGATGGGGGCGACATAGACTTTAATTGCAAATGATAATGAACAGTGTATTGTTTATATGATATATTTCATTGTAGCTCACAATCCACATTCATTTTTCACCTTTGACAAATACTCCCTTTAGGCAATTTTACCTTCTACAGTCAGTATACAAAATGATAGAACGGAGCTATTGCAGCGTTACTTCATCTGAAAGTGAAACCCGAGTGTCCAACCAAATGGACCCATTTGGTTTCATTTGTACACAATGAATACTGAGTATTTCAGTGTATACACACAACTGACACAAAAGATTACTTTAACCTGATTCACCTGTCGCAGGTGTTGTTGGAGGCAGGTCCTCGAATCCAAGCTTTCCCCTAGATTGGCTTGGAGAAGAGGTTGGGTGATGCCCAGGTCAGGTAATGCCCCGGCCTCTGACATGGCATCAT